>NW_006159956.1:205592-223632 GCF_000334495.1 Tupaia belangeri chinensis
TCCATCTTCCAGAAGGGCAACCATATCTTTGGAAGGAGAGCCCCAGGACCTGAGTCCCTCTTCTGCCCTCCCTGGCTGAGTGACCTGGCAGAGGTCCCATAACCTCCCTTTGGGATTTTGACACCTGACGGGAGTTGTGGTGGGTATGGAACAGTTCCCATGGGCCTGGCAGCTGGTAAGCACTCCAGAAATGTCACATTTCTCCTTCTGGCTTGAGCCAGTAGCCATGTGCTCTAGCCCAGGAGCAACGCTGCCCCTTTTAAGTCAGACCATGGAGGAGGACTGAGGCAGAACTGAGACCCCAGAGGCCCCCGCACCCTGCCCCAGCTGCCCACAGGCACATGCTTTGTCCCTGTGGCCCGGGCCCACCTGATGATGCGGCTGTGGTGGAAGCACTCTCGGATCCCCAGCTCCACCGCCAAGTGAGCCACCGACCAGCTGGGGTGGTTGCGGATGAGGTCGGTCAGCTGCTGTAGGACCTCGGCGTGCAGGACCTGGAGGGAGCTCTCGTAGAAGGGCGGCAGCTGGGATGAATACTGCTGGAAGTTCACCAGGGCGTCAGCCTCAGACTCCAGCTGGAAGAGCCTGCAGGGCCAGGACAGAGAAGGAAGACATGGAAATGAGCCAGGGGGACCCTCAGCCCATGGCCCTGCTGGAATCAGAAGCCATGAGTTTCCACAAATAGGTCGCTGCCTGTTCCAGGTTTGGCTGCTCCAGTCTGACTCTCCTTCCCCTGTGCACGCACGCACGCACGCACACACACACACACACACACAACACCCCTGCACACACACATACACACACACTCCTGCAAACACACACACGCACCCCTACAAGCACATCTAAAGGGAGTTTGCTGTAGATTTCCCTTTATTTGAAATTATTTCCTCTCCTTCCTTCCCTCCCTCCTTTATTTCTTCCATAAGCAAGAGAGATAAAGAGATAAAGTGACAGAGACAAAGAGGTAACACCCTAACGGGCTCAGCTCCAACAGCTTTCTACCCCAGCTTTCAGTGAGCCCAGATCACAGGCGCACTCATACCGAGAGGGCCCCTATGCAAAACCTGCAACCTTCCCACGCAGTCAGCCTCACAGAGGGCTGTGTGTTACCTCTGTGCCACCGTCTGGCCCCAGACTTCTTTTCTTTCTCTCTGTACTCTCACGCGATGTTTTCATATTATATGGGCGCTATCCACTTAGCTCCCGAGCTGCTCCTATGACTAGTCGCTGACAGATTGGTCTGTAAGGAAGGGGCTTAAAGGCTGATGTCTTCTGATGTGCCGTGATGCCACAGGGTATGTACTGCTCAATAGATCACACGCCACCACACTAGAATAGTGATGTCATCCGTACAAAAGCATGCATTAGAAAAGCACTAGAAAGTGACAAGGCACACTATAATACAAATCCAGGGTCTTGGCTTTCATTTATTCTGAATAGTGAAAAGGTCTAAAGGAAACTTCAGCTTGATAACTATTGATGAAGTATAGTCTTGTGTGATTGCAAATGCTTCAAGTAGTGAAAACTAACCGACTGCAAGAATGAGACAAAGACTGAGAAGGGGGATTTGTGAGATTCGTACAGGCTGAAAGAAAGGATCCCCACCACACTGGAGAACTGGTTGTAAGTCCAGGCAGACATTAAACAGGTAGGTTGTTAAACAAAGAATGATTATATTTCATGAAGGCTTTGTCATATCCACTTTATTTTTTAAATTTTTATTTATTATTATTACTTTCAAAAAATTTTTTTCTATAGGGCATGAATGCTCACCAGAGAGAGACAGAGACAGAGAGAGAAAGAAAGTGAGAAAGTAAGCTGCCAGGTCCGGGACTTGAACCACAGTAGGCCATGTGGGAGTCCAGCACCTCAACCACCATGCCACCTGCTGGCCCCATCATATCCACTTTCTAATTTGATCATCATGTCTGAGAGCACCAGCCTCTAGTCCTTGGATCTTTGCACATCGTAGAATCTAAGTAAGCATTATTATTTTTTTTTTTTTGAAGAGGTTTTTGCTATAGGGCGCGTGTACTTGCCAGAAAGACAGAGACAGAGAGACAGAAAGCGAGAAATCACCCCCCAGGGGGGATGGCCACGCCGCAATCCCTTCTCCTTCATTCTCCTCTTGGGATCTTGGGTGGGCATGCACGCACACACGCTCGGTGTGGGTTTAAGCCACTGGGTCCAGGACTCAAACCACAGCTGACTACATGGGAATCCAGCAATATAGTCAACTGTTGGTCCCTCTAAATAAGTATTATTAAACCTAATTTCCAGCAATATATTATTACATAAAATGTGGAGGGTTTTTTTTTTTTTTTTGAGAAGTTTTTGCTATAGGACATGTGTGTTCTCCAAAAAGACAGAGACATAGAGACAGAAAGTGAGAAATCACCCCCCCAGAGGGGATGGCCACACTGCAATCCCTTCTCCATTCTCCTCTCAGGATCTTGGGCACGCACTCACACGTGCCTGGTGTGAGTTTAAGCCACCAGGTCTGGGACTCGAACTGTGGTTGACTACATGGGAGTCCAGCGACATAGCCATTACACCAACTGCTGGTCCCAATTGTGGAACATTTTTTGATCAAAAGTTATCCAACCATTCAAGTGAGATATTAAAAAATAGAGGGGGGACGCTGGTGGCATGGTGTTTGGGGTGGCTGGATCCCACATGGTTGACAGTGTGGTTCAAGTCCTAGATCTAGTGGCTTGAAAGGTACGTGTGCACAGGTGCATGTGTACCCAAGATCCTAAAAGGAGAATGGAGAAGGGATTACAGCATGGCCATTCCCCGGGGAATGTTTTTTCTCTGGCATGTACATGTGCCCTGTTGCAAAATTTTTTAAAAAAATAAATAAATAAATGCAAATTTTATTATGTTAAGTAAAAAAGCAGGATACAGACTATATAGGATACAATGTCATCTAAACTGTATGTAAATAAACCGCAGGGAACCAGCTCCATGAAGCAGCATTTATGTGCTGCTCAGAAGCAGATCCCACGTGGCAACTACTGTTTGAATCCCCAGGCCAGCCAACCTGAACATGCCAAGGACACACATGGGTACCCACGATCCAATGGGCTGGGCTGGAGGACAGGAGGAAGGGACTGCAGTGTGACCTGACCCTGTGAGGGGTGCCATTAGCTCTCTCTCGTCCTCTGCCTCTCACATGCACATTCTCTATCATGAATAAAGGCAGGCAGGCAGGAAGGAAAAGACTGGAAAGAAATGTGTCAAAAAATGCATAGCAGCATAATAAATAATTTAAATGTTCTTCTGTATCTACTTCTCTAGTTTCTACATTTTTCAAAAAATTAATTTTAGGGACCAGCAGTTAGAGTGTTGACTATGTCGCTGGACTCCCACGTAGTTGACCGCAGTTCGTGTCCTGGATCTGGTGGCTTAAAACTCACGCCGGGCGCGTGTGCATGAGTGCCCAAGATCCCGAGAAGAGAATGGAGGAGAAGGGATTGCGGCGTGGCCATCCCCCCTGGGGGGTGATTTCTCACTTTTTGTCTCTCTGTCTGTCTCTGTCTCTGTCTGTCTGTCTGGCGAGTGCACGCACCCTATAGCAAAAACCTCTCCAAAAAAATTAATTTTATTCAATATTATTATTTTAATTTGCTATAGGGCACATATGCTCACTAGGGAGAGATGGGGGGATGCAGGGAGTAAGAAAGCAAGCCACCAGGTCTGGGACTCACACTGTAGTTGGTCATGTGGGAGTCCAGTTCGTTAACCATCACGCCACCTGTTGACCCCTCTAAATTCTCTATAATCAGCATATATTATTTTTATGATCAGAAAAAGTTGTGTTCATTTTCAGAGTTGACTTTGACTTCCAATTCTGCTGTTAAGTTGCTGTGTGACCTTGAGGGAACCCCTTCTCTCCCTA
Organism: Tupaia belangeri chinensis; assembly: GCF_000334495.1. Lineage (NCBI taxonomy): Eukaryota > Metazoa > Chordata > Mammalia > Scandentia > Tupaiidae > Tupaia > Tupaia belangeri. Next base: position 209,494 of record NW_006159956.1, read on the forward strand.
AGCCTCATTTGAAACAAGAGACTAATACCTTTCCAACCTGCCTCACAGAGGTGCTGCAGGGTAGATGAAAAAGCAACAAAAACCACATTAAAAAGCATAGCAATCATGTGCCAGTGACAGTCACTTCAAGTTCTGACCAGGGCTTTCGACATACCAGAAGGTGTTATTTATACATCTCTATTTGAGCCCAAGCAGCCAGCTGGCGTGCAGTGGAGGGAGTGCCCAGAGTGTTGGGTCAACAGGGCTGGCCTCTGCTCTCCCAGAGAGTGGAATTACTTACTAAAGGTCTCCAGAGTGCGTGGTGTATGCCTGACACTCTTCCAAACGGAGGTGTAAATTAATGAACAAAAAGTATAAAATGCACAGCCCTTCTGGAGTATATGATCTTACGGGGGAGATCAGAAAATGAGTACAGTTAAAAAAGAAGGAGGAGGAAGAGGAAGAAGGCCGAATAGACTATTAAGGTTTAAGTGCTATGGAAAAGACAACCACCACAATAAAAAATTAAGAAAGGGTAAGGTGGAAGGAAGTCACTCCTCGTTCTCCTTAGCTGATTTTTGTTTTGTTTTGTTTTGTTTTGTTTTGTTTTGTTTTCTCTTCTTGTCAAGCTGTTAACATGGGAGTGCTCCACATCAAATGTGGCCTACATGTCAAAGCTAATGACAATGGAAAATTGACCACAGATTTGACCTCAAGGAGGCACAAGTGACCTTGATAAGGGTATTTTTAGTGGAGTAGTAGCAAAGAAAGTTTGCTTGGAGTAAGTTTAAGAAAGAACAGGATAGGGACCAGCAGATGGCATAATGGTTACATCACTGGACTCCCACATAGTCGATTGTAGTTCAAGTCCCAGACCCGGTGGCTTAAAACTCATGCCCTGAACATGTGCATGTGAGCCCAAAGTCCCAGGAGGAGAATGGGGGAGAAGGGACTGTGGTGTGCCCATCCCCCCTGAGGGGTGATTTCTTGCTTTCTGTATCTCTGTCGTAGTCTCTCCAGCAAGCGCACACGCTCTATAGCAAAAACCTCTTTGAAAGAAAGAAAGAACAGGATGTGAGAAACAGGAGACAGTCTGCATGGCATAGACACCACTTTTTAAGACTTCTGCTATGGAAGGAAGCAAATAAAGGAAGTGGAAGTGATGGGGCACTGCAGTTAGGCATTGAAAGCTGACAGGAATAAACGTAAAGAAAAGGGATCTCTGAGGACTTCTACCTCTATTAATGGCAGACTAGGTGACGTGAAACAGACCACCTGCAACCAAGAGACAAAAAGCTTCTGCTTGATGGCACTGGGTACCTAGTAAGACAGTGATCAACTACCGTGCTAGGAGGAGTGACAGACACCCAGGAATTAAGCCCAGTGTTCAGGGTGCCGATACTTCCAAGGATGGGGGTACAAGTAACACCATTAACAGCTCATGGGGCTCGGGACACCATGAGTACAGTCCAAGGGTTTCCCAAGGGGAGATCTCTGAAGAACACCTCTTACACTGGGCAGAGGTCTTGAAAGACTGCAGCCTAGGAACAAAAGTAAGCCATACACAGACAGACCCTCACAGGGACAGGGGCTCAGCCTCAAATAAGGACACATCAAATTAGGCTTCAAATGATTTCTATAAGCACGTCTGCGAATACAATGTCCACCACATAATCAAAACGAACCAGACACAGGTGGAGATAAGACATGAAAAAAATCAACAATTAAAAAAAAAAAAAGATCTATAATTGGGGGGAATGTAAAAGACTGAGGTTATCTAACCTTTAAAATAATTGTGATAACATTCAAAAGGATAAAGTAGGAAACGGAATTTTGTCAGAGAACTTTAAATTATAAAAAAAATAAAATGGAAATCGCAGAATTTAAAAATACAATTGCCAAAATTAGGACCTTGATAACTGGCTGTAACAGCAGACTGGCCAATGCTGAAGAGAAAACTGGCGAACAGAGGGACCAGCAGTTAGCGTAATGGCTATGTTGCTGGACTCCCGTGTAGATGACCGCAGTTTGAGTCCTAGACCTGGTGGCTTAAACACGCGCCAGGCGTGTATATGTGCGTGCCCAAGATCCCGAGAGAAGAATGGAGGAGAAGGGACTGCGGCATGGTCATCCTCTCTGGGGGGTGACTTCTCCTTCCTGCCTGTCTCTCTCTGTCTTTTGGGCGAGCGCATGCATCTATAGCAAAAAAACAAAAACAAAAACAAAAACAAAAACAAAAACCCTGGTGAACAGGTAGACTGGTCAGAAAAATGTGAACAGAAAAAAGCATAGAGAGACAAAGAATGAGAATATGGCCAGATAGGTAAAATATGCAGACAATACAATTTAAGATCTAGGGGCCGCAGGTGGTGTGGTGGCTGGGGCACTGGATTCCCACATGGTCGACCACTGTTTGAGTTGAGTCGTGGACCCGGCTTAAGAATCACTGCAGGGGGCCAGCAGGTGGCACAAAGGTTAAGGCGCTAGACTCCCACATATTCCACCATGTTTGGGTTCCAGATCCCACAGCTTGAAACTAACACTGGGTACATGTGCATGAGTGCTCCAAATTCTGAGAGGAGAATGGAGGAGAAGGGATTGTGGCCATTCCCCCTAGGGGTGATTTCTCGCTTTCTGTCTCTCTTTCTGGGAGCACATGAGACTGATAGCAAAATCTGTCAAAAACAAAAACAAAACAACTACGAATAAATAGATAGATAGATAGATAGATAGATAAATAAATAAATAAATGTCTAAAAAGAAAAAAAAAAGATCGCACATACAGGGCCAGTAGGTCGTACAGTGGTTAAGGCACTGGACTCCTACAAGGCCGACCATGGTTCGAGTCCTGGACTTGGTGGCTTGAAGGTCACTCCGGATGAGTGTGTGTGAGTGCCCAAGGTCCCAGGAGACTGGAGGAGAAAGATAGATAGATAAATAAATAAATAAATGTCTAAAAAGAAAAAAAAAAGATCGCACATACAGGGCCAGTAGGTCGTACAGTGGTTAAGGCACTGGACTCCTACAAGGCCGACCATGGTTCGAGTCCTGGACTTGGTGGCTTGAAGGTCACTCCGGATGAGTGTGTGTGAGTGCCCAAGGTCCCAGGAGACTGGAGGAGAAAGATTGAGGTGTGGCCATCCTCCCTGGAGGGTGATTTCTCACTTTACCTGTCACTGTCCCTCTCTGTTTCTCTGGTGAGTGTATACGCCCTATGGCAAAAACTGGGGGGGAGGGGGGGACTAGCATATATATGAGGGGGGGGCCAGAGCAGAAAGGAAGAGGGACTAGACAGAAGCCATATTTAAAAGTTAATGTTGGCAAACTTCCCCAAACTTACTTTACAAATCTATTCCGCTGATTTAAGATACACTTAGGAGCTATCTTCCCCCTCCCTGATAGCCCTACAAAAACAACGAAGGGAATATACACTAGGCACCTTGGGGGAGATTTAAACTGTGACCCCATAAATCGCTGACGCCCCTCCCAGTGAGTAGTGGGAATCTGTGTCTCCTTACACTTCAACCTGCCTCTGGAATGGATCTTCCAGTAAGATACTGCAGAAGAGATGCTGTCCCGGTTTCTGGACCAAGGACTTAAGAGGCTGGCAGCTTCTACTTCTTTTTCCATTGGACTCAGCCATCGCGCCACAGAGAGACTGAGGCAACTCACCTAGAGGACCGTGGTCCGGGACCCTCAGCCCTGGGCACACTCCCAGCAACAGTCAGCACCACCTGCCAGTTGTAAGTCATCTTAGCAGTGGATCCTGCGGTCAAACCATGCCAGCAAATGCCAGGTAAGGTAGAATACTGCCTTTTGCCCTGAGCTCTGCTGAGAATGCTATGGGCTAACAGATGCTACTGTTTAAGCCAGTATGTTTTGGGATAGTTTGTTACAAAGCAATAACTAATAATGAGACATATTAGAATGTAGCAGTGGGGGGGGACCAGCAGTTAGCGTAATGGCTATGTCACTGGACTCCCACATAGTCGACCACAGGTCACATCCCGGACCCGGTGGCTTAAAACTCACTCCAGGTGCATGTGTGTGCATGCCCAAGATCCCGAGAGGAGAATGGAGGAGAAGGGATTGCGGCATGGCCATCCCCCCTGTGGGGTGATTTCTCGCTTTCTGTCTCTCTGTCTCTGTCTGTCTGTCTGGCGAGCGCACACGCCCCATGGCAAAAACCTCTAAAAAAAAAAAAAAAGAATGTAGCAGGGGGGACCAGCAGGTAGCATGGTGGTTAAGGCACTGGGCACTCCCACATGGCTGACTACGGTTCAAGTCCTGGACCTGGCAGCTTGCTTTCTCACTTTCTGGCCAAATTAAAATAAAATGAAGGAATAAATAATTTTAAAAAAAAGAATGTAGCAGTAACTGATAGATGAGCCATATTATAACTGTTGAAAAGAATGTACAAAGAGAAAATACTAAAAATAGGAGAGGAGGGGCTAGTAGGTGGTATAGAAGTTAAAGCAGTAGAATCCCACATGGTTGAGGTTTGAGTCCCGGAACTGGTAGTTTAAAAAATCATGCTGGGCACATGTATGTACATGCCCAATATTTCAGGAGGAAAATGGAAGAGAAGGGACTGTGGCTGGCCTTCCCCCATGGGGGGGGGGGGATTTCTCACTGTCTCCAACAACTGCATATGCTCCATGGCAAAAACCGTAGTTAAAAAAAATAGAGAGAGAGAGAGGAAAACAGTTCACTTCAAAGGGCAACTATTCAAATAAAGCTGGTTTCTCAGCAATGGAAGCCAGAAATGACAGAATGGAGTCCTTAAAGAGCTAGAAGAAAACAAATGCTATTGAGAAAAATCTATGCTCAGAAAACCTTTTTTAAACTTAAAAAAAATCAAAACATTTCACTAGTCAAACAAAAAACCCAGAGAGTGTGACATTACGAGATCTACACAAAAGGAAACATAAAAGGTTTTTCTTGGGGTAGAAGAACCATGATCCCAAATGGATGGTCAAAGAGGCATGAAAGAATAAAGCACCGTAACATGGATGAATACATGGATGAATCTAAATAAATATTGTTTATATAATGTCTTCTTGGGTTTGAAATTAAAAAAGAATAAAAGAAGTACGCATGGTATAGAAGCCTGGCCTTAGAGCTCTAAGACCCTCCCATGGTTTTGGAAGAGGCTAACGTACCAACTATACGTCAGTGAGCCAAGAGTGTATACTGCCGTGTCTAGGGTTCCACCAAGGAATGTGCCTGGTTTCCGATTTCACCCTACTTGCAAACTAACGAGTTAGCCTGACACGGTTTCATAGAGCTGATAAAAGACAAGATTCCTGGGTCAGAGACAGAGAGCAGTTTATTACTCAGAGCAGTAGCAGTAGCCCGAGTACTGGCATTTGTGCCAATTCCCTGGGATCCAATTCCCACAAAGTGACATGAAGAGGGTCAGGTGGCATTTATTATTGTTGCATTACAAGTGAGAAACTTGGAACTTAGAAACTTGAATGTTTTAGGGCCAGCATCTAGCATGGTGGTTAAGGCACTGGACTCCCACACTGTTGACCCCAGTTCTAGTCTCGAACCCAGCAGCTTGAAACTCACGCTGGGTGCTTGTACATGCATGCTCAAAATCTCAAAAGGAGAACAAAGGACAAGGGACTGTGGCCTGGCCTCTGTCTCTGTCTATCTCTCTCTCCACCTCCTCCCGCAAAGGTGTACACACACTCTATGGCAAAAAATCTTGAAAAGGAAGCAAGGAAGTAGGCAGGCAGGCAGGCAGGCAAGCAAGCTGAATGTTTTATAATTGCCAATAAGTAAACCAGTCTAAGCTTTGTCCCACAGAAGACCTTATCTTTATTACTCTAAAAAGTAAGCAAACCCACCATCTGCTCTAGAGGGAGACCTAGCTCTCTCATCCAAGACTGTCTGCAACACAAACATCCTTAAAGAGACAGCCTGGAAGAAAGGGAGTCAATGCCTCTGCTAGGAAGGTGTTCAGAAACACACGAGACCACAGAGAACTGTTTCCCAACAATTGCCACTAAAAGATGATAATATAGTGTATATCTTAAAAAGAAAATACTCAATCACAGATTGCAAAACTATTATGCTAAGTGAAAAAAGTCAGACTCATATAACTATATATTGAATGATTAATAGGCAAACTATGGTAATAGAAAGAGCAGTGTTGTCCAGGGGACGAGGTGGGTATCAGGAACTTATGGCAGAGGAGCATGGAGGAAATCTGGGGAATAACAGAAATGTTCTGTATCTTTTTTAAAAAAGAATTATTTCATTTAACTTAATTAATTAATTAATTAATTATAATTGGAGAACAGAGTGCGAGAGAGAAAAAGAGAAAGAGAGAGAGAAAGTGAGAAAGTAAGCCACCAGGTCCGGGACTCAAACCACGGTCGGTCATGTGGGAGTCCAGCGCCCTTAACTACCACGCCACCTGCCAGCCCCAAAATGTTCTGTATTTCGATTGTTGGGGTTGTTATATGATATGCACCTTGAAGAAAATTCATCGAATGGTATGCATCGAATCAGTAAATTCTACTTTTGTAAACTGAATCTTAGTAAAGCTAACTAAAGAGAGTGAAATATGTAGAATGAAAAGAGAGAGCAAATCGTAAAATAGTAGATTGAAACCTCAGTTTGTCAAAATTAGATTAAGTGTAAATAGACTAAATGTTCCCAGATACAATATCAGGAATAAAAAATTGAGTAACAAGAAAACAGAACTACTAGAGCTGGCTCGGCAGCCTGTTGATTAAGAGAGCTAGATTCCACATGGCCGACCATGATTCAAATTGGCCCCAGAGGCTTGAAGAACACTCTGAGCACGTGTGCATGCATACCCCAAATCCTGACAGGATGGAGGAATGGGACAGAAGGGATTGCCAGCATGACTGCACACCACTGGGGGTTAAACTCCCCCCCCCCACATCGCCATCTTTAGTGCATGTACCCTCTGGGCAAATAAAAAAACAAAAAATGATAAATTATAACAGATAAATCTACACTCATAGTAAGATAGTTTAATATATTCTGTTAACTACTTATAACAAGTAGTCGAAAAAAATCCTAAGTGCATGTAGAACAATTAGTAAACTTGGCTTAACATATGTTTTTAGTCCATTTGGATTGCTATAGCAAAATACCTTGATTAGTAAAGTATGAATAAGGAAGAGAAACTTATTGCTCACTGTTCTGGATGCTGAGAGTTCAAGATTGAGGTGTCACAGACAGTGTCTCCTATGTGTCTCACACAAGGAAAGGGGCAAAGGGATCCTTAAAGCCTCTTATAATGGCATTAATCTCATTCATTAAAGTGAGGTCCCCATAAACCAACAACCAGGGTTTTTAAGATGACCAGACTAAATGGAGTCTTAACATGTGAGTCCCATATTCCTTTTCATAAAAAAATAATTATTTATTTTATTTTATTTATTCATCCATTTATTTTAATTTGACCAGAGAGAGACAGAGAGAGAGAGGGGAAGTGAGAAAGCAAGCCACCAGGTCCAGGACTTGAACCGTGGTGAGCCATGTGGGAGTGTCCAGCGCCTTAACCACCACACCACCCACTAGTCCCATGAGTCCCAAATTCTACACACAACTTTCCCTCCTAAGTTATACAAACCAATAGATCAAGAAACCAAACAGAAAACAGCAGCAGGGAAACTAGAGAACTAAGCAGAAATTGTGGCAGTTTTCTAGGGGTAGGAAAACAGAGATTAGAATTTAGAAATAGAGATTAGAATCTGTGGAGAGAGGTCATTCTGAACAAACATGGTAACCTTCAGACACATGCAGAATCATGGTTCTGTGAGCTTCATGTGCATAGCAATGAAAGCAATTAACATAAGAACACCCTAGCTGCATATTGTTATCGATATTGCAGAGCAGTATCAGGTTAAAGGAAGTCACGTGTTTATTGGAATCATCCCCAAAAGATCAGAGAAATCACATGGTGCCAGTCGTTTTCCCATCCTCAGATGATTAACATCCAAAAACAACTGACTTTGCATTCCTTTTCATCTTCCCCCATTTTCTGCCCTTCAAAAGAATAAACCTTTGTTTGGGGCCTCAGCTTTTCTCCATCAGAGAAGTAGGGCCCACCCAATCCTTACTTTGCTATTCTTGTATGTCTTTGTATGTTAATTTTTAATGTTTATTTCTAATCCACAGCATCCCCACTCAGAAAAACTCATTCTGCAGAGTGGGTACCAGAAAGAATCTACCAAGGTAGGAGGACCCTGATAAGACATCAGCTTTCAGCTGAGAATCAAGTACTACTACTCCTCGGAATAAAGGTGATAACCTAGGAATCAGGGCAAACTCAACACAGACCAACGTAAATAAAGCCTGAAATGTAGCCCTAACTACATCCTCTGAAAGAAGATAACACCATCCACATTCCTTGTAATTTTTATATATGACATTAGGCATGCAAACAAAAATTACCAGACATGTCAAAAAATAGGACCAAATGGATAAAGAGGTCCAAGAAGAAAAGACAGACAACAGAAACAGAATCCACAGCGATCTAGATGTTAGAGTTGCCAGATAGGTACTTTAAAACATCCGATATGGTTAAGAAAATAAAAGATGAAATCAATTAAAAAAAAAAAAAAACAGAATTGACTGGGCATTCTAGGACTGGAAAATATAATAATTGAAATCAATAATTCCACAGATTGGTCCAACAGATTAGACACAGGGGGAAAAAAAGGAAAAAGAAAGTAAGAAAGAAAAAGAACTAGTGATTGGCAGAAAATTTCCTAACTGAAGCACAAAGAGAAAAAAGAAGAATATATAAAAAGGATCAAGAGACATATGAGAAACAATATAAAGGTTTAACATAGGTGTAAATGGAATCCAAGAGGAGAGAAAAAGAACAGAAGGGATATAAGTATCAATAATTGGAGTCAGCAGGCAGTAGTTAAGGTGCTGAATTCCCACATGGTTGACAATGGTTCAAGTCCCGAACTTGGCAGCTTAAAAATCATGCCAGGCACATGTGGTATGCCCAAAATTCTGAGAGGGGAATGAAGGAGAAGAAATTGTGGCATGACTATTTCCCCAGAGGGTGATTTCTCACTTCTTTTCTCTCTGTCTCTCTCCAGTGAGAACACATGTCCTATGGCAAAAACCTTTAAAAACAAAAAAAATCAATACTATTCCAAAACTGATGAAAGCTATCAAAATACAAATTTAAAAAGCTCTATAGGGACCAGCAGTTGGCATAAGGGCTATGTTGCTGGTCTCCCATGTAGTCAACCGTGGTTTGAGTCCCAGACCTGGTGGCTTAAACTCACGCTGGGCGTGTGTGCATGTGTGCCCAAGATCTCGAGAGGAGAAAGGATTGCGGTGTGGCCATCCTCCCTTGGGGGTGATTTCTTGCTTTCTGTCTTTCTGTTTCTCTCTGTCTTTCTGGTGAGCACACGCACCTTATAGCAAAAACTTCTCCAAAATAAATAAATAAATAAAAATAAAAAGCTCTATAAACTTCAAGCAGGATAGATATAAGAAAACAAACATCTAGGCACATAACTGTAGAACCCCTGAATAAAAGAGAAAATCTTAAAAGCAGTCAGAAGGAAAAAAAAAAAAACAATTACCTTCAAATAATCAAAATTAAGACTGATAGTTGACTGCTGATGGAAATAATGCAAGTAAAACGATAATAAAATAGCATCTTTAAAGTAATAAAAGAAAGGGATGTGAGGGGGATCTGACTGTGACATCTGTCACCCCATTGATCGCCAGGGTTGATTCGGCTGATCTGGCTGGCTAGGCGGGTGTCCCCTATCTCCCTCACCGCTCCATGTGCAAGCCTCCCAAAGCTTCGCCATCGGTCCAAGAGGATGACCATCCCCGATTCAGTCAAGGGTATACGAGTAGCTGCACTCCCCTGCTAGCACCTCCAAACAAGCTCTCAAAGTAATAAAAGAAAGTAACTGCTGGCCTAAAATTCTATTTTATGATGTTACACTTCAAAAATAAAGGGGAGTTGGAACCAGCCTGTAGCATGGTGGATAAGGTGGCTGGATCCCACACAGCTGACTGTAGTTTGAGTCCCAGACTCAGAGGCTTGAAAAACACACCAGACACATATGTATCATGTCCAAAATTCTGAGAGGAGAAAGGGGAAGGGACTGTGACATGGCCATCACGCCCTGAGGGGGTGACTTCTCACTCCCCTCACCCTCATCTCTCTGGCAAGTGCATGTAGCCTATAGCAACAAAATAGATAAGTAAAAAATTACAGAAGTTGAGTAGCACAATGAACAAACTCAAAACTGACATTTACTGAACACTATGACAAAAAAACTGCACAATACACATTATTTTTAAATACACAGAACACTCACAAAAATAGACCATTTGCTAGCCCATAATACAAATTTCAGAGAACTGACAGAATATACTAGGTTGTCTGACCATAGTGGAATTAAGCTAGAAACCCCTAAAAAAAGGTGAGTAGAAAAATCTCTAAGTGTTTTAAAATTAAACAACACACTTTTAGTAAGAGAAATGAGGAAATATTTTAATCTAATGATAAAAGTCATTAGCACAAAAAAACTTTAAGGGTACAGCTAAAACAGTGTTTTAAGAGAGAACTTGCAGCTAAAAGTAAAAATATCAATGATTTAAGGTTTCTGCTCAAGAAAATAGGAAAATCGTTAAGATGTTAGGAAAATTAAATAAAAATACCAAAAGAAACTAATGGGCTAGAAAGTATGTATACAATTGGAAAAAATTAACAAAACTAAAAGCTGACTCTTTGAAAAAATTGTAAAAATAGACAAACCCCTAGCGAACTAAACAAGAAACAGAGTGAAGATGAAGTATCATGCCTTTAGACCCATCATATATTTAAAAAAAGAGGATATTATTAACCATTATGCAAACAAATTTGACAACTTAGATAAAATAGGGAAAAAATTTCCTCGAAAACACAGAATACAAAAAAAGAAAAGAAAAGAAAAAGAAAAAGAAAAAATATAGAATGCCAAAACTGGCACAAGAAGAAAGGGAAAATATTATAGTCTTATAGCTGTTAAAGAAATGAGTCCATGTGTTTAAAACTTCCCACAAATAAATTCCAAGCTTAGATAGCTTCATCTATTAAGCCTTCCTAACATTTAAGAAAGAAATAATACCAATCTTAAACAATGTTCATAAAAAAAGAATACCTCTCAAAGTATTAAGAGAATAAGAGAAGAACTCTTTTAAACAGGACATAGACGCAGACCATAAAGAAGATGAAATAATCTAAGTTCATTAAAACTAACAACTCTTATTTATCAATAGATACAATTAGAGACTAAAAAGGCAAACATAGTTTTTAGCTGAACACACATAATCCAAAAAATACACACATACCAAAAATACTTCCTAAAACTCTTTGAAAACAAAAACAAAACAACTTTGGGGTTAGACTGTAGTGTGGGAGTTAAGGCAGCTGGATGCCACATGGCTGACTTCATGATTTAAGTCCTGAACCTGGTGGCTTGAAAATCAGGCTGGGCAAGTACGCATGTGCCCAAATTCCCTAGAGAAGAATGGAGGAGAAGGGATCACAACATGGCCATTCCCTCGGGGATGTCATTTCTCACTTTCCCCTCCTCTCTGTCACTCTCCAGACGAGCATACATGCCCTATAGCAAGCCAACACACACACACACACACACACACACACACACACCACACACACACACACACACCACACACAAACACACACACACACAGACACATACAGCCGCTCGCCCCCCCACACACACACACACACACAGCACACACACACACACACACACACACACACAAAGCACTTTGTTTTAAACGGTTAAGAGAACTGAGTAGGTATTTTACTGAAGAGGATATCCAAATGATTAATTAGCATAACAAAAGGTGCTCAACTTAATTTGTAATCAGGCAAACAGAAAATAATATCATAATGACGTATTACTAGACACCCAATAGAATAACTAAAACTTTGAAAACTGACAATACCAAGTATCAGAGGATAGGAAGCAACAGGAATCTCACTCACTGCTGGTAGAAAACATGTGCATTATCTACTAAAGTTGAAGATACGTATGGCCTATCTCCAGCCAGACCACTGCCAGGTACACGCCTAAACACACACGTATATGCACCGAGGCAGCCAGAAGTGACCCAAATTTCCTTCAACAGTAAAATAAATAAATAGAACTGGGTTATAGACATGTAATAGAATTCTACTCCAATAAAAATGACTGGCATGGCTCCACGTAAAAACATAAATCTCACCAACAAAATCTTGAACAAAGAAGCCAGATAAGAAAGCAATGGCTATAAAAGTCAGACTACTGATTACCTTTCTTTGGAGAAGAGGGGACCAAAGGGGGGCTACTGGGGTGCCACAATTCCCCACCAGGAGGTGAAGGCCAGGGATGACTGATGCATCACTGAGCAGTGTACCCTTTTCCATATGCCTGCTACAGTTTACACTTTTTTTTCAGTTGCCAGAGTGCATGGACACTTGCCAGAGACAGGGAGACAGAGAGAGGGGGAGAAGGAAGCACCTCCCAAGGGGGCGCGCTCACACCACAATCCTCTCTCCCCATCTCTCCATACTGTAGGGATCCGGGGTATCCACGCATACACACTTGGTGTTTTTCAAGTCACAGGTGCCCAGATTCAAACTGGAGTCAGTCATGTGGGGTCTGTTAGGTCGTCAGAAAAGTCATGATGGATTTTCTAATGTTTTTCTATGCAAAAACACATCACGACTTTCCCAACAATCCAATACATAGCTTCCCTTAACCACTAGGCTACAAGGCCCTACAGTTTGCTATTTTTAAGTTTAGAGAAAGAGAACAAGAGAAAATAAAGAATAGGCAAGAAACCTGAGGTATGTCCTGGTGCATTCAGGGACCATGGTGACTAAAGTTATGCTCTAAACCTTATCTCCTAGGCCCCCCAAACGCTCAGACAAGTCTCCACACACTGAGTGTCTGGACAGGCCTAGGTGCACAGCAGCCAAGCACCTGAACACTTTGAAGGTCATTGAAATTATCAACACTTATTGAACCTCCTGATTTAAAGATGAAATCCTTTTTATAAATCTGAACTCATAATCTCTTTCTGTGGATACCACATTACAAAACATAGTAGAGGAGAGATTTTGTCACAGAATGACTAGAAACCACCGCACAGGCACAAGAAATATGAGAAACCAAGAAAATATCTCTCCCCTACGTGAAAAGAACACTCACTCATAACCCACAGACAGTACAGCGGAACTCCTGGGAATGTCTGATAGAGAACTCAGAAAATTCGTAGTGATGAAACTAAACCAGATGCAAGAGCTGAGAGACAATGAACTCCAGAAGATGCAGGAGGAAAGAGACAACAAGTTCCAAGAGGTGAGGAAGTTCTTGCACAATCTGAAAGAGGAAATACACACCATAAAAAAGAATCAAATGGAGCTGTTAGAGATGAAGGCCACAATACAGGAAATCAAAACCTCCATCAAAAGTATTAAAGGCAGATTAGTCCATGAAGAAGATCAAGTCTCGGATGTTGAAGGCAAAACCTCTGACCTAGGAAAAATAACCAAAAACACTGAGGAAATAACCAGAAAAAAATAGAATACTATACAAGAAATACTAGATACCATTAAGCACCCAAACATCCAGATAATCAGTATCCCAGAAGGTGAAAAAACTAATAAGGGTATTGATAATCTATTCCATGAAATCCTGGAAGAAAACTTTCCAAATCTAGAGAGGCATTCAAATATCCAGACCCAGGAAATACAAAGGACCCCTAATAGAATCAACCCAAGAAGATCTTCTCCAAGCCAAATCATAGCCAGATTGGCAAAATCCACAGACAAAGACAAGATACCAAAATTGGCAAGACAGAAACATCAGGTTACTTATAAAGGTTATCCCATCAGGCTAACATCAGACCTCTCATCAGAAACAATGTGAGTAAGGAAAGAATAGGGAAATATAGTCAAAGTATTAAGTGAAAAACAGTTTCGGGACCAGCAGTTAGCGTAATGGCTATGTCGCTGGACTCCCACGTAGTCGACCGCGGTTCGAGGCCCGGACCCGGTGGCTTAAAACTCACGCCGGGCGCGTGTGCGTGCGTGCCCAAGATCCCAAGAGGAGAATGGAGGAGAAGGGA
>NW_006159956.1:223752-228839 GCF_000334495.1 Tupaia belangeri chinensis
ACACATACAGAAATAAGAGAACAAAAAGCAACCAAGAAAATGACCAACTTAATGCTAGGGACAAGAAATATCAGTAACGTTGAATGTTAACTTCCAGGATTTAAACAGAAAGATCGAACCACAGTAACACTGCAAATTCAACAGAAGAGAGATGAATTACATGAGACTGAGCTGGTGAAACAGAATTTTATGATGTTCGAGTAAAACATTACTCTTTTTCTTTACTATCCTTTGTTTTCCCAATTTGAGGATTTTGCTTTCTTTTGAGCTGTTAATGGGTTCAGTAATTTGTTAAAATGTTTTTTTCTTCTTGTTTGTTTCTTTAAATAGAAACATAAACTTTTCTCCCTTCCTGACCCTTCTGGAATTGGAAGTATTTGGGAATATTCTTATTTTGTGGCAGAAGGGTTATTTGCATAAGTTCAATGATATCTGTTGCCTTGAATCAGAAATTGGAAATACTCGTTATTGGACAGGGCTTTGACTGGAATGTCATATCTGAAGATTAAGCTAGAAAACTATGGAACTAAGGTAGATTTCACATAAGCCAACAGAAGCTCTTGGAAAGATGGCCTGGCACCATAAACTGTTCTGCCTGGCAGAGAGGATTAGAGAAGCCCTATGAAAGAATTCGTACCATAAAACAACCAGGACTTTTTTAGTCCAGTATCATAATCAGTAGAGATTGCAAAAGAGCAGCTACAACCAGAGGATTAGCTTGAGGAAGACTTTGAAAGAAGAGAAAGAGACTGACCTTTGCTAGCAGGTGGTATATCACAGAATATTTGGTAGGCGGGGCTGAATCGAGAAGGTTTATGTGTGAATTTGTGTTGGGTGCTCGCTTTTCAACTGTTTGAGTAGTTGACATGTAAATATTTTCTCAAAAATATTGAAAACCGTAGTGTCTCTGTTGCTACAGAGTCACAAAAAAAATTATAACAAATATCTTGAACATTATCTTTAAAATTCAGTTTTTTGAATTTTTTTTTTTGGAGAGATTTTCGCTATAGGGCGCATGCACTCGCCAGACAGACAGAGAGAGACATAGAGACAGAAAGTGAGAAATCACCCCCCAGCAGGGATGGTCAAGCTGCAATCCCTTCTCCTCCATTCTCCTCTCGGGATCTTGGGCACGCCCGCACACGCGCCCGGTGTGAGTTCTAAGCCACCGGGTCCGGGACGCGAACTATGGTCAACTACGTGGAAGTCTAGGAACATAGCCATTACGCTAACTGCTGGTTCCAGTTTTTTGAAATTTTTAAAGTTGTTTATTAACAGTCAAGAACGATGGAGTTTGAGCAAAAATTTTTTGATATGTAAAGTAAATGTCTGTGGGAAAATGTAAAAATAAATAAATAATTGGGGGGTGGGGGGGAGAATATAGGCAGTACCTGGATGGGAAAGTGGAGACAAGAAACATTAATCCCTAAAGAACAGCACGTTGTCCGTGATGGAAAATGTCTGGCTCAGTTCAGGCTGTGGTGATAGAACATCACACACTGGGTGGCTTAAACAACAGATGTAGTTTTTTCTTTATTCAGAATAGATGCAAGTATACCAAAAAAGTTTTGAAACAAAAATGGCCACGAACTATTTGGCTAGAGATGGGCTCTGACTCTGCAGCCTCGAAGCCCAGCCAGGCCCTCCATCCTTTGTAACAGGCTTCCCGGAGTGCACCCCTGCAGTCGCTGAGTCTTCCCTGGGATGTACTCTTTCCTTGCAGGGCCCTTACTCACACGCCTTCTCCTGGGGAAGTCCTCGGCCCCTTTAAGATGCTCTCTCCCCTAAACCCCCTAGTGGAGCCTTTTCCCACTCCTGCCCAAGACACCTTAGCTTCAGTGATCATGGATCCACTCATACAGGCAACCAATACTGAATACCCTGCACAGCCCTGGGCATCGGGAACACAGAAGGGACTGGACCCTGCCCCTTGGGAGCTCTGCAGCAGACAAGGACAGGAACAACCACATAGCAACCTGAGGTAATAGGGGCTGACCGGAATTGTGCACAGTGCTGAGGGGGAGCCGAGGAACGGAGACAGGCTTACAGGGCAGGAGCCCTGGGTCAGGAAAGGGCATTCTCAGCAGAGGAAAAAGCCAAGAAAGCCATGGGAAGCGGCAGGCTGTCTCGAGACTCGCCTTTGCAGTCGCCTTTGCAGTCAGTCCCCTTACACTGATCTCCCGGAACACTGGGTGCGGATCCACCTTTTCCCTACTGCCTGAGCTTGAGGGCGGGGGATGCGGGGTGGGGTGAGGGGCTACGTTTGCGACTCTGCTGAGTGAGGTGAGCTGTGGCTGGGTAAGTGGGTGAATGAGCACAGCCCAGGGTGTGCAGCCAGGACACAGGCTGCTTGGCGCTGGGAGCGTCCCTAACATGCCATTTTATGGCAAAGTCCCAGTCCAGAGAGCCTCAAATTGAGTCCCCTCTAGGAAGGCAAAGCTCACATGTGCCCCACACCTGGATCTCCTGCCCAGATTCCTGGGGGGTGCAGCCCTGTTTCTACTGAGAGACTGATGAGAGGCTGGCTGGTTTCATCAAATATCCTACGCTGCAAGTAAATGTCAGCAGTAAATGATTAATTTGTACCAGAAACGTGAGTATCAATGCGATCATAAGGTACACAGAAAGGCTAGAGGGGACTCTTCCAGGCTTGCACAGGAGAGCCAGGGCCCCGGACCAGATGTCAAGGAGGATGGGCCCAGGTGAGAGAGCCCTGCCCAGCTCACCACACTACCAAGTGGGCCCTGCCGCCAGTCAAGTGAGCAGGTGGGTCCTAAGCCTGGATGGTGATGTTGCATAATTCTGCTACTGGACAACCATGAGGCTTCAGGCAAGCTATTTAAATTCTGTAAGCCTGGAGACCAGCAGGTGGCGTAGTGGCTAAGGCGCTGGCCTCCCACATGGTTGACCACCATTCAAGTCCCAGACCCGACAACTTGAAACTCAAGCCAGGTTTGTGTGTGTGCGTGCCTAAAATATTGCGTTGAGAATAGGGAAGGGGTTGCAGCATGGCCATCCCCCCTAGGGCATGATCTCTCACTTTCTGTCTCTGTCTCTCAGGCAAGCGCACATGCCCTATAGCAAAGATCCCTATAATAAGTAAATACATTCTGTAAGCCTGTGTTTCCTCATCTGCAAGAAGGGTCAGCCACAAGCCCGACCTGGGACAGTGCTAGCACAGCACCGTGCGCCAAGAGCCGAGACGCTCCTACTGCACTTGCTGCCATCCCATTGGCCAGGGTCCCATCTCCACGGGTGAGAGGCTGTGGGACTCACAGGCCTCGGGTCCTAAAACCAAGGATTCAGCAGCTCCTGACTCCATCCCTGTGCCCACCTATGCATGCTGACAAGAGCAAAGGGCAGCAGAACACCTCCACCTGGAGCCCGAGGCTGGAAGCAGGCCCTTGGCAGCTATTCGAACACACTTCAGGTACTTTGGGGCCAATCCAAGGCTCTCCAGGGAAATAAAGGATGAGGAGACACTTACAAGGCAGAACTTCAGTTCCCTGAAGAGGAAGCCTAGCGTCCCAAGCCTTTTCTCCACAAACTGTAGGGTGCTCAGAGGAGTTGGGAGGACAATGCAATGGCTACTTTAGTGAGCACTTCAGGGCCCTGGCACAGTGTCCTAGCTCCTCCTCCAGGGCCTCATCCCCATCCCAAGGCAGCCCTCGTTGCCAAGTCCCTAGACCTCGAAATGACCATTTCTGTGGCTCTTCACTACCTCAACTCCCATCCCCCATTCTCCATAGCAGTCAAAGGAGGCCAGCTCGCTGCACCTGCCACCCCAAATCCAACAGACTCCGGCACCCTGGCACAGAGGGCCTGGCACAGAGCCCCTCAGTAAACACTGGCAAAGCTGGGTGAACCATCACAGCCATTTGTTAGGTAAAACTTATAGGAGGCCACTGTTTTAGACTAGGCTGCTGCTCTAGGCCCCAACGGAACAGATCAAAACACGGTCTTTTTGTTGTTGTTGTTGTTGTTGTTGAGAGAGAGTTTTTTGTTTTTTGGGTTTTTTAAGAGAGATATTTTTGCTATGGGGCACGTACATTTGCCAGAAAGAGACAGAGAGAAATCACCCTCCAGGGGAGATGGCCATACCACAATCCCTTCTCATCCATTCTCCTCTCGGGATTTTGGACACACACACACACACATGTGCACAGCATGAGTGTAAGCCACTGGGTCTGGAACTGGAACTACAGTCAACTACATGGGAGTCCAGCAACATAACTATTATGCCATCTGCTGGTCCCAAGCACAATCACTTCTTAAAACGTCACATCTCCAAACCAAAACTTTAAGGAAACTGACAGATCCCATAACAGGCTAGATTTTTTTCCTAAAACAAAACAAAACAAAACAAAAAACCAGTAGATTCTAGCCTACCTGAGTCAACACTACAAGAAAACAAAACTTAGGCACATCTTGTGGCTTTCGTTGGACTGTGCACCTGAAATCGCTCATGATACTAGACAGACTCACTGGACTGCTTGTTGTATGAATCTCCTTACTACCCAAAGCATTCCCTGTTACCTTCCGTGATTCCTTTCTCTTAGTTTCCATCTTCAAGATGTTTCCGTTACCTCCATGTGCCAGTCACTGTCTCCATACTTTGCTTAGTATCAAGCAAAGCGGGGCCAGATGGTCTTGCAACAGAACATGATACTTGGGCCAGCAGGTGGCGTAGTGGTTAACGTGCTGAACTCTCATGTGGCCAACCCTGGTTTGAGTCCCAGACCCACAACTTGAAAGCCACACTGGGTGCATGTGTGTGTATGTGCCTACAATCCTGAGATGAGAATGAAGAAGGGATTGTGGCGTGGCCACCTCCCTTGGGGGTGATTTATCACTTTCTGCTTCTCTGTCTTTCCAGCAAGCACATGCACCCTACAGCAAAAATCTCTCTCTCAAAAACAAAACAGTAGAACGTGATACTCTACGAGGCAACCCCCACATCAGACAGTTCCCAGTTCAAACCCAAAGACTTCCCTGAGAATGCAGAGCGCCCTGTGCCCACAATCCGGGGCCGGCTGAGGCTCAGGGGTAGGACGCAGTGTGTGGACCACTGGGAGTGTCTCTCTTTC
>NW_006159956.1:229548-232783 GCF_000334495.1 Tupaia belangeri chinensis
GTTCCTCTCTTTCCCGCCCTCTCGCTTATGGAAAAAATAAATAAACTTTAGGAAAAATAAAGACTAAGCAGAGTGACTGGTGACCACGAGGTTGCCCTGCTCCCTTTGTCATAGAATTTGGCCAGTCACTGCCGTACAAGACCCCTTGCTACTCCTCTCCCCTCATTCACTTCTTTTGCCTTAAAATTGCCCTGAAATCTGGGCTGGTTCCATAGAGCAGGGGTTAAGTGCTGTATGTGGAGAGCAGATCCCCCACAGTCCACTGTGGTTCGAATGCCAGCTCCCGAGCCTTGAGAAACAAGCTGGGTACATATGCATACTCACCCCAAATCCTGAAGGGATGGGGAAACAGAGTAAAAGGACTGTGGGGTGATCATGCCCCACCGAGGTTTGTTTTCTCTCCTCTCTGCCTGAAGAGCACACATGGTATCTTTAAATCGCGAGGATCTCGGCACGCCTTACTCAGGGAACTTAGATATTACGATGCCCCGGCAGTCATCCTGGCCCGGCCCAAGTCAACTCTGACCTTCTGCATATCTCTTTCAGTTTGCCACATTCACTCCACAAACCCGACCTGTGCCAGGCCCCTGATGGCTGCTGGGGATACCGCAGTGGGGATACTGCGGTGGGGATTCTGCAGGGAATAAGGAAGACACGGCTGCTACCCTCTTGGGGCTGCTGGCCTCCCAACAAGGCTGGTTGCCCAGTGCAGGGACAGGGTGCACTGCAGAACCACCTAGTTGAGACTGAAGGTCAGGAAGGGTGAGTAGAAGTGAGGCAGGCAAAGAACAAACTTTTTTCTTTTTAGGAAGATTTTTGCTATAGGGTGCATGTGCTCGCTGGAGAGACAGAGAGACAGAAAGTGAGAAATCATCTCCCGGTAGAGATGGTCAAAATCCCTTTTCCATCTTCCTCTCAGAATTTTGGGCATGCATGCACACGTGCCCGGTGTGAATTTTAAGCCGCCAGGTCCAGGACTCAAACCGTGGGAGTCTAGCGACATAGCCATTATGCCATCTGCTGGTCCCAAAGAACAAAGTTTTCTAGACCAAGTGAAGTGCCTGGCAAAGGCCAGGAGCACAGGGGAAGAGCCGAGCTGCCAGCCTGCCTCTGCTGCGGGTTTGCCCTCCTCCCGACCTCTTCCAGCTGCTGTCAGAATCATCTTTCAGAGAACAACTCCGATCTCGTCACTCCTCTTCCAGGGCTTCCTGCTTCCTTAACCTATCAGGTGTTTAACATGGCTTTAAAGGGACCCATGTTATGAGGCTCTGCTTCCTTGGTCTCGGCTCCTGTCACTCAAGAAGCATCCTAAAGAGAGGGAGAGGCTCCTCTTTACACTGCTGTTCCTGCTGGCTGAAAAGGCAGATGATGGCTGGATCGGTGTGGCCATCGGGCCTCTGCGGTAACCTAGAGAATGGCGGCCACCCACGGTGAAGCAACTAGACAGAATGAGTGTGGGCCCCTGGGGCCTTCGTGGAGCAGAACGGCCACAGTGTCCTCTGTGTGGCTGTCACTTGCGAGGGAATCAAAACTATCCTGTTTAGCCACTACTAGGTTGGGCTTTCATTCACTCAAGCCCCACCTCGGGTAACTGATGGAGTGGCAGTAGCCAACTCAGACATCCATGGGAGGAGAGCCCAGCAGAACTTAGTAATGCCTTGGATCAGGGGAGGGAGCCTGAGGACTCGAGGCCCACCCCTGGGTTTCTGGATCATGCAAGCATGCAGAGTTGCTGAAAGGAAATGCTTGGGTGAAAGTAGGTTAGAGAAGGGAAGATAAAAAAACGATTCAGAGCCAAGGGACCAGCAGTTAGCGTAATGGCTATGTCGCTGGACTCCCATGTAGTCGACCGTGGTTTGAGTCCTGGACCCGGCGGCTTAAACTGACGCTGGGGGCATGTGCATGCATGCCCAAGATCCCGAGAGGAGAACGGAGGGTAAGGGATTGCGGCGTGGCCATCTCCCCAGGGGGGTGATTTCTCGCTTTCTGTCTCTCTGTCTTTCTGGCTAGTGCACGTGCCCTGTAGCCAAAAAAAAGAAAAAAAAAAGAAAAAATCTCTCCAAAAAAAAAAAAGAAAGAAAAAACATTCAGAGCCAAATTAGTGATGTCAGAAATTCGCAGAAGAGATGTGGTGGGCTCGAAACCCTACCCAGTGCTCCTTTCTGCCTGAACACAGGGAAACAACACGCCGCACAAAGAGAAGGGACTGCTAGCCAGAAGACATGATCTCTGTGCAGACCCGGCTCCATCACTTATCACCCCAGAGTTTTCTCTCATCCATTAGACAAGATATGCCAGGTGGTGTGGTGGTCAAGGTGGCTGGATCTCACATGGCAGACTGTGTGGTTCAAGTCCTGGACCCAGAGGAGTACACATGTGTGTATGCCCCAAATCCCGAGAGGAGAGTGGAAAAGGGAATGCAGCGTGGCCACCCCCTGGGGGATGCTTTCTCACTTTTTGTCTCTCTCTCTCTCTCCCTCAGGCATGTGCCCTAGAGCAAATTTTTAAATAATAATAAGATAATGAATGAAAAAATAAAATACAATGGGTACTGCCTTCTTTGCCTACACTTGGGGTTAGTGGATGTACTAATATAACACATGAGAAAGTACTTGGAAACTATAAACACCACAATTGCGGGTAGGAATAGTACACGCGCATTTAAAAACTGTTGGGAAAAGATGTAATCCCCTGGGATGGAGGTCTGCCTACCCTGGGGCTCGGGCTTAGAGACGAATCCGGAATCCTGTAAAAGGGTCTTAACGACAAACAGGACTTGGCGATTACCTGCATGTGGAGGGCAGTGCTGTCCCCAGGGCAAGGTTTCTCCAAAGCAGGGGTGAGTGTCCCTCCAAGGAATGGGCCCACTGTCCTGGACAGCTGTGACCTCCCCACAACCCTCAGTTGCAGGCCTGTGGAGGGTTCTAGAGCTGCAGCGTGAGCCTGCCCCGTCCAGCCCAGTCCTGACCAAGGCCAGCTAAAGGGCAGGCAGCCTAGGCCCGCTCAGAGTTTGAACTCACCCTGCTGTGCTAAAACTGGTGTCTGAGGACCAGCAGATGGCGTAATGGTTACGTCACTGGACTCCCATGTAGTCAATTGTGGGACTGAGGTTCGAGTCTTGGACCCGGCGGCTTAGCACTCACACCAGGTGTGTGTGCGCGTGTGCCCAAGATCCCGAGAAGAGAATAGAAGAGAAAGGATCGCAGAGTGGCTATTCCCGGGGTGGGGGGGTGGG
>NW_006159956.1:234512-247473 GCF_000334495.1 Tupaia belangeri chinensis
TGTGCAAATTTTAGATATATATATGTATATGTATATATATACATACACATATACATATATATATGTATATATATAATGAATAAAATTAAATTTTTATTTATTATTATTATTTACACATTCAACCGCTATACATCATTTAGATTATAAAGGGAATTTACCCAGCATGATATACATCTCAGACCAGTCCAGTTGAGAATATTATACACATCACCATCAACATGTAATAAGCTTTGTCTGTGTCCCACAAAATGTCCTACCTCTCTCTTTTTTTTTTTACTGAATTTCCTTCCCTATACTCTTCCCCTCTCCTACTCTCCTTCCACTTTGTCCCCAGTGTCCATAACAATTTTCAATGCTTTTATGCCCTCCAGTAATTTGTTTTTAATCTTTTCTTGGGGACCAACAGATGACAGAATGGTTATATTGCTGGACTCCCATGTAGTTGACTGCTGTTCAAGTCTCAGACCCGACGACTAAAATTCAACACCAGGCGCATGTGCATGTGTGCCCAAGATCCTAAGAGGATAATGGAGAAGAGATTACAACACAGCCATCTCTACTGGGGGATGATTTCTCTCTTTCTGTTTCTCTATGTCTCTCTGTCTCTCTGGCAAGTACACATGCCCTATAGCAAAAATCTCTCTTAAGAAAAAAAAAAAAAACTGGAGCCCGGGCGAGCCCTGGGCTGTGTTCTTAGCCAAAATGCCAGCTGTGGGGCTTTTGCCCGTTTCTTAAGAAGCCAGGCTCTGAAGCCTCACCTGACAGGGGCCCTGATACCTGCCCTGGCATGTCCTGGCTGGCCCTGGCCCCCAGCCTGCCACTCTCTGAGACTTCTGCTGCTGCCTCCTCCCTGGCACACGCAGCTGTTCCCCCAGCACAACTTCTCACCACGGCCCAGGGTGCATCTGGATCCAGCTAGAGCCGCTGCCTCTGGGCTGACATCTCCCTGCTTCCGCAAGTCTGGAGCAACCGTACCCACTTGGTCCTGCCCAAGGCAGAGCAGCTCTCCAGGCCTGTCCCTGGGCTCGCCCTCCCCCAGCGCACTCCCACGTGGTACTACCACGCCTGTCTACACACACGTGGGCCCCACCAGACCACACCTTCCCGAATGACACAGACCACGCTTGTCATCTCACAGGTTAGGCCTGGCCCAGGGCCCAGGACTCAGGGCGCTGGAGGTGCCCAGTGCACGCTGAGTAGGTGGGTGACGGGATAGGCAGATGGATGAGCAAATGGGAGGAGGGATACTTACACAAGCCCAACCTGACAGTTCCCCTGGGCCCTGCCCTTGGGTCTTGTGCTACTTCTCTCCCCCTGTGGCTGGTCACATCCCCTCAGCCCTGCCCTGGCTTCCTACCCTTCCCTTCTGGCCCAAGGGGGACCCAGCAGGTCCTGAGCTGTAAGAGCCCTTGCTCACAGCCCTCAGGCCCTCCCTGGCAGCCCCAGGTCAGCCTGCCTCTGACACTCCAGAGCTCAATGTTGTCTTGGTGGGATCAGTGGGCCTCATTCTCGGCCTGCCTCTCTCCCTGCTGCCCTGGATGTCCAGGCAGGAAACTACCCAGTCTTCCCCAAAGCCTCTGCTGCTGGGATCCTGATGGGCCAGAAGGTGTGGGCGTAGGAAGCCCCTTCCTCCACTCAGAGTAGCACCTCCCCTCTCCCCTGTCCCTCTCCAGACCCCTCAAATGGACCCAAAGACACTGCTTCTCAGCTGAGGACCCTCCAGTCTGAGATGAGGGCAGTGGGGATGGCCCAGGAGAAAAGCGTGTGCCCCGCTGCTCGTCACCCACCGGAATCCACTCTGTGGGCTCCTGGGGTTGACCAGGATGCAGTCCCAGGTGCGGCTGGAAGCATTCTGGAACAGAATCAGCTGTCCTTCCTCCCGAGCCCGGTGACTCGAGGTGTAGTCAGACATAGCCACCTCCTTCACCCGGAAGGGGTTCGAGAACAAGGTGGTGACACTACTGAGGGTATTGACCAGGCGGCCGAAGAACTGCATCTTCTGCGGGGCAGGTTGGGGGGCCCCGCCGCCTTCCCCCTCAGTCTGGAAGAAAACGGGGTCTCTGGTCAGCTGGGCTCGGTCTCCCATGCCCAGCTCACCAAGTGCAGTGGTTTCCTGCACAAGCACCCAGCTGGCTCCCCACCAGCGCTGTCCCCTGGTTCTGGGCCTGGAGGGACCTGAAAAGGAGGGAGAAAAAGAGAAATGACACTGAGTGGAGGGCAAGGTCTAATGGGAGGTTAGCCCTTGGGTAAGGCTGGGGATTAGAAGGCTGCCACGGTGCCCAGGTGACTTTAACTGCCGCTCCCCGACTCAGTGCCCCCAGCAGGGACTCAGTTTCCTCATCTGTACGGTGGGCTTGTATTGGTCAAAGGAGACAGTGGAGAAGTGACATGCTGCGCAGAGGGAGAGGCTCGGAGGGCTGGCACAGCTCATCACAGTCCACACGCAGAACCATCGGTACCGAAAGGGGCTCACGTTACACAGCGGCCGTGGGGCTGGGAGGAGCACCTGTCTATTGGGTGCCTGCTACTACCAGTTTCCCAAAGAGCTCGGAGAGACAGATCACGAGCAAGCCCGCGGACACGAAGGTGAGCGTGCGCTCGGAAGCGACGGACAAGCGTTTGGCTAGCTCCGCTGCACAGCGCAGAGCTGTCATTTCTGCCATGGAAGGGGGCCCTAGTCTGGATGATGGAATCACACTGCCTTTCTGAGAGACTGGCACTCCAGCCAGGGGCAATAATCAGCCAGAGACCCCCTCCTTTCTCTGGGCCAGGACATCACTTGCCAAGAGTGCAGCCCTAGAGGAAAGTGGACACTAGTTCATAGCCTCGTCCTGCCCTGGCCTAACTGCTGCGGAGATCGGCCTTAGGGACAGAAGGGAGACAAACGAGGCTAACGAAGTTACTGGAGAAGAGAGCGCGGGATGAGAACAATGGTGACGTCAGATGTTTATTGAGCACTCACTACAGAGCAGGTCCAGAGCTAAGCACTTTACTCAACGTCTCATCTAATTCTCACAAAACTGTACGAGGCAGGTGCCCCGGGAGCCCAGGGCTGATCTGGTCTCATCACTTACCAGCTGTGCGACCTTGGGCAAGTTACTCAGCCTCTCTGTGTAATACCCATTAGACTTGCCCACGATGTCCTCGTCTGTGGCATCAGGACTATAACAGTGCCTAATGACGCCATCCGGCAGATGGCGAACGTTCAGTAAACCCCGGCTCTCTATCGCCTCCCCTTCTACGGATAAGGAAACTGCAGCTTACACAACCATGGCGGCAGAGCTCCGGAGACACCCTGAAGCCCTGGAATAGCCTTCCTTTTCTGACTGATTAGAAGCAAGAGAAATATGAAACCGGGAGCCTCGGTTTGCTCCTTTAAAATGGAACAGAAAGTGTCTCCCACATGCCGTGAGGGTTAGGTCAGGTTTGTGAGAATGTTCAGACCCGGGCCATGCTTCCTTCTCTCATTTGGGGCTGTAAGGCCAGGGAAACTGGGAAGCCTGTGCCTGTCTCTGTGGCCAGGGGGACGGGGAGGGACTCCACGAGAAGGCATGATAATGGGTTACAGGAAAAGAACGCCCCCAAATGGAAGCGAGAGCACACACATCAACGCGCACCACACAGGCCTTTGTTATGACACGGGAAGGGAAGCCCCTGCATCCACCACTGCAGGAACAGCACGTTATGATGTGTTCACCCGGAGACACTGTGTGGGCGCTACAGGCTGTGATCGCAGATTTCAACTCGGGAAACGCTCACAGCGTCCTGTTACACGGCTCGGTTCCTACCTGCGCTGTTTCTCTGCACTGCGAGCATGACCTGCAGAGCCCCAGCCTTCCTGCCGAGCGTCTCCCATCCTAGTTCCTCCAGCCTGGCTCTGCACACCCTACCCCTGCCCACTCCAAAGCAGGCACAACTCCAGAAAGCAATGCTGTCTTGCACCTCCGTGCTTGTCCCTGTTGCCATGTCAATCCAGAATGCCCTCCCTGCCTGGGAAGGCCCGACCAGTCTTCACACCCAAGCTCAGTGCTCAAATCCTACTTTAAATGTTCCTGAGGCGCCATCGCCAGGTGCCAGGTTCTCTCTGCTGCGGGCTGCCCCTCGCTTTAAACACTTCTCTGCTACTACACCGTGGCAGGAGGATCAGGAGCTCAAGGCTGGCCTGGCCAATATAGAGAGAGACTGTCTAAAAGAGCTGGTCCTGGAGGACAGTGGTTAAGGCCAACCCATATGGCCAATGTGGTCCTAAATCCAGCCCTGGCAGCTGGGGCAACACACCAGGCACATGTGCATGCACGCCTCCAAATCCCAACAGGAGGAAGGGAGAAGGGACTGCAGCATGACCACGCCTCACTGGGGGTCCTTTCTCCTTCTCTCTCTCTGTCTCTGTCTCTGTCTCTCTGGAGAGTGCACATGCCCTCTGACAATTAAAAAGAGAGCCGAGTATGGTGGCACAGACCTGCAGTCCCAACTGGAGGCTAAGGCAGGATCACAACATGGCAAGACCTTGTCTAAAACATAAAAATGCTTGTTAATAAAACAGAATTTAGGGCCAGTAGTTGGCATGGAGGTTAAGGTGCTGGATCCAACATGGCCACAGTTTGAGTCCCAGACCCGATGGTTTGAAAAACACACTAGGCACGTGTGCGTGCATGCCCAAAATCCCAAAAGGAGGCTGGAGGAGATGGGATTGTGACGGACCATCTCCCCTGGAGGTGATTTCTCACTTTCCCTCTCTCTCTCTCTCTCTCTCTCTCTCTCTGGCTCCCTCCCTCTCTGGCAAGTGCATGCACCCTATAGCAAAAAAACACATTTTTAAAACAAATAACAAAATTTTTAAAAAGCAGACTTTAACTGGATTTCAATGATTTAACTGAGGAAATAATACATACATACAGGGGGGGAAAAGAGACTTCTAGAAAACATAGCTAATACTCAAGTAGATGAGGGTAAAGGGCTTATGGGCAGTCTCTTTCTTTCCCTGTTTTCCAAATGGTAGTGTAAATGATCGTCGTCTCTACAGAAAGCAGGACTGCAGGCCGAGTCCTTGGAACTGCAGCCAGGAAGATGGAGCTCCACGGTGGAGCCGAGCCCAGCTCAGAAAAGCAGGCCAAGGGGACCAAGGAGCACCGGGAAGAGGGAGCCAAGTGTCCCGAGCCCAGAGCCCCTCAGGTGAAGGAGGAAAGTCACCAGAGGGCCCAACTGCAACAAAGAAAGATTCCGCATGCCCCGAGGAGGGAGCCTGTCCTTGGGATCCAGCCTACGCCCCTGGGTGCCCCCCCTCACAAGCACACACGACGGCAGTGTGGCCTCAGGAAGGCCGACCTGGCTCCCCTCCAGCCCTCCAGGGTTGGCATGGGGATGAAATGACGCAATGCAGGGAAGGTGCCTGGGACGCCGGCCGACTGCGGGCATACAGTGGCCATTGTTATCACTGGAAGGGAGAAAGGAAGCGAAAACCACCGGGCCACGTCCTGGAGCAGACAGGAAGGCGGCTCAGGAGCAGAGAGCTCAAGCTCGCTGTGTCCTTGTTTCTGTCTTCCTCTTCCTGGCCCCCACCTCCTCTGACCCTAGGGCTGCAGGAGGGAGGGCACTGGAGCTGAGGCGGGCTGCCACTCAGCACCCAGGAGGTCCCTTCCACCGACTCCTCCACGCACGGCCCCCACCCTCCACAGGCCACCGGCTTCCTCTCCCTGCTCCATCCTCCCAGCCTCCTACCCTGGGCCTTCCTGGGTGGAAACATTTGCTTTGTCACCTCTGCGCCACACCCAGGTTCAGGCTCATCAGACTCTGACCCTGCACTCCCAGGCACACATGGCTGTGTCTCTCCAATGCCACAAATGGGGCGTGAACCCAAGACCTTTGTGGTGAGGGTGACAGTGACAATTCTGTCTATTCCAAGCAGCTTCCAAGTGCCAGTTTGGTCTCTCCTAGAGTGAGGCTAGATAGTTCTGGCCTCTCTTTCCCAAAAAACCCCCAGCCCCTGTGGAAGGCCTGGCCTGCCTGCTAGTTCCTGCAGGGAAGAGTCTGTCTGGCAAGAAGAACAAGTCTTATCATGCCCATTTTATAGATAAAGAAACTAAGGCCTAAAAAGGCCTCCGATTTTGGGCACTCCAACGGCAAGTTAAAGTGGAACAGGCTGATGTTCACCAAAAAAGAAAAACAGAGGGAGACCAGAACCAACAGGCAATCTGTGATGAGGACCCAGAAGTGGCTACTCAGGCTCATAAATGGTCACGGGAGGAAGCTAAGCCCAGGGCCTGTCTCGGGGTGCTGCAGGAGACACCCCTCGAGGTGAGCTTTGAGAGGAAACATTTGTCAGGCAGAGATACAGGCAGAGAGGCCTCCCCAGCAGATGGAGCAGGTGAGAACACATGGGCAGCAGGAGGCAGGGCCTGCCCAGCCTGTCCCTGAGAAGTGAGCATTTTCGTCTGGACCGGTGGCCGGGAGGGGAAGGCATCACCCAGAGGGGGTCATGGTCACTGCTGTGGCCACTATGACACAGGTCACCAGAGGCATCGGTCCAGCAGCTCTAAGGCAGGATGCTGCTCCAGCCCTGGGACAGGTTCCTCACTCCACCTTGCAGACAGGGCATAGCTGAGGCTGAGAAGAAGCGCCACGCAGGGCAGGGAACAGGGGCCCGGAGACTGGTCCCTCCACCGAGGGCCTGAGCAGGACACAGGCAAAAGAAGGACTGTCCCTGCCCTCTGGTGGCTGCTCATCTGCCAAAGCCACCAGGTCTGGCCATTCTCTTTCCTCCCCTTTGGATAGTTTTGTGAGAAAACTAAACTTCTAGAGTCAAGGGGACCTGGGTGTCCTCTGCCCTGGCCCACTTAGAATGTCTTCCTTGGCTCCTGCTGGAGCCTCTGGCCATTCTTCAAGGCCCAGCTGCCCCTCTGACGGCTCAGACCACTGCATCTGCCCCTGACGGTCCCTCCTAGCTGGCACCAGAGTTGTCCCTGAGCACCCACACCATGAGGGCCAGGTCCACGCACAATCCTGTCCAACACCTCTCTGCACCTGCCCCAGGACGCAAAGCACATGCTGCACTCCCCTGCTTCCCCTGGCACCTTCCAGAGAGAGCCCACACTCTGGGCAGGGAGGCAAGTGCTCACGGGAGCTGGCCAGACCCACCCCTCACCCCTCCTCTGGCCACACCACTGATACTTCCCAGGACATGTCACAGTCACGCCTCGGTGTGCCTCAGTGCACCTGCACGTACACTCGCTCGGCCTAGGCTCTCCTGCCCACCTTCGTTTCTTACTTCCTCCATGAGCGAGAGGGACAGGGACCCACAACAGGATCTTGATGGCGCAACCCACCCTGGCCTCAGTCAGTCCCGGATCATGGGGACACACGCCCTGCACACTCGGGAAGCTCTCCACGTGAGCTGGGATGCCTTGCATGCAGGTCAGCCCGGCAGAGTACTGCATCTGACCCCTGTGCCACCATCCGGCCCCATGCCCACCTCTTGACGCCATCAGGGTACACTCTCAATGCAGGAGGTCTAGACAAAGGAATAAATCCCTTTTAGTCCTTCAGGACTCAGTTCAGATGCCACCTCCTGCAAACTCGCACCCTGCCTCTCCTCCCCTCAGCCCGCTGTGCCCTCTTTTCCCCAGCACCCTACACCGAGCGCACACCCTGCAGAAGCACTCCCCATGGGATAATGATAGTGGATCTGTCCGCTTGGGCAGCCCACCCCACCTCCTTTTATTTGCTTATTTAAGCTCCTAGCTCACTGTTCCTGACTCACAGAGGATGCTTAATAAATGTGTGATAGGCCAGCGGGTGGCATGGTGGAAAGGTGCTAGATTCCACATGGCCAACTCCATGGTTCAAGTCCCAGACCCGGCAGCTTAAAAAACTGCTGAGCATGAGTGTGCGTATGCTCAAAATCCTATGGGGAGTATGGAGGAGAAGGAACTGTGGTATGACCATGCTCCCTGTGTCTCTGCCTCTCTCTAGGAGTGTACAAGCACCCTATGACAAAAATTAAAAAAAAAAAAGTTTTGATGAACAAATGAATGAATAAGAACAAACGAATGAACCAACTGTAAGCCCATGGTGCCGGCACCCACACAGATGCCTTATCCCCTTGCAGGTGATCACGGAGACCACGCACCCTGCTCCCACCCTCTCTGAGCCACCGGGCTCCCCCCACAATGGGAATGTGCTCAAGTCCAGCCAGTAGCCAGCTGCTCACGAGGCACTCACCCCTGCACAGGAGAGCCGTCAACCGGCACCTGCACCTGCGTGCTTCAGGCACGGGACTAATCCCTCGGCAGGCTTCCCTGGATAGCCCAGCTTTAGAGATCAGCTGAGCTTAGCGCTCAGCTCGTTCCTATCCCAGCCAGGGAAAACACTCCAAGCTGGCTGCTTGTTTCTCGCCTAAGCTGAGGCCAGAGGGGCAGAACAGCTGCCAGGAAGTGAACCTCATGGGACTGGCCACATGAGGGACCTAGGAGCACACACGGAACTGCCCCAGGTGGAAACCAGGCCTCACGAGCCCGCTGACGACAGGATGTCCCATGATTGGAACAACCGCAGGAGGGACCTGGCAGCAGGACGGCACCTCCCTCCTGGGCAGTGACTCCTCCTCCTACAATCCTGACAGAGCCAGGTCTGAGCAGCACCGTGCCTGCCTTGTCTGTGGCCTCGGTTGTTCCCTCATTTCCTTGCGGCTCTCACGTCCCCACACATGGACTGGCGTCCTCGTACAAGGCCACCACGCTTTACGGTCAGTGAAGGGTTTTCACATCTGTTGGTTGCCAAAAGGTGCCGAAGAAAGAGGAAAGGTGTGATCACCACCAATGCTTGGCACGTGGGGAAACTGAGGCACAGACAGAGGAAACGGGGTCTTGCCTTCTTCCTCTGACCCCTACACAGCACTAGGCAAAGGACCTACCACAAAGTTGGGTGCTCAGTTAGTGTGTGAGGAGAGGCCGAATAAAACAAAGGTCAAGTCAAATGTCGCCACTGCCCCCGCAAAACGTTCCTCCAGGTGTTTGCTCTGATCCCCGCCCCCTCCAAACCCTTTCCCGAACTGGGAAGAAATGGGAAGGGCTCGCCCTGTCACGACATAGCCCAGGAGCACTGCCACCCACACCCCGTGCCCACCAGGTGCCAGCTGCCCCGTCAAGTGTTGGAGGTGAATCACTACACACATTCCTCCAGACGGCTTGTATCACACACGGGGAACTGAGGCACGGGGAGAGTGGGAAACCTGCCAGGACATGAACCCCGTTAGCTGCAATCTAGAGCAGCTCTGGGTCCTCACACTGCACGGGACACAGCCGAATGGGAGACGGAGGAGCAGGCCTGACTTAGGCTCTCATGCTCTGAAGCTGGGTCCCTCTAAAAACGTGCTGCTGTTCACATGAGCCAGAGCAAAATGCCCTTTCCATTGTCTGCTTGGCGGGACCACAGCTGGCAGCACACTGCCCCAAACCGTTGCCAGAGTTCCCAAGGACCAACTACAGTAGGAGATCCTCTGGGCTGGTGGCATGGCACACGCCGTGACTCACTCCACAAACACTGACGGAGGACCTACTGTGGCAGGCACTCGCTCCAGCCGCTGAGGACACAACAGTAAACGAATCCAACAAAACCCTGCCTGCCTGGAACTAGCATCTCAGAGAATGCTACGAACCATGACGCAGATACACAGGCAAAATACTAGGTGGTGGGAAAGTCATGACGTTTTTCTGTTTTCTATGCAAAAATGTGTCATGACTTAGCCGACAATCCAATATTTACACTGGTTTTTGAGGCTGAGTAGCTGCTAAGGAAAATAATAAGTCAGAGTGGAGGTGATGACTGAAATATTAGACAGGGTGACTGGGAAAGTACTCATCAAGAACTGACTCTGAGGTCACGTTTAATACTTCGAGAAAGAGAAAGGTGAAGTAGAGGGCTATCTAGATGAAGAGCTTCTTGAGCAGAGGGAAGAGCACATGCAAAGGCCCTGGGGATGGAGCATGCCTGGTGGGTTCCAGCCACGGCAAGGAAGCACAAGAGTGCAGGTTCAGGTCCCGGGTAGGCCTGAAAAACTGTCCGTGCTTGTACATCCATCCAAGACCTGACAAGTTGGAGGGCCGGGAAAAGGACACTGACACGGCTAGACCCTGCCAAGGGCGCCATGCAGGCACACCCTATCATGGATAGAATAAACTTTTACAATTTCCTTAAAGAAAGGTAATAGGAGACTGTCACTGAGAGAAGCCACTGCAGGGCTTAGAGCCAAGAAGAGACTTCACCAATCAGTCTTGCCGGATGCAGGTAGGAAAGGGAGAAGTAGCAAGGGTAATCACGCAGCTTTCACCTGAGCACCTGGAAGAATAATACGGCCACTCCCTACGCTGGCAAAGAGAGCAGGAGAGCAGGTTCTGGTGGAGGGCAGGTCAAGGACTGTTCCAGATGTCAGGAACTCAATTCTAAACACCCTACGTTGGAGGCCAGCCCACAGTGCATGGTTCAAGTGCAGCGCCCAGGGAGGCAGATCTCACATAGATAATCACAGTTCAAATCTCGGCCCTGGTGGCTTGGGAAACAATAACAAACCACACACTGGGCACACGTGTATGTGTGCCCCAAATCCCGACAGGATGGAGAAGTGGGGGAAAAAAGGATCCGGTGTGACTGTGCCCCATGGGGAGTGCTTCTCTGTCTGGCAAGCACCTGCACCTTCTGGCAATTAATTAAAAGAATAATAATAATAGTAATAATGGTGGGTCAGCCTGTGGCAAGGTGATTAAGGCAGCTGGATCCCACGTGGCTGACTGTGCAGTTCAAGTCCTGGAGTAGGCTGTTTGACAAACATGCTAGGCGTATGTGCATCTGTGCTTAAAATCCCAACAAGAGGGAGAAGGGATCACAGTATGACTATTTCCCATGGGGCAATACTTTCTCACTCCCCTCCCCCAGGAGTGCACGCATCCTCTGCACACACGCAAAAGGTTACAAACTTTGCTTTCTGCATTTTCTCACATTTTGAACTTCATGCCAGCCTTGTGAGGGAAATACAGACCCCTCGTCACAAATGAGGAAACTGAGACTTGGACAGAGAAAAGCCTCCAAACCTTAAGTTTGAAATGCCTAAGTACCAGGTGCTGAGTGAGCAGCTAGCTATGTGAGTCTCCCACTCAGGGCAAGGCCTGGACTGGACTGGGCATGGAAATCTGAAGACTGCCAGAGTAGGGCTAGTACTTACAGCTCCGAGACTGGGGGGAGTTCAACTCACCGTGAGAGACACAGAACGTGTTCTCCCAGGGAGCCACCCTCTGCCAAGCGAAGCTCCAAACACACTCTGCAACCTCCCTTCACATACCCACACACACGAACGCGGCTTTTCAATTCCTCACGTCTCTATTTCTTGGTGATGTCACTCTGCTGAATGAGAAGGAAATTCCTTTTCGAGATACTGTCACCTAACAAGAAAGTAACCCCTACAGGGAGAGGAAATGCCCTGGGCACTGAGACAACACGGATGACCTTTACACAGCAAGGTGATCGCGCAGGCTCTGTATGTACTGAACAGACTCCAGCTCCAACCTGAATGGTGATGCAGGCAACTCAGGGCCCCCCCATCCTTAGTTTAAGTAACACTGGCCACAGTCAGGTAGCCCAGAACATTAGAGAGCCTAGTAACACCTGATGGATAAACAATGAACCAATGAATGGTGCCGATTACCTGTAGAAAAGAGCCCTACTCGCAGGAGTGGATAATAAACACCACCACAGGTTAAATAAAGGACCAGGCACCTTCTGCTCATCCCTCTCTGGCCTCTCCCGTCCTGTCTAGGAACCACAGCAAAACCATGCATTTGTACAGGCCCTACTGGTTACAAACTTTGCTTTCTACATTTTCTCCAATTTTTAACGTCATGCCAGCCATGTGAGGGCAGGAAAT
The DNA here is from genome assembly GCF_000334495.1 of Tupaia belangeri chinensis. Classification (NCBI taxonomy): domain Eukaryota; kingdom Metazoa; phylum Chordata; class Mammalia; order Scandentia; family Tupaiidae; genus Tupaia; species Tupaia belangeri. Next base: position 246,424 of record NW_006159956.1, read on the forward strand.
ACAGACCCCCCTGTCACAAATGAGGAAACTGAGACTTGGACAGATAATAGTCTCCAAACCCCAGGAACATTTTTAAGGCACAGCTAATAACAAAAACACTGCATTCAGCCCCAGGGTGGAGCCCCTATGTTGCCAAACCAAACCTGCCACACATCCTGTTGGGTGGGTAAGCAGGCACGTGAGGGAAAGATCCAGAAGCTTGGGGAAAGGCATCTGTTTGGGGTCATGTGGGTAGCCCATTAAAAAAATGGGCACAGATCCCTGTGCCCTCCCTGGTCCACACCCACAGGCCTGCCCCCAGCCAAGTCACATGGTCACCCAGGTCACCTGCTCCCTGTCACCAGCTTCCAAGTCATCTGTGGGAGCAGGGGGTGGACACAGGACTCGGGCTGGAAGAGCCTGAGACGACCAGGCTGTGGGGAAGGAGGGAGCACGTGGGAGGCAGGTCCACAGGACATCTGGAGGTACATGACAGACCCGCACGGAGTCAGAGATCGGGACGGGGGGGACACAAATGCAGAATGTGGAAGAGACAGGGAAGTGGGGGAGTAAGTGGGAACACACCGAGGTGGAAAATCGGGGGCACTTAAAATGGCACAAGAAGGAACCTGGGGACAACCAATGGGAGCCAGAGTGAAAGCTGGGGGCGCCCCGAGAGTCTGCGACTCGAGGGGGTAAGGAAGAACTGGCTCGGGAAGTTAGGGATACTCCGTGCGGGGAAAGTGGGGGATGCTGGGGGGGGGGGGGCACGCGGAGGAGGTTCGGGCACTGAGGAGGAACCCAGCGTCAAAGCTAGGGTCCCTGAGGGAGCGCAAGTTCGAGATGTGGCAAGGGCGTCCTGGGATGGGAGTCGGGTCGCCGGGGCATCAAAGGACGGAAGCCGGGAGGGGTCAATGTTGGACATGCCTCAGAACCGGAGACACGACGAAGGTCCAAGGAGGATCCGGGTGAAGACGCGAGTCTCGGCCAGAGAAGGCTTGGGAAGGGCCCCCCCAGGCCCCGCCCCTCCCTGCGGCGTCACTCACCTCCGCTTACTCAGCACAGCCACCT
>NW_006159956.1:264597-281941 GCF_000334495.1 Tupaia belangeri chinensis
GGCGGGGCGGGGCGGGGGTCAGGGCCAGGCCTGTGCGGGGCGGAAAATGCCTTGACGGCTGGTTGGAAGACATGCTGGTGAAGGGCAGGAGTCTTGCTCTCATTGGCGCTCAGCCTCCTGAAACTGCCAGAGGCCTGGAGTCTGAACTTGCTGCTAATGACTGCTCCTAAAGATAAAAATAAAGCCGACAAAGGCGTAGGGTGGAACAGGGAGGCACCTGCTCTGCTTTTCCTGGTAGCCACAAGCTAGGGTTGCCAGATGTGCAGCAAACAAGAATACAGGACATTGTTGAACAAAAATTATAAGAGGCCGGGACCAGCAGTTGGTGTAATGGCTACATCACTGGACTCCCACGTAGTCGACCGCGGTTCGAGTCCTGGACCCGGTGACTTAAACTTGTGTTAGACGCGTGTGCGTGCGTGCCCAGGATACCGAGGGGAGAATGAAGGATAAGGGATTGCAGCATGGCCATCTCCCTTGGGGGCTGATTTCTTGCTTTCTGTCTCTGTGTGTCTCTGTCTTTCTGGCAAGCAAACTTGTCCTATAGGAAAAATCCCCCCTCCAAAAAAAAAAAAAAAAAATTATAGGAGGCCACTGTTTTGGACCAAGCTTCTGCTCTAGGCCCCAACAGACAAGACCAAAATGGAGTCACTCATACTAAAATGCCACATCATTCAACCAAAACGCTAAGGAAGCTGATAGATGCCAAAATAAGCTAGTTTTTCTAAAAACAGGAGATTCTAATCGACCTAAGTCAATGCTATAAGGAAATGAAGCTATGCACATCTTGTGGCTCTGTTAGGTCTGTATACCTACATATCTCAAGATGCTACCTAGACCCACTGCACTCTGTGTGTGAACATCCTTACCACCCAAACATAATACCTTCCATCATTCGTGTCTATTAGTTATAGCCTTCAAGGTGTTTCAACAATGAGGTGCCAGATTCACTAGTACAATTTTGCAGTTAAGCAAAATGACAACGGGGGACCATGAAGTCATCCTTTTCCCCTTATCATAGAATTTAGCCACTCACTCCTCTGTAAGGTCCTCACTGCCCCCTCCCTCCCATGCATGGTTTTTGCCTTGAAAACTCCCCTGAAATCTGTAAGACCTTGCACACATTATTCAGGACAACTCAGATACTCTGGCGCCCAGGCAGCCATCCTCCCTCTGGCCCAAATAAACTCTAAACAAAGCACTAGACAAAATTTTAGTGTAAGTAACGCTAGCATAGTATAATATAGTGCTAGAAAAAATCTCACTGTCTGGCAACCCTACTCAAGGCTGACCTCAGAAAATACCTCGGTGCTTTTAGTAGAAACTTGGGCAAATGCTCTCTGTGAATCCCAGACTTTTTATCCGAGAAGTGGGCACAGTAATACCTCACAGGGTAGTTGTGATAACAACAGATAAATTATTCCCTGTGCCCGCATCTAGAGGGACATTAATAAAAGGCAGTTGTTATGATTAATAATGCTGATAATAAAATATGTGGGGAAAAAGCCCAGAGACTGGATTTCAGTCCGTGTCGTCTTCTGAATAAGCAGGTCGTCCTTCCTCTCCAGTACACTGGGCTTGGTTGGACCTCTTTGCTAATGCACCCCCAGCCCCAGACTGCTCTCTGTCCACAAGGGAAGTGTAATTACTATAAGAAGTGTTTCCTCCTCAGTCTCTCCTAAGAAATTAGTGCCCAGAATGAGGTGCCATACAGCTCATGCTAGTTTAGTTAAGAACCTACACAGGTTAATAAAACTAATCATGTTAATTCAGATTTTTAGAGCTTTACCATTTACAACGTACCTTCTATCATAACTGGATTGGAGTTACTCTTGTCCCTATTTCACTGGTGAAGAAACAGTTCCCCTAAACTAAGATTTAAAATTCGCTCAAGAGTTTTAGCTTGGAGCTGAGAGAAAGGAAGATACAAAATTCTCAATGAAAATATCTTGCCCCTCCACACCCTAAACAAGCGAAATCAGGGTGATGGTTGTCAGGGAGCTTGCAAAAGGCCAGGCATTCCACCCACTGACTGAGAAACCTGACTCAAGAACACTCATAAGCTCCACGGATGAGTCCCATTCTTCACAAACACCCGTCCATTGTGTTCAAGCCAGTTTGGTCTCAAAGTCACACAACCAAATCTGAAACGCAGAAAAGGCCAAAGGAGGCTGGATCAATAGTTGAACACACTCAAAGATCCCTAGATGAAATTCATAAAATAGAATTGCAGTGCCTCACAAGATTACGTACCCCTTCTGTAGATAGTTTTGATGGGAACTGTTAAATGAGTGGCTAAATGAGACGGGCTAGCTGTCAGATAGTGGCACGGCAGTGACACACAACGCTTTTTTATTGTTGTCGTTGTTAGGTTTTTGCCATAGGGCACGTGCACTTGCTGGAGAGAGACAGAGACAGAGAGGAAAAGTGAGAAATCTCCCCCAGGGGATCAGCCATGCTGCAATCCCTTCTCCTCCAGTCTCCTCTTGGGATTTTGGCCATGCTGCACATGCGCCCAGTAAGGCAGAAGCAGAGACCGTTGTTGACAGAAAATAACTAAAAAGGAATGTACTTTAACAGCAATAAAGAGGCTTACTATGTATCACAAAGATACTCCCATTCTATGCCAGGGCCAGGATGTAGGCAGAACCCTGTTACCAGTGGGTCAAAATGGTCTGTTAACATTTGTGGGCGGGGCTCCCTCTAGGCCCTCTGGAAAGGATTTTGGAAATATAGGAAAAAGCAGGCAGACATCTGTCCACACCAGCAAGGAGGCTATTGCACAAATGCACTCAGACATGTCCACTAGTATGACCACCAGGCATTTACTTAATTGTGTGACTAGAGAATTGTTACGAGCTGAGTCTGCGGGGGTTTTGTATTATTATTTATTCATTCATTTATTTTAATTTGACCAGAGAGAGAGAGACATGGGGTGGGGGTGGGGGGGTGAGAAAACAAGCTACCAGGTCCAGTACTTGAACCGTGGTCAGCCTTGTGGGAGTGTCCAGCACCTTAACCACCATGCCACCTGCTCGTCCACGAGCTGCGTCTGTGTTTTGCTATAGCATGTATGGTACAGAAGTCCTTGCCAGAGACATTGTTTGCTCTCTCCTGTGAGCAGCTATGTGAGATGGCTCTTGAGCAGGAGTGGGACAACTGTCCTGCCTGCCACCTGTTTCTGTAAACAAGGGGTTATTGGAATACGGCCACGCCATTTGTTTACACACATCTTTGTTTTCTTACAATGGCACAGTTGACAAATGAGACAGAAAACTATATGGCCTAGGCAGTCCGAAATATTTCTATCTGGCCCTTTAACAGAAAAAAAAATCTACTGTTCTTAAGTTAGGTTTCGGAGATTAAATAGAAGTTTGCTGGCGGGATAAGGAAAGTAAGAACATTCGGAGTGCAAGGAGCCATGTGGGCAAAAGTTTGTGTTATGAGATTGTGTGGATCACTTGGGGGCCTGGGGTGTGAGCAGCCTCAGGGCCACCAGGAAAGATCCCGAACTCTAGGCCAGGATACAGCCTTGCCCAGTAGCAGTGGGAGTCCCGAAGGGATCACAAACAGGGAAGCAGTGTGGAAAAATCCCTCTGCTGCGACCGGAGAGGCTACTGGGAGTGCAGAGGCCACAAGGCAGCTGCGTGTGACTGCTCTGGTTACGTGCCTGCTGACTTGGCTAAGGGGCCGTCAGGGCTCGTGCCCTCCTCAGGAAGGAAGCAAGTGCAGCAGCCACAGGTGTCCCCATCCCCAGGGGAAATGCCATCCCTGGCCTGGAAAGGCAGGACTTCCCCGCTCCGGGGGGTAGCGGGGGTGCTCAGCCCAACTCAGGGCTCTCAGGACAGACCATGGCTTGAGGAAAAGCTGATCTCCTCGTTGGAGTAACAAAACTCCCACAGTCTCAGTTAACAAAAGTCTAGGTCTTTGCTCACACCGTATGTCCTATGTCAGGAGGGACAGGGGACTCTGCTTATAGTCACTCAGGAAGTCAAGCTGAGGTAGCACCTCTCAATATGGGTGTCCGTGATCACCACGGCAGGGGATGGGAATCAGGCCCTGGATTTTTTTTTTTTTTTGAGAGTTTTTTGCTATAGGGTGCATGCGCTCGCCAGACAGACAGACAGAGACAGAGAGACAGAAAGCAGAAAATCACCCCCCCAGGGGAGATGGCCACGCCGCAATCCCTTCTCCTCCATTCTCCTCTCGGGATCTTGGGCACGCACTCACACGCACCTGGCGTGAGTTTAAGTCACCGGGTCCGGGACGCAAACTGCGGTTGACTACGTGGGAGTCCAGCGACATAGCCATTACACTAACTTCCGGTCCCCAGACCCTGGCTTTTAAAGCCACCGGTCACGAGTAGCATAGAACTCACCTGCTCAAGCTTCATTGACTGAAACAAGTCACATGGCCATACCTAACTTCGAGGGAGGCGAGAAATGCAGTCCTACCCTGTGGCCAGGAGAGAGGAACCAGAATATTCCTAACAATCCCACGTGATGCCTGCAGTGACTGAGAAGGCAGGAGCATTCTGTTTTGTTTGTGATGACAGAAACCTCCATTCCTAGTGACGACGAATCGTATTCTGTTAGTCTTTGGCTTACAGGTTTCTAAAGTGTATATAAATGAATTCTACGTGGCAATGCAACCACATTTTTAGAGATTCCCAGAAGAGGAAATTAGATACAGAGGGGCAGGTTTCTATGGGATCAAGAAGAAAGAGACCAGGCGGGCTGTGGTGGCACAGGAGTGACACGGTGCTTCCCGGGGCTGCTGAGGCCACATCCTGAGGTCTCTTGTGCACACCAGACCTACATATGCTCATGTCCTGGCTGACCGAGGCTGAGAGTGGATCAGGGCATGAAGGCTCTCTCGTTCTCTCTCTGTCTCTCTCATGGAAGAAATAAATAAACTTTTTGGGGGGAGAGGGATTTTTGCTATAGGGCACATGCTTTCGCCAGAGAGAAAGAGAGACAGAAAGTGAAAAATTCCCTCACTGGGGGTGGCCATGCCACAATCCCTTCTCCTCTATTCTCCTCTCAGGATCTTGGGCATGCACGCACAAGTGCCCAGTGTGAGTTTTAAGCTGCTGGGTCCAACACTCAAACCATGGTCAACTACATGTGAGTCCAGTGACATAATCATTACTCCATTTGCTGGTCCTAATAAACTTATGTTAAAAGGCTAAAAATAGGATCAGCTGGTGACATGGTGGTTAAGGTGGCTGGATCCCACATGGCTGACTTTGTAGTTCAAATCCCAGACCCAGTGGCTTGAAAAACATGGTGGGTATGTGTGCAAGTGCGCCCCAAATCCTGAAAGGATAGTGGAGGAAAAGGGATAGTGGTATGGTCATTCCCCTCGGAGGGTGCTTTCTCACATTCTCTCTCCATCTCCCTCTCCAGAGAGTATGCAGGCCCTATAGCGAAGCTGAAAAAAAGAGAAAAAAAAAAAGACCCAGCAGATGACATAGTAGTTACATTGCTGAACTCCCGCATGGCCCGCTGCAGTTTGAGTCCCAGATCCAGTGGCCTGAAAATCACGCCAGGTGCATGTGCATGTGTGCCCAAGATCCCAGGAGGAGAAAGGAGAAGGGATTTTGGCCTGGCCATCCCTCCAGGAGTAATTTCTCACTTTCCCTCTCACTGTCTCTGTCTCTCTCTGGTGAACACATGTGCCCTATGGCAAAAACCTCTAAACAAATAAACAAAAAGGCTAAATATAAAAAGAAAGGGACCAGAATGAGTCAGGTCTCTTAACTATACACCACAGAAACCCAACTCAAATTAGTGAAGGCGAACAGGCTAAATGACTGGAAAGTAAGCATAGAATCTCCCAGAACCCAAGTAAGATGGAACCAGCAAAGCTGTAGAGGGGTCTCAGGGTGAACCCTAACCAGGCCCTCCGTGGCCTCAGTCTTTCTGCACGCCCATCTCATCATCTCTGGCTTCTTCCACGCCAGAATGAGGAACTCAGCGCCTCACAACCTACGGCTCTCACCATCAGACCTCCCCTTAGGTCTTGGGAAGAGCTCTGATTGGACAGCGTGTGTCACGTGCCTGCGTGGGAGCTAACCAGCTCTGGTCAGCAGTGGGGAGCCATGACTGACCTTTCTCGGGACAATTAGCTCTGGCCACCTCAACTATAGCCGGGCCTGGTACTGTTTGACTGGTCTGTTCTTCCTTGGATCCTAGGACACTCTTGGGTTATTTTCCAATACCATGAAGATTTCCTTTAAGCCCCCAAGAAGGCGATACCGAGATGGGGAAGACCACCAGAGGCCTCAAGAGCTGGTGGTCTTGAGGAGTTCTGAAGCCCTGGGCAATGACAGGAGGCAGGCATGCCAAGTGAGGTGGCAGGAACGGTGGAGGAGAGGTCTCTAGGTCAGAACGTGGCAGAGGGACCAGCAGATGGAGTAACTCCCACACAGTCGACTGAAGTTCAAGTCCTGGACCCAGCAGCTTAAGACTCACGCCAGGCACACGCGTGTGCGTGCCCAACATCCCAAGAGGAAAATGGAGGAGAAAGGGTTGCAGTGCAGCTACCCCCCGTGGGGCGATTTCCCACTTTCTGTCTCTCTCTCCATGGTGAGTGCCTGGATCCAAATTCTTGTTCATGTGGCCAAGCTGAAAAAGGCAAGGGCCTATAGCAAAAATCTCTCAAAATAGAGAGAGAGAGAGAGAGACGAATATGGGCAGAACCACCAGACAAGCACAACTGCCCTGTGATCAATTACCTCTGTCCTGGTGGTCCTCTTTATGCTCCAGGGGCTCCTGGCACTCCACAAGTCACACACCACAAGTTTGTGACCAGGGCTGTGTCCCAGGGTGCAATAGTGATGAAAGGGAATCAGGAATTCCCCAGGGAGACAGGGTTTGCCACTGGAGTCACGCAGGGCATGATGCTATCAGTGAAATAAACACAGTCCCCACAGCTGAGGAGCCAAAGGATCTTGCAGAAAATTAACAACGCTTCTACCTTCCTATCTCCTGGGCCACAGCCTGACTCTACCTCCTGAGCCCAGGGCAGGACCCAGTGGAGCAAGGACAACTCACCCATCCATCCAAGAAACACTTGTAGGGCTCCTGCTCCAGCCCTCGCCCCAGGCTACGCATGCCCTTGGGACACAGCAAAGGAAAGATGAAAGCTGCTCTCCCCTCCAGCCTCCCAAGACACCGAAAGGAGTGGAGGCCAAGGGGAACAAGGTGGCCCTGACCTCTGCCGTTGAAAAGCAGCAGCGAGCCAAGAAGGTGGTCAGTTCCTGTGTGAGAAAAGTCCTCAAAATTCTGGCATAGGACAGGACATCCAGCTCACAAGGGACAGCACCTGCTTTGTCAAACGGCCACACTACCTCCGGCTGCAGCGACAAAGTACTGTCCTCTGCGGGCAGCCAGAATTGCCTCCCTCGATGGCCTGTTTTGCCCAGGCCCTGGCCACTAAACAGCTACCCCACTGCTGCCACTGGCCCCCAGTGCAGAGGCAAATCAAGAGAAGAAGCTGCTGGCCCAGGGTGTCTCCACTAAGAGGCCACCTGTCCTCTGGGCAGGGGGCAATACTGTCACCCCCTTGGTGGGAAACAAGGAGGCTCCGCAGCAGGGGCTGGGACCTGATTGTCCGCCTGCCTGCTCTGCCTGTGTCAGGAGACGGGTCTCTATCGCATCACGAAGGGGAAGGCCACGCTGGGACGCCTACTGCACAGGAAGGCCTGCGCCATTGTCAACGAAGACGACGAAGAGCTCTGGCTAAGCTGGGAGCGATCAGCACCAGTTACAATGACAGACAGGATGAGACTCACCATCCCTGGATCCAAACTCTGGCTCACGTGGCCGAGCTGGAAAACGTAAAGGTCGAGGAACTTGCCACTCTACGGGGTTAAATGCACAAGGTCGACTTTCTGTACAGAAAAGCAATAAACTGTTCTCCTTCGAGAAAAAGGAAAACTGTAATCCCTGTCCTCAAAGAGCTTGTAGTTTAAAAGAAGGCAGCTGTGAAAACACAGGACACTGACTCAGAGAGAAACATGCTCTCGGGAAGGATGTGCAGGCCCAGACCAGACTCCCTGGAGATCAGCTTGGGGCACCTGAGCAGCCTGCGGAGGGAGGGGCGTCTGGGCTGAAGATGGAGGAAAAGCTGGGGGCAGAGATGCAGGCGGAAGAAACTCCAGAGCGGAAGGCACGGAGGTACGAAACAACATGCCATGCAGGGTGACAAGAGTTAGTGGCAGGGCCGAGAGGGATTATGAGTGCCGACGCAGCAGAAAGAGGCGGAGAGCAGATCTCAGAGGCCTACACAAAAAGTCTGCACCTTGTCCTGAAAGTAATGGGGAGTCATGGAAGGGTTCTGAGCAGAGGAGTGGCCTGGCCAACTTTAGGTTTTAGAAAGGTCTCTCTCTCTTCTGCTTAGAGGCTGGAGGCCAGAGGCTGAAGGGTGCAGGCTAGAGGCTGGAGGTTGGAGACCAGGCAGGAGGTTGTTGCAATCACCCTGGAAGGAGATGCTATGTCTTGAACTGAGGGAGGAGAAAGGACAGAGAGGAGAGGTGAGATCACGGAGCCGTGGTGACTGGCTAGCTGTGGGAGTGAGCGAGAGGGGCGAGGCCGGGATGGCCTGGTTTCTCTCGGGGTGACTGGGGAGAAGGCGGTGTCACTAGCCTGTTAGAGTGATGAGGGGCACAGGTGGGCAGGGTGACACTGAGGCCCACTGTGATAGTGTTGGGTTGGTCGTGCCGGGGAAGGGCAGAGGAAAAGCCACATCGGCCATGCAGTTGTGTAAGCAGATCTGGGCACGAGAGAGGGCTGGAAGCATAAGCTGGAGATTGGGAGTCACTGGCATCAGGTGGCACCCGAGATGGTGAGGGGCAGAGGCTGAGCTCGAGCCTCCCTAATAAATCAATAAAAGGGGACAAGGAACTGGGGACAGGGACAGAGCCTGAGAAAGTGGGCAGGAAATCCAGGCTTTGGAAGCCAAGGGAGGGGCCTGACGGTACTGCAGCAGTAAAACACCACACTGGGAGCGACTGGCCCATGGAGAAGGTTCCCAGTTCACATCCAGAGACCTCCCTGAGCACGCTGGGCATGCAGTCACCCATGACCTAGGACTGGCTGAGACAGGGAGTGGGTTGTGACATTGGGACAGGGAGACCTCAGGAAAAGAGTGCAGTTGGCTCAGGGTTAGGCCCTAAAAGGGAAGAAAGACTGAGGGTGAGACTGGGGTGAGGGAGGCCTGCAAGGTGGGCTTGAGGGGTGCTTGTTAGCGATGCGGCCACGTGGGACATGTCAGTGCCGGGGGGGGGGCAGTGTGGACCTGAGGGTTCAGGAAGGAGGACAGGTAGGTTTGGGGCAGGGACTGGGAAGAAGGGGGAGAGGAGTGCAGGGAGCTGAGGCACACCTACCAGATGGCCAGGGCAGGGCTCAGCAGAGGTGAGGATGATGGCGCAGGTGCGGTGGAAGAGTGGTTGGAGGAGGGAGGCAAGTTGACTGGCGACAAAAGAAGGATCCCAGGTGACTCAGAGGGCCTGGTGTGACCGGAGAACGTGACCCTCCCGTCCCCCGCTGTTGTTGCTGGGGTGGTTACGGCCATGATGGCGGGTTCTCGCCAGTGCCCCAGGTCCTGGTATCAGGCTCGGGCACAGGCAGGTCTCAGACCAGGGATGGCGAATGCCCTAGTACAGCCGGCCCTCACCCTCACGTCATGGGCCCTACGTCTGCAGATTCCGCCGAGTGCGGACATGGCCAGGCCGCCGATTGTTGTTAATGAGGAAGACGTGGCTCCCAAAACAGAGATGCCGATGAAATGTATCTGTAATTTCCTTTCTAACTTATACACTATGCTATGATTACTTGAGTCATCTGGAGATCATTCTTTTTAAGAATTATTTATATGATTTAATTAATTTATTATTATTTTAATTTGGCCAGGCAGAGAGAGAGAGAGGGAAAGTCAGAAAGCAAGCCACCAGGTCTGGGACTCGAACCACAGTTGGCCATATGGGAGTCCAGTGCTTTAACCACCATGCCACCTCCTGGAAATGATTTCTAGTATACAGGAGTACATGCATAGGTTACAGATGAATGCTGCACTAATTTATATAAGGAACTTGAGTGTTGGAGGGTTGTAGTATTCACAGAGGGTCCGGGACCAATCCCTCACCCACGCCGAGGCACGACTGTATATTGAAGCTGATGGGGGAGAATATTTTTAGAGGGAAAAATAATGATGGGAGAATGAGAGAAAAATGGGAATACGTGATATTTCAGGCTCCTGGAATAGCAGTTTGTAAGCAATTAAAATGTATTATCTCAAAGAGACAGGCCAGCCACATGGCCCAGTGGTTAAAGAGCAGGATCCCACATGGCCAACAGCATGAGTCACATCCCGGCCCTGGCAGCGTGTGTTTTCTCATGGCCCAAATCCTGACAGGGTGGAGAAATAGAGGGAGGCATCGCGATGTGACTATATTCCATTGGGAGATGCTCTCTCCCTCTCTGTCTCTCTCGTAAACGAATGCACCCTGTGTCCATTTTTTTAAATCAAAAATAAACTAAACCAATACAACAGAAGGGTATATAAAAAACAAAAAGAAGCAAAACATGCAAATGGGAACGTAATGAGACTTACAAATGTAAATGCCATAGCACTGTTTCCCTAGAAAATAAGCAGAGCTTTGAAAATGAGAACACCCAGTGCTGGTGAAGTGGCAGTGAAATGTTCATAGTCCCACGTGGGCGGGAAGGGCCCTTAGCAAATAGCTTTGCATCTCCAAACCTCAGTTTTCTCATCTGGAAAGTGGGAGTGATAAAGAGGCTCACCTCACGGAATTTCGTGTTACGATAGCTTTTGGGCACAAAGCAGTGTTTCACAGCAGTAACAACCGTAGTTACCGTGTCTGCCTGCGTTTGTTCAAGTCTCCTTTTCGCCCTGATGGATAACCACATCTCTTAGAACCCGTACCTTTACAGACAGCGGCCTTGCTGGGTTTGGTTTAGTGTTGACGAAGTAGAAGGAAACAGAAGGGAGAGAACAGAGAGTGGAGGGAACAAGACTCCTCCATGGGATCCTGGCTACCCACAGGGAGGAATGTGTGTGCTTTGATTATCATCAGACTCTCCAATGGCCTCCATGAAACAGAGACTCTCTCTCCAACAAAGCTAGCAGGCTATTCCCAGCAGGAGTTATGGGAGAGAACACAGACCTCGAATCAAACTGGCTTGAGCTCAAGTCCTCCCTGCCAGGGACTAGCCGTGCAATGTTGCCAAGAGTCCCCACCCTCTCACAGTCTCGATTTCCTCACCTGCAACACGGTGATGATATCTCACTAAGACAGTGGGGAGATGAGGGTGATCAGGTACACAGAGCACCACACCCAGCGGCCAGGGGACTCCCTGGGCAGGTGGTGAATTGATCGGCCTGTCCATTTCCTCTGGTTTAAAATGGGGCTGATTGTGTGTGCACCCCTTCTTTTCAACAGGGAGGGCTTTTCTGAGAAGAAAAAGTTGAGCTTATAAAAACATTGCAATTTGATGAACAGACAGATAAATGTTTTTTGGAGACCCAGTTCCTTTGGCAGAGGGATAAAAAGCCAGGAAAATACATGCGCACACAGGTCTAAGGACTTAGCACAGTGCCTGCCGCGAATGCAGTGTCCCATAGACAGCAGTGATTGTTTTCATATTCACTGTTATCAATTACCAATAAAAAGCTGGTCTCAAGGGGCCATGGTGGGTGGAGTGTTCTGAGCAAGGTAAACTGCCTGAAAGGGGTTCCCCTGGCATTGTTCCTACTCTGCAGAGGGATCCCACAGGAATGTGGGATCTGGCTGAGCCAAAGAATAGCTGCCCTGCTGGGGTGGAGGGGCACAGGAAGGCCCCAGGGTCCTGGGCACAGGAGCTCACGAGGGCCCAGACATAGAACCTCAGAGGTTTCCAGGAACACTCACCTGGAAGCCCTAAAGTCAGCCCTGGCTCTCCTGCCCAGCAGCCTAGCCATGTCACAAGTGGGACAGACTGCAGTGTCAACTTGGTGTTCGAAGAAAGTCTATTTCAGCGTGAGATTGTTTGAAAACCACTGGCCTAACCCCATGTTTTATTCTATGGGTGGAGAAGCTGAGGCCTGGAAAGAGGAATGCCCTGCTCTAGAATCAGGTCCGAGCTGCAGAACCTGGGCTCAGGCAAGCCTGTTGCAGTCCCTGAGCACATCCCGGGAGTAAGGTACCCACCGAGGGTCAGGGCCCAGCAGGGATGTGTTTGGGCACTGTTTGGTGTTCGACACCCTCCAGCAGGTGACCAGCTGGGCCAGTTAGAGTCCTGCCGGACTGTGCTAGCAAAGGGTGGGCCCCTCCTTAGAAACTGGCAACAAGGCCCCTCCCTACCTGGTGGCAGCAGGTGAGGTCATCTCTGACTTCCTGTCAACCACCTGGGAAGAAGCAGGTTTCTCAGAGGGCGTGCCCTAGCATTCTCTAAAGGACTCATTGCTCTCTGGCCCAACGTTATTGATCTTTTATTACATACTAAGCACTGGGCCAAAGTCTCACACATGTAAACACATTAAATGGTTTCACAACCCACGAAGCAGGCCCTATCACTAAGCCCAGTTTACAGAGGAAGAGACTGAGGTCAGCTGCGGGGGGGGGGGCAGGATTTAAACCTACAAGCTGACTTGAGAGTCCCTACTTGAAAAATAATTTTTTTCATTATGATATAATTTCAGAATTAAAGAAAATTACAAGACTAGAACAGAGAACTTCTCTGTTCATCACCACGATTCCCCAAATGCTATTATTTTGCCACATTTCCTTTATCCTATCTCCCATCTCTCTCTATTCTTTGCTCCAGTGGCCCTGTCAAACCAGCATAGACCAGGGGGCTTAAACATTAGCAATTTATGGCACCAGCAGTTGGCTATGTCGCTGAATTCTCATGTAGTCGACCACAGTTTGAGTACTGGACCCAGTGGCTTAAACTCACGCCGGACGCATGTGCGTGCGTGCCCAGGATCCCGAGAGGAGAATGGAGGAGAAGGGATTGCGGCGTGACCATCCCCCCCTGGGGGGTGATTTCTCGCTCTCTGTCTCTCTGTCTCTCTCCGTCTTTCTGATGAGCGCACGTGCCCTATAGCAAAAACCTCTCAAAAAAAAAAAAAAATTTAGCAATTTATTTCCTGCCAGCTCCAGAGGCTGGAAGTCTGAGATCAAGGTGTCGCCTGGGCTGGTTTCTTTGCTGTAGGGGGCTTCTACTCCCTGAAGAGATAGACAGAAAGCGAGAAATCACCCCCCCCAGGGGGAGGGTCTCACCCTTCTCTTCCACTCTCCTCTTGGGATTTTGGGCACACACACACACACACACACACACACACATGCCCACGTGAGTTTCAAGTCATCTGGTTTGGGACTCGAACTGCAGTCGACCATGTGAGAGTAAAGTGCCTTGATTACTAAGCCACATGCTGGCCCCCGGGCTGGTTTCTTCTGAGGCCTCTCTCCTTGGCTTGCAGGTGGCTGCCTTCTCATTGTGTGCTCACGTGGTCTTTCCTCTGGGCGGCATCTCTGTTGTCTCTCTGTGTCCAAATCGCCTTCTCAGAGGGGCACCAGTCCAATTGCATTAAAAGTTACTCCACTAAAGACCGCATTTCAACTTAGCTGTTTAAAACCTTATCTCCAAACACAGTTACATTCGGAGGCACTAGGGGTTAGGACTTCAACGTATAAGTTTGGGGGATACAGTTCGGTTTATTACGCTCTGTGTACGTACGTTTATTTTTTGCTGAGCCATTTCAGAGTAAATTGCAGACTTGAAGTACTTTTATTCCTACAAACTTGAGTGTGTATTTCCTGAAATCAAGAACATTCTCTCTTTTTTCAGAAAAATTATTTTACTCATGAGAGAGAGAGTGCGTGCACATGCGTGAGAGAGCGAAGGAGAGAGACAGTCATTTCTGACACCGCCTCATCGAGCCACGACCCCTCCCCCAGTTGCCATGCTCTTGAGCACACGTGCACACACCCGGCATCTCTTCAAGTCGACGCTGGATCTGAGCCTCTGGTCAGTCATGTGGCTTGCAGCACTGCGATTCGGCACCCCACTGCCTGTGCCACCAAGGCCAGGTCAAGGACATTCTCTGACATGACCACAGGACAATCATGCAAATCAGGAGGCGCGCATCAATGCTGCACCATGACCTAATCGGCACATCCCATGTCAGTGTGCCAGTTACCAGCAGTACTGACTGTGACCACAGAGAACGGTGTGTCTGCCAAATTTCTCCATTCAGAGTTATTGCCATGTAATTGCCTTAGAGGGAAATACTCTGAAACTACGTAAATATCTTGTTCCTGGCCCAGCCCCTGTGGTGTAGCAGTAATGCAGTTGCCCTGCAGTGCTGGAAGCCATATGGCTGATCATGGGTTCAGATCCCCAGGTTGACCTGAAAACATGCTGGGCAAGGGTGCACGGGCACCTAAGATCCTAAGGAGCTGGAGGGCTGGGGGAAAGGTGATCACACTGTGACGAGACCCTGTCAGCAGTGTGTGTGTGTGTGTGTGTGTGTGTGTGTGTGTATACACATACACTGTGATGAGACCCTGTCAGCAGTGTGTGTGTGTGTGTGTGTGTGTATACACATACACTGTGATGAGACCCTGTCAGCAGTGTGTGTATGTGTGTGTGTGTGTGTATATATATACATATACACATACACTGTGATGAGACCCTATCAGCAGTGTGTGTGTGTGTGTGTGTATATACACATACACTGTGATGAGACCCTGTTAGCAGTGTGTGTGTGTGTGTATATACACACATACACTGTGATGAGACCCTGTCAGCAGTGTGTGTGTGTGTGTGTATATACACATACACTGTGATGAGACCCTGTCAGCAGTGTGTGTGTGTGTGTGTATATACACATACACTGTGATGAGACCCTGTCAGCAGTGTGTGTGTGTGTGTGTATATACACATACACTGTGATGAGACCCTGTCAGCAGTGTGTGTGTGTGTGTGTATATACACATACACTGTGATGAGACCCTGTCAGCAGTGTGTGTGTGTGTGTGTATATACACATACACTGTGATGAGACCCTGTCAGCAGTGTGTGTGTGTGTGTGTATATACACATACACTGTGATGAGACCCTGTCAGCAGTGTGTGTGTGTGTGTGTATATACACATACACTGTGATGAGACCCTGTCAGCAGTGTGTGTGTGTGTGTGTATATACACATACACTGTGATGAGACCCTGTCAGCAGTGTGTGTGTGTGTGTGTATATACACATACACTGTGATGAGACCCTGTCAGCAGTGTGTGTGTGTGTGTGTATATACACATACACTGTGATGAGACCCTGTCAGCAGTGTGTGTGTGTGTGTGTATATACACATACACTGTGATGAGACCCTGTCAGCAGTGTGTGTGTGTGTGTGTATATACACATACACTGTGATGAGACCCTGTCAGCAGTGTGTGTGTGTGTGTGTATATACACATACACTGTGATGAGACCCTGTCAGCAGTGTGTGTGTGTGTGTGTATATACACATACACTGTGATGAGACCCTGTCAGCAGTGTGTGTGTGTGTGTGTATATACACATACACTGTGATGAGACCCTGTCAGCAGTGTGTGTGTGTGTGTGTATATACACATACACTGTGATGAGACCCTGTCAGCAGTGTGTGTGTGTGTGTGTATATACACATACACTGTGATGAGACCCTGTCAGCAGTGTGTGTGTGTGTGTGTATATACACATACACTGTGATGAGACCCTGTCAGCAGTGTGTGTGTGTGTGTGTATATACACATACACTGTGATGAGACCCTGTCAGCAGTGTGTGTGTGTGTGTGTATATACACATACACTGTGATGAGACCCTGTCAGCAGTGTGTGTGTGTGTGTGTATATACACATACACTGTGATGAGACCCTGTCAGCAGTGTGTGTGTGTGTGTGTATATACACATACACTGTGATGAGACCCTGCCACAACAGTGTGTGTGTATATATATGTACACACACACACTATCATTAATAATATTGTTAAAGACCTTGTTTCTCAATCATTTTCCCCCCCATAGGTTCATGTGCTCACTGGGAAAAAACAGAGAGAGAGATGGTGAGAAAAGCACCCCCTGGGGAAGATGGCCACACTGAAATCCCTTCTCCTCTATTCTCTTGGGATTTTGGGCGCGTGCACACACACACACGCACAGTGTTTTTCAAAGCTCTGGGTCCAGTACTTGAACTGCGTAGTTGGCCATGTGGAATTCAGCCACCTTAACCACCATGCCACAGGCTGGCCCGCTCATAAAACTGACGTATCTCTTGATTCTTGCTGTGATCTATTATTACTGTGGTGGTACCTAATTCATTTTCTAGCTCTGGTGTTCCTTCTCAGGAAGTTGTTCCCCTTCTCCCTTGCCTATTTGTTTGTTGACTTAGGTTTATCAGTATGCACTCACAGATTCTCATCTTATTCAATGGGTTATAATCCATTACTACCAGTATTTATTTTGATATTCAAATTGTCCCAGATTTGATCAATGGGAAGCCCTTCGAGGTAGAGTCCCTACTCCTTTTTTTTTTATTTTGCCACAGAGTGTATGTACTTACCAGAGAGAGTCAGAGAGACGGGGAGGGAGGGAAGCGAGTGGGGGACAAAGCACTCCCCAGTAGGAGATGGTCATGCCACAATCCCATCTCCATTTTCCCATCCCAGACTTTGGGCATGCACATACACATACCTGGAGTGTTCTTCAAGTTGCCGGAGCCGGCATTCTAACCGCAGCCAGCCATGTGGGATCTGGTTCCTTTAACCACTAGACCACTAGACTATGGAACTGGCCTGAGAACTCACTTTTTTTTGAGAGAGAGAAAGGTTTTTGCTATAGGGCATATCCACTCACCAGAGACAGACACAGAAAGTGAGAAATTACTCCCCTCAGGGGAGACAGTTATGCTGCAATCCCTTCTCCTCCATTTTCCTCTCGGGATTTTGAGTACACACACATGCATACTGGCATGAATTTCAGGCTACTAGGTCTGGGACTTGAACCACAGTTGACCATGTGGGAGTCCAGCACCTTAACGACTAAGCCACCTGCTGGCCCCAAGAGAGTCCTCATTAAAAAAATATATTTATTTTGGGATCAGCAGGTGGCGTGGTGGTTTAGGCGCTGGACACTCCCACATGGCCGACCAGGGTTCAAGTCCTGAATCTGGTGGCTTGCTTTCTCACTTCCTTTCTCTCTCACTCTCACCCTCTGTCTCTCTCTGGTCAAATTAAGAAATAAATGAATGAATAAATAAATAAATAAAATAATTAATTATTAAAGTATATATATATA
>NW_006159956.1:282203-306660 GCF_000334495.1 Tupaia belangeri chinensis
AGTCCAGTGACATAGCCATTATGCCAACTGCTGGTCCCGGTTTGGGGGATTTTAAGTACAAGACAAAGCTGCCTCAACACTTGGTCACTTGGGAAGCCAGTGACCCAACCTATATATGAAACCCACGGCCTGCGGAAATAAGGGAGAGCTGTCACAGTGCCAGGGGAACCGAGGTCCAGAGGCAGGAAAGCCTCACAAGGGCTCGTAAATCAAATTAGGCTACATCAAGGGAGGAGAAGCTTGGCAGGGCGGGGCTCCACGCGGCGGCCCCTCACTGGAGAAGGCCCTGCGCTCCAAGTGCTGCGGTGGCAGCTTTGCGGCCAGACGGCCACTGGAGTGACGGCACTGCAGACAGTGAGGCCTGGATGAGCAAAGGAGAGGGAGAATGAGCACACACCACAGCCACCTCTTTTGGGTGGAGCTCCCGCTACCGCGTATGTTCCTGACATTTATGCCACCCCCCACCCCTAAATATCTGGACCAGGAACTGCTCGGATTTAGATTCAAATGCCAGTTCTTATACTTCTTTTTTTTTTTTTTGGAGAGATTTTCACTATAGGGCGCGTGCGCTCGCCAGACAGAGAGAGACAGAGAGACAGAAAGCGAGAAATCACCCCCCAGGGGGGATGGTCACGCCGCAATCCCTTCTCCTCCATTCTCCTCCCGGGATCTTGGGCACGCACACACACGCACCCGGCATGAGTTTTAAGCCACCGGGTCCAGGACACGAACCACGGTCGACTACGTGGGAGTCCAGCAACATAGCCATTACACTAACTGCTGGTTCCCCCAGTTCTTGTACTTCTCAGCTGAGTCGCTTTGGAAGGTCAGTTGACCTCTCAGAGTCTCCACTGGTTGATTTCTTCAGCATGCATTTATTTTGGACCTACTATGTGCCAAGACTATTCCAGGCACTGGACATGCAGTGTTGAACAAGATAAACCAGGTCCCACGTTCATAAAGTTTATATTCCAGCTCAGGAAGACAAACAATAAAGAGTAAGCAAATACATAAGCTGAGAAATACCTTAAGATATTCATGTAACAGGACCAGCGGATGGCATGATGGTTACATCGCTGGGATCCCACATAGTTGATTACAGTTCAAGTCCCAGACCCGGCAGCTTAAAACTCACACTGGGCACATGTGAGTGTGTGTCTAGAATCCCAAGAGGAGAATGGAGAAGAAGGGACTGCTTCATGGCCATTCCCCCCCGGGGGGGGGGAGAGGCGTGATTTCTCTCTTTCTGCCTCTGTCTCTCCAGTGAGCACACATGCCCTATAGCAAAAACTTCTTGTTGAAAGTAAAAATGGTATTCATGTAACAAAAGAACAAATTTCAGGGGTGAAGACTCCTTTTGTTAGGGTAGTCAGGAATGGCCTCTCTCAGGCCGTGACATCTGAGCTGACCTGGGACATGAGAGACAACCAGGCAGGTGGATAGAACAGGAAACAGCAAGGGCAGGGGGCTGTGGTGGGAATGAGCCTGTGTGTTTAGGTGACAGAAACAAGGCCGGTGTGAGTGAAAGCAGGTGGGGGGAGAGTGGCAGGAGGTGAAGGCAGAGTTGGGTAGGTGCCAGATGACCTGGGACCTGTAAACCAAGAGGAGGTGTATAATTTATATTTAAAGTGCTGCGCCAGCAGGTGGTTCAAGTCCCAGACCTGGTGGCTTGAAACTCATGCAGGGTGTGTGTTCATGTGTGCCCCCAAACCTGAGAGGACAATAGAGGAGAAAAGATTGTGGTGTGGCTATCCCCCTGGGGGGACGATTTCTCACTTTCTCTTTCTGTTTCTCTCTGGCAAGCACATGCACCCTATGGCAAAAACCTAAAATAAATAAATAAAATAAAATAAAAATTAAGTTGATTCGAAGAGCAAAGGGAGGCCACCATGAGCATTAACCCAGACAGACTGTGTAAAACACATTATTCTCTTTGGAGAATAATACTGGCGGGTGTATGAAGAAAACCTTTAGGGGCCAAGCTTGGGGACTGTCAGGAGGCTGCTGCCAGTGTCCCGGTAGGTAAGCTGAGGTGCCTGGACCAGAAGGTAGGACTGGAGGTCGTGAGAAGCCTCCGATACAGGAGACTGCTGCTGGTGGAGCCAGCCTAAAGGAAAGCCAGAAAGGCATGGAGCAAGGCTCTTAGGCTAATGGCTTCAACTAAACTGGGGGGGCTCTGGGCGGTAGGGTTGACGATCGCAATTGGAGTTTGGCCGTGTGGTGTTTGCAGTTCCCATCTGGCATCCACGTGGAGGCAGAAGTGGGCAGCTGGCCACGAGTCTGGAACTCAGAGAGCCCAGAGAGCCGTTCGCTCTGGAAATACAAATCCGGGGCGCATAGGCATACAGATGGCTTTTAAAACCACGAGACTGGATGAGATCATCTAGCAGAGGGTGTAGGTCGAAAGAAGAGTCTCGGGACCGTCGACTGTAAAATGAGGCGAATGACACCTCCACCCACACGGCCTCGCGGGGAGTCACGTGAACTCATCCTGTGAGTACATGAACAGGCTGAGACTGTCCGCCCGCAGAGACTGCAGCGGCCCGGGGCGGGACTTGTGTGGGGGCGGGGCCTGCCCGGGGCGGGGCCTGTCCGAAGGCGGGGCTGGGAGGCCAGGCGGTCGTCGACTGTAAAATGAGGCGAATGACACCTCCACCCACACGGCCTCGCGGGGAGTCACGTGAACTCATCCTGTGAGTACATGAACAGGCTGAGACTGTCCGCCCGCAGAGACTGCAGCGGCCCGGGGCGGGACTTGTGTGGGGGCGGGGCCTGCCCGGGGCGGGGCCTGTCCGAAGGCGGGGCTGGGAGGCCAGGCGGTTGCTCCGGGATAGGGGGCGGTCGCTCCCGGGCGGTGACGTCACCGCATGACTGGGTTTTTATGAATGAAAGGAATCCTGTGAGTAATTCCGGGAAGCTCGCCTTACAACTGCGCGCAGCCCCGGCCCCTTGAGCCGCCTGTCGCACAACAAAACTCGGCGCGGCGCTCCTCGGCGGTCTGGCTCCGAGTGACTTGCGGTTTGAATCAGAGGGGAGACGGACCAGGACGCCGGCCGGGACAGCACCCGCCCGTACGAGGGAGCCAGGCCAAGCGGGCCGAGAGGCGGGTAAGGGTCGCGAGTGCGAGACCCAGACAGTGCACAAGACTTCTAGGCGGCAGGGTTTCGGCGCCCCGGGAAGGTGCCTGGGGCGGGCGCCGGGGCAGGTTCGGTCCTGCGTACCCACTTCGGGGACAGCTGGCGGGGCTGAGAGAGGGAGCAGAGGCTCCGAAGCTAGGCAGAAGTCAGCTTGGCGGGCTGGGTGGAGATGGGGCCCCTTCCCGGGGTGCGGGCGGGAGGCGCGGGAGCCAGGAGGAAGGGGCCGGGCATCGGGCGCGTCCGCCCAGGCGGGTGGGGGCGGAGTGTGCACGTACGTGACTCGGTGAGAACAGTCCCTGGACCGGTGCCCGCGGGCCGTGCGTGCGCGGTTTGTTTACGTCCAAGGGCGGGCGGGCGTGCGTGTGTGTTCCCTGGCGAGCGTCCTGGGTATCCTGCCGGGTACATGCGAGCGCGGTGTACTTCGGGGTGTGTGTGTTTCTGTGTGTCCGTCTGCCCGAGCGCGTGCGCTCCCCAGGGGCTGTATACCAGCCATGTGTAACTCTCAGAGGGTGTGCCCCGGGGTATCCACAGTCCTGAACGCCGAATATGGACCCAAGCGAAGGAAGCGGCCCTGGCTGGGTCCGTGGTTACACAAGGTCCGGGAATTCTCGTCCCCTTCCTACCAGCCAGGGCCCCCCAGTCCCTTGCTTTCCCCGGAGTTTCCCAGGACTGCTGCCATGTGACCCCTGTGTTTGTCCCCCATCCGGAGCCCGCGGGCCGGCAGCCACTGGGTGGGGCAAGGTACCCAAGACCCCACCCTGTTGAGCGGGGGTGAGGTGAAGGAGCCTCGCGCCCCGGTGGACCTGGTAACAAAGTGAGTTGGAGCATAAGTCAGGTCCCCACTGTCCAGGCTCCCTTGGAAGAACGGACCCTCAGAACATCCTTTCGCTCCAGGCAGAAAGCGGGACAGCTGGAAAACCTATGGCAAAGGCAGGGGGCTGGGAGGAGGCTCCAGGCTTCCTGTCTTTAGGGCCGCTCTTGCCATTCCAGGTCTGGAACTGTACCTGCCTGGGGAAGGATGGGGGAGCTGGTTTCTGCCATCCTGGTAGTTTCAGTCACAGAGGAACTGGTCAGGGGGACTGATGGGTGGACTGCCAGCCCCAGAAGCCAGTTGGGGACCCATGCCCACTGGCAGATGCAGAGTTCTCACCCTGAGCCACGGGTCAGCAGCAAGCCGGGTCAGCAGGCACAGGGGGTAGGGAGTCTTGCTGCCTGGAGGGTTAATGTGTGAGGGGTGGGACCTGACCTTGTGCCCCCGGCCACTTCCTCCCCCTCGTCTGCCCTGTAGAAAGCATCTGTTTAGCCCAGTAGCTTGAAGGATGGGCTGGGGATTAGAGATTCCTTGGTCAGACCCCACCTCCACCCTCCTCCCATCCATTGGGGCTGCAGAATCTTGGGAGGGGAGCAATCCAGTTAGCCAGAGTGAGCTTTGAGCCCTGGTGAGCTCGGTCCCCACACCCTGGGGACTGCAATGTCCTCTGTGGCAGGGTGGCAGATCATTGGGGGGAAGCTCTGGCAGCCCTACACACAGCCTACTCTCCAGGGGAGCTATGGGGAGAAAGCAGAGCCAGCAGCCACCGGCAGCCAGAGGATCCGGGAGCACGTGGAATTTGTCTAAGGGGCATTGTGACAGGAACCAGGCAGGCCCATCCTCAATGCTGGGCAGGAAACATCCCAAAGGGGGCTAGGGACAGGGCTGGGGAAGTGGCTGATTGGCTCAGTCACCGATGAGAAGTTAGCAGGAAACATGTAACCTCCCATGAGATCGTTGCTGGCTCCATGAGGTCCTAGGTCCCCGCCGGGGCCCCCTCATTTCTGATGGATTTGCCCCTGCATTGCCATCGGGTCCCTGCCGTGGGTCAGGTGCTGGGGATGAGATGAGGCCACTCTGGGAGCTCACCAGACAAGGGGAGGCAACATTGATGAAGGAGGCTCAAAACTCAGTGCTAAACCACAGCTGGGTGGGTGTATAAGTCGGGAGTCACTTTGGTTTCAAAGTACATAACAGGGCTCTGACTTAGGCCAGGGCAATCGGGAAGGCTTCCCTGAGGAGGTGACTAGTGAGCCAAGACTGACGGAGTGGTGATAATCTCTGAAGGCTTTAAGGGAGGGGGCTGTGGTTCATCTTTGGGCTGTCAGGGCCCAGCTCACAGCTTGGCACATAGTAGGTGCTTTTTAGATGTTTGCCAGTTGAACGATTGAGTACTGGGTCTATGTCCTTGAAGAACTGTGACATATGGAGAAAAAGACCCAGGAATCCCAAGGAAAGAGATAGCCAAGACATGGGCTAGAGAATTCTAGAAGTTTCTTCCAGAAGTGAGCAGATCCTTGAGGGCTCAGATGACTTCCTCCCTCCTCCTGTGCCCCCTCTCTCTCTTATGCACACATGCACACACACACACACACACACACACACACACTCACTGCCCGTGCGTCCCTTGGGAAGCAAGCAGGGGGAGTGGAAGGACTTTCACTCATTTGTTAGTAGCATGGGATGCTGAGCGTGGAGAGAGAACACAGTGGAGACTCTGGGGCCCCACTGTGTGGGCTGGGGGAACGAGCTAAACAGGGTCAGGTTTGTGGGTTCATGTCTGTAATGACCCCTGCCATAGCTTGGGGCGGGGAGAGAAAGGAGGGGCTGGAGGTGGAGGCAGGCCAGACTAGAGGTCATTGTGGTCTTGCTGCAGCTGAAAGAAGAAGTGGTCCCTGGCTGTGCAGGTGGGGCAGAGGATGGTCAAGGTAAATCATCTGGCAGTGTGTGTTCTCATGCCCCTGCCTCTAGGAAGTCTTCCCTGATTTCCTGTCTCTGCCTTCAGGGCCTTCACTCTCCTGGCTGTCTTGGGGCTCCTGGGCCAGTATCTGAAACTCTAAACTTAGAGCTCTTCACTGCAGCAAGGTACTTCAGTCTCAGGAGAGGTTTAGCATGTTGGGAAACTGAGGCCAGAGAAGGGGAGCGATGTACCTGAAGTGACGCCGTGAGTGTGAGTGAGTGGCAGAGCCAGGGTGGAACCCCCAAGCTGGTGCTTCCCTGCGGTGCTCAGTCACCCAGCCTGGCTCCCCTTCCAGCAGGGAGGAGGCTCAACTAGTCCTAGCTGCCAAGACCCAGGAAAACACATTTTTTCCCTCTGTCCTCACAGAGCAAGCAAAATGGCTCCACAGCCAGGGAGGAGCCCGTGCCAGGGGGTAGGCCATCTATGGGCTATCTCTGGCGTGGACTGGGGGAGCAGGGAGGGGCTGAAGGAGGGCTGCGGCTGCCGACCAGGCAAGGCAGTTGTCAGTCCCCCGAGAGCAAGCTCGCACTCCAGGCCTCTGGAGGCTGTGAGGAACCTGCAGACCCTGGAGTTCGCTCCATGGCTTTCTTCCCAAGGAAGAAGGGGAGAAGCCAGGAGGGGCTGGAGGTGGTGGTGGCTGGCCCTGAGCTAGGTGTCAGGAGCCTGGGGTTCCAGCTCACCACTGCCACCAAACGGCTGCTTGGTTGCCTCGGTTGCAGAACAGGAGGCTGGACCTGTGGCTGGCAGGGCCTGGCTGGCAGGGGCCCGGCAGGCAGGAACAGAGGACCCAGCAGCCCCTGGGCTGGGGTGAGAGGCTGAGTCTGAGGTTGCTGGGCAATTCCCCCTTCTTGTGACTTTGCCTCTGTGACAGCCTAACTTCGCTGAGCTGGGACTTCCCTGGGCAAACGTGGTACCTGAGCTGACCTCCACGACACGAGCAACGGGCTGCAGCCAGGACAGGAGGGCTGGGAAGAGGAGCAACTTCAAAGCTTATTTCCTGGGGTGGAGAAGTCGGACACAGCCGCTCCGTCATTGTCGGGACTGGGGCTGGCTGGCAGGGCCTGGGGCCTAGCCTAGAGGGCTGTGTTGAGGACTCTGAGGCTGTGCTTGAGCTTGGCGGAAAGTGGTTCAGGACTGTGCTCACGTCCGGGGTGATCAGTGATGTTCGTGTTGAGAGAAGAGAGCGATGAGGTGGGAGCCAGCACTCGCCACTCCCTAGCTAAGCCTCATGGAGTGTGACACACTAAGACTGTAGCGATCATCCCCACTTCACCAGGTCCCAGGGAGGGACAAGGGTTTGTCTGATGGGCCAGGACAGGCCTCCGAGGTTCCATATCAGCCACAGCACCCAGTGCTCCGCACCTGGCACCCAGCTCAGAGCCCCAGCAGGTTCAGGTAACTGCACACAAAGTTTCCCCTCTCCCATCAGGCCTCTCTGTGTGGCGCAGACTGCCCGGGCATTCAGCACTGGCTCGTGGAACAGCCTGCCAGGGAGCCTAGATGCTTAGCCGTCACTTGCGTATCACGCCCCTAGCGGGCTCGCCACAAACCCTGCGCATCACAGCTGGGCATCCCAAAGGGGTGAGGAAACGGGGCCCAGTGAGTGCGACCTGCCGAAACACAGTGGGAAGAGCTGTGGCTCAGTGTGGCCTTAGTCCTGGGCTCTACCCGAGGCCGGCTGTGTGGCCCTAGGTTACTCTATTAACGTCTCTGGGCATTACCTCTCTGAGTCGTTGGGAGGACAGGAAGATGATGGTGAAGGATCAAGAGTCAGTCCCGGGCCTTTGCAGGTGTTCAGAATTGCTCCTCCTTTCCCCGCTGTGTGACTGGCAGGTGATGCTCCTCTTTGGGTCTCACCTGCCCCAGGTAGAGAGAGAAGGTGGGTCAGATGGTCTCTAAGAGCCTCTTCTGCAGTCCCCTGTGTGACTCCAGTCAGCCAGGAGAGGCCGAATCAAAGCGAGCCCCCAGGGCTGGCTGTGGCCTGGCCCTCCGGGACAGACTCGGCAAGTCCGGGCGCCTCCCGGGTGGGTGCTCGCTGACCTCTGCGGTTTATACCACTTGGTTCCCCACCATCCTGCCAGGCAGGTAGAGTTCTGATCCTACTGGAGGGCAAGTGGAGACTCAGAGAGGTGAAGTGGCTCACAGGTCACACAGCCTGGAGGAAACGGGTGGACTCAAACCTAAGCGAGACTCCGAATCCAGTGCCCTTCGCCCTGTTTCTCACACCGCACCTGGGGGCCTTCTGCCCTCTTGCCATTCTCCTGATATTGTACCATCTCCACCAGACAGAATCACGGAGCAGACGCGAAGGAGCAAGAACTGGAGATGAGGCCCGTCAGTTTTTCTTCCCTTTCATATACAGCCAGGCGTGGGCTAGGAGCTGGGTCCTGACACTGACCAGCTGGGCGATGGTGTCAGGCTCCAAGCACTCCTTCAGCCCCTGCTCTCCGCAGGCCCTCGCTGGGCAACCTTCAGCCCCCCGAGCCGACTGAGCCTGGCCCCTGCCTGCTGAGCTCCCTGGTGAAGAGAGCATTATAACACACCAGGAGAGGGGCTAGAGGGGAGGTGCCTAGCAAGTCCAAGGGGTCAGGGAGGGCTTCCTGGAGGAGGAGATGTCCACACCCAGGGCACAAGGATGAGTAAGAGTCTGCCAGAAAAAGCAATGGTGGAGGAAAGTGACAGAGGTATCATAGATTAGGGGTGGCCCAGAATCCAAAAGGCACTGATGGGAGGAAGTGAAAGAAATCCCAGAGGCTGGAGTGTGGAACAGAGGCAGCAGTGTGGGAATGAACCTGGGGCTGGGCTCACTGAGCCCGGATGTCTTGCAGGTGGGACTCTGTCCTCAAGATAGTAGGGAGCCATGGGAGGCTTAATCTGGTGGTGGCACAAACTCACATAGTGGACAGACCGTGCGGCTGCTGTGAGGAGGAGGGCTGAGGCCAGAGAAGGCCTGCTGGGACCTCCCTGGGCATGTGAGGGGGAGTTGGGGTGGTCATTTAAACAGCCTGAGGGGTAAGGTTGGTGAGGGTGGCACATGACTGTCTCCCAGCAACATCTGTGAAAGGTGCCGAGTAGGAGGGGCAGGGCCTCGAGGCCCCCAAGGAGAGCTGGGCGGGCAGTCGGGGCCCAGGCCCCACAGGGGCTGGAGAACTAAGGAGGGGAATGTAGGCCAGAGGCAGGTGAGCCCACGTGTTCAGCCAGGAGGGCTGTAGCGACGGGGTCTGCCCCACGGAGCAGGCCTCGCCCCCAGTCCCTAACAAGGATCGCACAGGAAGTCTAGAGCTGCCCAAGTCCTGTCTTGGGACCCAGGCCTCAGGTCCTCCCACCTACACTACAGGAAGCCTGGTGGCACTTAGGCCCTCCCAGCCCACAGGCCACAGTGGCTGCTCTGTCTGGGGATCTCTTGAAGTGCCAACTTCCCTTTCCTGTCCCACTTCTTCCTTCCCTCTGGGCTGCCAGACCCTGGCTGCATGGGCTGGGAAGGCTGCAGGGCAGGTTCCTGGGAAGCCGTGGACCGTCCCGGCGAGTCAGGAAGTCGGCGTCTGCCACCTGCAGACATGGTGCAAGTGCTGAGACGCAGTGGGGAGGAGGCAGGCCCTCTGTCCTCAGGGAGCTGCTATTCCAGGGAGAGCAAGCACGCAAACACGTGAGAGATCATCCTCAGGGACAGTGAGAGACACCATGGACTCACCTGCAGCAGGGAAGGGGCGGGAAGGTGTGTATCAGGGATGGGAAGTCTCCACGGAGGGAGCCTGAGCGGTGAAGGAGGTGAAGGCAGCACACTGCCTGTCCAGGGAACAGACACCGGGCAGAGGGAGCAGCAGCGCAGAGGCTCAGAGAAGGAGTGTGGCATATTTGGGGACCAGCAAGGAGGTGGCTGGGGCTAGGGCAGCCAGCGAGGGCCGCTGAGCAGGCGCCAAGTCTGCGACGTGGGTGATGGCGGCACATGCTGTGGCACCTTGCGGCCCATTGCGATGACTGTCTTTACCCAAGTGGGATGGGAGCCCTGGGAGGGTCCCGAGGGAGGCTGGCACGGTGCAGCCTGACTCAGCGCACGACTGCCTGGTGTCACTGCCCTGCCTGGATCCTACAGCTAATGAGCGGCTCCACTCCACAAGGCGTCCTGGTCCTGGCGCTTTCTTTTCCCAGTGTCTCTGGAAGACACCTAGGTCCTGCTGGACTGCGTCAGAGGCTGAGCTGACCTGTGACGTCGGCCCCACACACAGCTCCAGGAACCAAGGCTTGGCCTCGGCCTTTCACTCCTGCGCTCTATCCAGCTGGGGATTGCTAGTGATTTCTAAGGCCTGCCAGCTTGGATCACAAAGCATCTTCCTTCTTTGTTCTCCTTGCTCCTTACCACCGTCTCCTCCCCGTAGGGGTCATCAGATGAGGAGATTCAGGGTCACCCTGAATAGAGAGAAGCTGATCAGATCACCTGGGGACAGAGAGGGACACTGCTTGACAGGGACCCAAGGGACGGCTGGCCCTGTAGCCCAACAATTAAGGAAGCTGGAGCCCATAAGCCAAATATGGTTTGAATCCCAGCCCTGGTGGCTTGAAAAACAGGCCAGACACATGTGCACATGAGCCCAAGACCTTGACAGGAAAGATGGAGGGAGGAAAAAGGATTGCAGCATGACCACACCCCACTGGAAGCTGTTTCCTCTCTCTCTGGCAAGTGTACATGCCTTCTGGTAATTAAAAACAAACAAACAAAAAGGAAGCCTTGGAAGATGGTCTCCTTTTGCAGGCCAGAGCACCAAATACTGAACTCCAGAATGTTCCCTCTCTTAAGTTTTTATTCACCTCTGCCTCCCCAGTGCCAAGCATGTCTGACAAACAGTAAATACTGGGTAAATAGTTGTTGAATGAACATGGGGCTTTTAGGCCCTTGGGTGAGGCGTTGAGAGTCAGTGACCTTCATCTGTCTGGTTGTGACTGCCCCACTCACTTAGGGTCACACTGAACTAGGGCTGGGCCACTCCCAGGTGGTCTGGAAGGCCCTCTCCAAACATTGATCTAGGAGAAGGAGGCTTGGGCAGTGGAGGAGAGGTATGTTGTATCCCACTAGGATGCTGGTTGGATTTGGTGGAAAGTCATTGGGACACATGTTTTGTGTACTTTTCTGTAGGTAGGTTATACTATAACGAAAAGTTGGAACAAGTCTAATCTAAAGCATATGTCTAGATCTCATGTGAAAGAAAGGCCAGTGGGAGGCGCATCCATTCATCAGATGCATATTTATTGAGCACCTACTTTATGCCAGGTCCTGCTTTAGGGATATTGGTGCAGGAGTAACACAGGCAAGGCCTCTGCCCACATGGGCTTACATTTTGGTCGGGGAAGGGGAGTGGTCGGGGGAGAGAGAGACCATAAGTGACTCACAAACATAAGAATTACAGAAGATGGGGACCAGCAGATGACGTAATGGCTATGTTGCTGGACTCTCATGTAGTCAACCGTGGGTCAAGTCCCAGACCCAGTGGCTTAAACTCACACCAGGCATGTGTGCATGGAGAATGGAGGAGCAGGGATTGACGCGTGGCCATTCCCCCAGGGGGATGATTTCTCACTTTCTGTCTCTCTGTCTCTCTGGCGAGTGCACACTCCCTATAGCAAAAACCTCTCAAAAAAAAAAAAAAAAAACAATTACAGAAGATGGTCTGACCCTGTGGCCTAGTGGTTAAGGGAGCCAGATCCCACGTGGCCATACACATGGGTTGAGTCCTGAACCTAGGGACTTGACAAACACATCAGGCATGTGTGCGTGAGTGCCCAGCATCTCAAACAGATGGAGAGATGGAAGAGAAGGAATTATGGTGTGACTGGTCTCCACCGAGGGGTTCTTACTCTTCTACCACCCTGTGAGATCACATGCCCTCTGGCAAATTAGGGAGAAAAAAAAGTTGCAGAAGAGGGTTATGAGGGTTAATAAATGGGGCTAAGTGATGTGGCAGAAGGGGATATTTTAGCTAGGTGCAAAAGCAAAGGTTCAGAGGTTGCAATAAGCCATTCAAGGAGGCCACTGTGGCTGGACCAATGTGGAAGAGGAAGGTAGTAGGCAATGAGATGAGTTAGGAAACAGCAGGTGCCTCGATGCAAAGATTGTGAGTTTGGATATTATTCTAAGTGGAGGGAAAGAATAACTAAACAAGTGACTTTGACCTCCTTTCTCCCCTAGGTCTCCAGCCCAGAGGGCATTTTCTGCAAACATGGCTGTGGATCCCCTATCCAGCAAAGCCCTGAAGGTGAGAAGACAGCCTCTGAGTCCCCAGGGCCCCCTTCTTGCTCTATCTGCCCATGCAGAACCTCCCTATCCCACTTCTCCTTCTCTTCCTGGAATCCCCAAGGGTGGTTCACCAGGCACCAGGCATTCATCGTGCCACAGGAAGCGGGAGGTCTGTGTGTCCCTGGGGGGTCACTTCCCTCTCTGGGCCTGCTTCCTCATCAGGTCAATGCCCATTGGGGCGTTCAAAGGTGCTTTCCGGGCTGGGTTTTTCTGGCTGAGTCCAGGGTTTAGTACTAGGTTAGAATTCTGGCCTCCATTTGTGTTCCCATCCTGGTTTGGTCTGGTTTCCTCTTTCGGTATCCCTGCTCACCTTTGTCGTCTTGGATCAAGTGCAGCCAGCCACTACCCCGGTTGCGAGGGCGGTGAATGGAGACCACCGGGGGTGGAGGGAGAGCCCACTGGCAGGAGTTGCGACCACCGCCTCAGTTTCCCCGTGCCCACAGATCAAGCGTGAGCTGAGCGAGAATACTCCGCACCTGTCGGACGAAGCGCTGATGGGGCTGTCGGTGCGGGAGCTGAACCGGCACCTGCGGGGGCTCTCGGCGGAGGAGGTGACTCGGCTCAAGCAGCGGCGTCGCACGCTCAAGAACCGCGGCTACGCAGCTAGCTGTCGTGTGAAGCGCGTGTGCCAGAAAGAAGAGCTGCAGAAGCAGAAGTCGGAGCTGGAGCGAGAGGTGGACAAGCTGGCACGTGAGAACGCCGCCATGCGCCTGGAGCTCGACGCGCTGCGCGGCAAGTGCGAGGCGCTGCAGGGCTTCGCGCGCTCGGTGGCCGCCCGGGGGCCTGCGGCGCTTGTGGCGCCAGCTAGCGTCATCGCCCGTCATCCATGACCACACCCCATTCCCAAAGCCCCGCCCCGCTGACCCAGCCCCTGCCCAAAGTGCCTGAGCGCGGTCTCTGTCCCTGGATCCCATTTCTTTGCAGCCACCAGCCCCCACGTTCACACAGAATGTGCTGAACATTCTGTGCCGGAGCCGTCTTCCTCTTGTAGCCTCTGAAATCGGGATTGAATAGCCCTGGGGAGGGGTAACTTTGTTAAGTTGGTGTGTGTGGGCGGGGTCCAGGTTGGGGTCTCCCTTGACTGAAAGTCCAGGCTTCTTAGATGTGAGGAATGGAACCCGGTGCCAGCTCGGAGCTGTGGGTGTTGAAGAAGGCACTCGTCACTTGGTGGGACTGTGCCGGATGCTCTCCACCTTCCAGGATTCGGAGCTGGGTTTGGCCCAGTGGTGACTTGTGGAGCTATCCACTGGGAAGCCGCACTGCAGTGTAGCCCCCCGCCTCTGCTTTAGACCTGGGGGTACCTGGCTTTCTAAAGCTAGGAGAATCAGAGCAGGAGAGACAGAGCAGTCCGGTTCACACATGGGGAACCCAGTTCACAAACGGGGAACCAGGCCTCCAGCAGACAAGCCATTGCCGAGGCTGCATTTATTTACTGAGCTGGGACCAAAAGCTGGGTCTTCACCCTGGAGTTCGGATTCCAGCCTTGGTTTTCACGGGCCAGTGAGTGGAGGCTGAACAAGACAATGGGAGAGGTTCCCTGGCCTGGGAGACGCTTTCTTCAAGGGAAGGGAGGGGAAGGGAAGGGATGGGAAGGGAAGGGAAGGGAAGGAAGGGAAGGGACGCAGAGGGTGTGAGAAGGTGACACAGATGAAGAGAGGGAAGGAGGCAGCCAGGGGAGACAGGGGACCGTGGAGTCACCCCTGTGGCAGGCACGGAGACAAGGAGACAGATCTTACAGTCCAGTAAGATCTGGAGGGGGTCCTTAGAAGGGTCCCGCACCCACTACACCGTGGGGGCTTGCCACTGCCACCGGTTGCCATTCTGGGAAGCCCAGCCCCTCCCCAACACTGCATACAGCTGCCCCCCCCTGTTTATTTATTGCACGAATCTAAGTTATTCTCCCCAGCCAGAGCCCTAGCCCTGCTCCCTGGGAAAGCGGCATGTGGCCCTGAGCTGGACTTTATATTTTATATCTGCAAATCACATTTTATCTTATCGTTAGGGAAAGCCGGATGGCAACAGAATGTTTTTTTAGAATTGCCTGGCCTCTAGAATTTATTTATTTTCTGATTTACAGCGAGCGAGTTATCCGCCTTCTGTATTTTGTACTTTCTGAATAAAGTGGAGTTCTTTTTCCACAGAAAACTGTATGGACCTTGGCTGTCTTGTGGGGGAGGAGGGTTCCGAATGATCTTGTGGAGGGCGGGGGGTTCTGAATGATGGAGGCCCACGACGGGGGTCAACTCCCAACCCATTAAGACTCTAGTGGGTGGGAGGTCAGTCCCCACCTTTAGTTCTTGCCCAGGCATGGGGTGGGGTGGTGGTGGGAACGGGGAAGGGTGGTACGGAAACTTCTGGCCCTCTACCTGGCTGCCTTGCGCCCAGGAGCCTCCCAGGATAAGACCAAGTTGTGAGGACAAAGACGTTTGGGGTTAAACTGCCTGGGCACCCTTCAGCAAATACAGCCCCACTCAGGAGGCTCCTGGATTTCAGAGTTCTCTTCCAGCACCTTTATGCTGAGGTCTGATTCTTGTGGATTTTTTTTTTTGCAATAAGGCATGTCCACTTGCTAGAGAGAGACAGAGAGAAGGAAAGCACCTCCCAGGGGCTGGCCAAGTGCAATCCCTTCTCCATGTTCCTCTTGGGATTTTGGGCATGCACGTACACTGGCCTGCTGTGTTTTTCGAGCTGCTGGTCCAAGACTCAGACTGCACCACTGGCCACGTGGAATCCAGCCACCTTCCCCACCACCTCTGGCCCATGAGGTCTGATCTTCCACAGCAAGTAGACAATACTTCCCCATGGCCTGGGGTGCAGGAAAGGCTGCAAGCCTAAAACGTAACCCTGATCTCATCTTCGGTTCCAAAGCCACTTGCTTCAACCCTTCTGGGGCACCGAGAAGGAATGGTGTGTACTGGGGTCTACAGTCAGGGTTCGAATCCAAGTGTGTCTTCTAGCTAAGGGATCTTTGGTACTTATTTTGTTTCTTGCAGCCTCCGTTTACCCATCTACAAAATGGGGGTGCTGTAAGGGCACAGGCCTGCAGAGCACTGAGGGGCCACAGCACACAATGGGGTGAGGAGGCACCTGTGTCTGGGATGGCGGCAGCTGGGCAGGCTCTGCTCACACATGCAGGATTAGTCTGGGGAGGGCAAGCCGCATGGGCCGGCTGGGCTCTCTCCCGTCTTGGCTGGATGACCCTGGAACGCTGAGCTCAGACCTGCAGGAAGGGCAGAGGCTATTCCCCTTGAGGTTGGAGGCTGGCTGGGAATTTCCCCCGCCCACGCTGCATTCCTGAGCGCTCCTGTCAGCAGCAGCCAGGCCCCAAGAAGGCATGCTGCGGGTGGGACCAGGGAATGCCCTGCCAGGACGGGCACCAGCCCAGCAGCCCCTGCCTGCAGCCTCCTGGGCCCTAGGGTCTCCAGCATGGAGAACAGGCTCAGTGAGCAGGAAGATGGCCTGGGAAGGGATCTTGGAAATCTCTTCAGAGTCCCAGGAGACGTGACCTGAGTGAGGCTGCCGGTGTGGAGACCCATCTACCTGGTCGGCAAAGTGATGGAGAAGGCACCGACCCCACGTCCCAGCCCTTGGTAGGGAGGGAGAGCCACTGGGACCAGCTGGCTGTGGGAGGGCGAGACACTGTCCAGCGGGGGCCTGGACCCTGGTTCTAAGCTGGCATTGGCATCGTGACCCCCCATCACCTACACGTACACAGAAGGGAGAGGGTTTCCTGACACCCCCACCCCAACCACACAGCCACCCCCAAACACGAGCACAAGGGGGCAGGGGAGGGGAAGGGAAAAAACCTCACCCACAGGCAGAAGAGTTTCAATACAATCTCTATTATCTCATATATATATTTCTTCCTCACTTTATTTGCTCACGTCTGTCACGCATTTAAAATGTCACAGGGACCAAAATAGAGCGGCTTTCTGGTGGGACTCATGGCAGTCATACGAGATACAAAACTAGGGGACTCTGTCTTCTCATACATCATACAGTTCATTTTTCAAGTATTTTTTTTATGTACAAAGAGCTACTCTATTTGGGAAAAAAAAAAGTTTTTAAAAAGAGAAGGTAGGTTATGCAACCTAGGAAGGAGATGGCGCGATCGACACGTTCCTGTCCCCACGTCCTCAGGGACCCCAAGTTCCCCGCCACTGAGCTCCTCCCGCCCCACCCACCATGCTAGCAGGCACGTGCCAGGGTGGGGAAAAACCAAGGAGGCAGGGACCAGCGACACGCTTTGGCCTGGAGGGAGAAAGGGAACGAGTCAGAGAAACAGATCCATGAAAGTGATGGTGGCGGTGCTTCGAGCGGCTCCTCGGCCAGCCTGCACTGCCAGCCGCCGTCCTGGGCAGCTTGGGACCAACCGGCCAGGCACACCCTGGGACAGGGGTCTGAGCGTTGGCCTCTGGAGCCCAAGGGAAGGAGGCCAGGAAGATTGTTGGGACAGAATGTCCCACCGTGAGCCCCATCGTAGGCCCCATGGAGGGAGCCTGTTCATCCCAGGAGGCACCCAAAGAAAAGGTTCCACAGGGGCCACTAGGCAGGGGCCCTTCACCACCCTGCCCACTTCTCGAGGTTACTGCTAGCCCAAACCCAAGAACCACCTAGGTTTCGAAGGCCAGAGCACTTTGCCCACTGAACATGCATTGTGTCACACGGCTCTTCCTGACAGTGGCCGGCGAGTGCCTGGCATGCCAAGGGGCTCTGGGTCTGCCTGGGAGCTCGGGCCCGGGGAGCTCCAGGATATGGGTGTGGAGGGTGGCAAGGGGTGGGGACTGGAGGTCCTGGCCACACCTGAGGTCTGTCCCAGGCGCTTGGCCCAGCACTCCAGGTCCTCTGAATGCCAGCAGCTTAACGAAGAGCCCCGAGGGAGTGTCTGGGACAGCCTGGAACCGGGGAGGGAGCGTTCACGTGTGACTAAGGCACAGAAGAGATGGGCTGGGGGCCAGATGAGGCAGAACCCCA
This sequence comes from Tupaia belangeri chinensis, assembly GCF_000334495.1. Classification (NCBI taxonomy): domain Eukaryota; kingdom Metazoa; phylum Chordata; class Mammalia; order Scandentia; family Tupaiidae; genus Tupaia; species Tupaia belangeri. Next base: position 299,375 of record NW_006159956.1, read on the forward strand.
GGCCCTATGTGGATAGGGGGCCTGGTGAGGGGTCTGGGGCCACTCCTCCCCTCTCCTGGTTTCCCCTGCATGGCCAGCCCTCCCGTCCACCCACTGGACTGTCTCTTCGGGAAGCTGGTCTCAGTTGCAGAGACAGACTGCTCCTCTGAAGCAGAGGGAGACGCCCTAGAGAGAGGCCAGGCTCCGGCAGAGGTCACGGCTGCTCAGCCCGCAGAGGGGGACCCCCCCACCCGCTGGAGCCGCTATAGACGCAAGCCCTCTGCTCGACACTCTGGAAGAGGAAGGACCCAAGTGAGAGGCAATGTGGGCCACTGGTGTCCATGGCAGGCCAGGAGGAAGGGGCATGAGGCAGGCAGAGGGGTGGCCATGGCAAGGGAGACCCTGCTCAACAGGAAAAGGCCCCGGGGCACCCGCACAGCCTCCGAGGTGGGGACCGGGCTCTTTCGTCTGGCTCTGACCCTTGCAGCATGCCAGGTGGGCCTGGGTCAGGAGGGGGGTCCAGACTGTCCACACACCCTCCTCCTGCCCAGGGAGAGGCGACTCAAGCACTGGGCGATGGTGGACAAGGCAGGGGAGCCGGCAGGGAGGAGCCCAGGTTGGATATTGCACGGTGTTGGGGAGGTTGGGGCTTGCCGACCTCAGGGGAGTCTCGTGGGGAGGGAGGCCTATGAGGCTGCCGCCGCTGGTCCGCACGCAAATGCCTGGGCCTGGCTGGCTGGTCCCGGTTTGCTCCCACAGGACGAGCAGCAGGACATGGGAGGCGATCCCTGTGCCCTCTGCCCTGGCCCAGGCAGTGTGGGGTTGGCCGTGTACAATATTCCTGAAGGCTCCTGGGTGAGCCTGGCTGTCCCCACCTGGCTGTTCCTCTGGAAGCGATATGTGAGTGTTTCTGGTCCAATAAATAAAGGGTGACCCCGAAGCTGTGGCAGCTGCCCCAGGCCTGGCTGGAGGCCGGAGCAGGGGCTCAGCCTGGCCTCAACCAAGGCGCCCATCCTTCCCCTGCAGCTGCGCCTAGAACTCGTCGTCAGAGCTGAGCAGGAGCGTCTTCTCATTGTCACGGGCTCCGCTGAGGCTGTGGGAGCGCGAGAGGCTGTGGCCGCCACCGCGCCAGGTGGGCCCGGGCTCCAGGGTGGACTGCTGCGTGTACTGCTGGTAGGCGGGTGAGAAGTTGTGGATGGCGTCCTGCACGATGTCGTGTGGGTTCATGGTCTCCTTCAGGCTGCTGGAGATGCTCTTCATGGGAGCACAGCGGCCTGCAGGCAGGAGCAAGGGCGGGTGAGTAGTGGGGTGGCGGGGGCTGCAGCTCAGCGCCTGCCCCTAATCCTAGGACAGAGCCCCACCCCACGGGGTGTGAGAAGAGGCAGGTGAAGAAATGGCTTGGGCCACAGAGACCTGGGTGGTTCATGTCAAAGGGAGCAGAGGTCAACAGGTGGAAGGGACCCAGGTGCCACCTATAGGCAAGGAGCCCGAAGGCCCCAGAGGGGCCATGTTAGGTTCAGCACCCACAGACCTCATGCATGTTGGGGAAAGGGGCCTGCGAGCTGGGGGTGCCCCTGCCCCGCCCTCATACCTGGGAGGGCTCCCCTCTACCTGGCAAGTGGGCCAGGGACCTGCACCATCAGGACCAGGCTGGCCAGACCCAGAGCAGGCACAGAAGCGTCCACGGGTCCCTTCTCAGAGGCGGGTGCTCCCTGCCCTGATGGGCTTTCTCCCAGTTCTCTCTAACCAATCGCCTCCACAGCTCAGAGGGGAGAAATGGCCCAGGCCACACAGCAAGCTACAGGGGGCACCTGACTCGAACCCAGGGTTTCTGGCTCAGAAACCCTTTGCAGACTGGGCCCCAGAAACATGGCTGGTGCCTCTGAGATCTCAGAGATAGCACCTCAGTGCCCCACACCTGAACATTGAGAAATCAGGATGGAAGAGTGCCAACACCAAGGTAGAGGCCAACAGGGAGGTGGCCCTGGGCAGGCAGGTGCTCTGGGCTCTCCTACAGGGGAGACGGGGGAGATGGGAACACAGAGGAGGCGCTACAGAGAGAGGCATGCCAGTGACAGTGACCAGAACTGACGTGCAAGACAGACGTGCAGACCCAGAGTGGCACCTACCGTAAGGGCCATATGTCGGCACTGCCCGCGGCCAAACCGGGGGCGAAAGGGGAGGGGGTGAAGCCGGAGAAATAGAGAAGACAAGAGACAGCAGAGTGAGCCGCGCGCGCCACCACCAAGCCCGCCGGCCAGCATGCCATCCACTTCCCCCTCCCCCCAGGCCCCGCAGGGCACCAGGGCAGCTGCTCCCTGGGGCCCGGGGAATGTCTGCCTAGGGATGTGCCAAATTGCGGTGGGAGTTCCACACCCACACCTCAGGCAGGACCCCAGCCCCTCTGCCTCCAGGCCTGGATGGGACGGTAACTGCACCATGCCCAACAAGCCACACGGCACTTCACGGATGAGAAGGGGCTCAGAGTGGGCAGTACTTATGCGATCACGCGGCACAGCCAACTCCGCATCATGCCTAGCCTGACGGCTGAGGGGCTGGGCGCTGCCGTCAGGGGTGTGAAAGGGCCTGGGCCCCGTGGAGAGGAGGGTGAGGGTGAGGAGCAGCATCCCCTGGTGGGGCTGTGTGGCTGGCCACACCATTTCTCACCGGGAGGTGTGTACAGACAGCCCAGGCCAGACAGCAGAGCGCGCCCACGGTCAGAGACGGCTTTCTATCCCCGTGCACTTGCTCCTGGGGGTGGCCGGGCTCCAGAGTGACATCCTCATGGGCACAGGCTCTGCCAGACTAGGGCCAAAGGTCATCACCCTCAACACTGGGGAGGTAGGACAGGTGTCTACTAGATCCTTCCAACATGGGCCTGGCAGGAAGCGGGCAGGGCACCAGCTGCAGAACCCTGGCTGAGAGGTCGGGGCAGAGCGGGTGTGCGGGCAAAGACTGGAAAGGTGGCCCAGAGCTCCAGCTGGCAGGTGTGTGGGGAGAAGAGGGTCCAGCTCAGGCGACTTCCCAGCCAGGGCAGGGTGGAGGGAGGAGAACAGGAGAGCAGGTCGAGGAGCCGGCTACTGGCAGAACTTCTACACCCTACACCACCTGTTCTTGGGGTGGGTGCCCATGGTGGGCTGTGGTGACAGGGCCTGAGGCAGCAGCTGGACTCCTGGGTGGCCGTGTTGGACCTCACACCTTTATACCTAGGCTCCAGGCCGGCCCCTCAGGACTCTGACGCTGGGCTCCCTGGGCGGCCTCTGCCGCCTTTGCAGGCCCTCTGCCCTGCCCTGCTTAAGTCAGTTGCAGGGTTCCCCACCGCCTCTCCCTTGTCCTAGAACCACCTTCTCTGCATGCAGTAGCCAGAGGCAGCCCTCCTGGCCCACAGCAGCAGGCTGGAGTCACCAGGGAGCTGAGAACACACCCTACACAGGCCGGATCAAATTGAGCCGCAGCTGAGGGTGGGGCCGGAGCTCGCAGGTTTAAAGGTTCTCCGGGGCATCCGCACGCCCACAGGGCACCGGCCACTGTCTAACAGCCAGGAACACCAGCAGGTGTGAGAAGAAAGCTGTCGGAAGCGATAGCCATCCGAGTCTGGCTCTCAGAAGCAGTCCGGGCTTCTCTGTTGCTTTGGTTTAAAGAGCAGCACAGACGAGGGAATTGCAGGACGACACAGATCACGCACAGCGCTGGGTGACAGGGGCCCTCAACAGCCTATTGACTCCCCGCGGCCGGGGCTCTACACCTGGCCCTGCCACAGGAGATGACGGGCGGGCTCCGGGCAGCGCTGGTGGGGCCCTTCCAGCCCTGCCACCCCTTCTTCCTCGACCGCATGGTCCCTCTCCCACATGTAGACGGGATCCTGCGGTGTGACCCAACACCTGCAGGACGATGGGCCTGGGATGAGGGGCGGGATGCTCCGGAGCACCCGGCCTCCCGGAGGCTGTCCCCAGGAGACCGGCCCCTACCTTGCGCGTCCAGCCTCTTGTCAGCGTAGACCTTGTAGGTGAAGGCATGCCGCAGGGCCAGGGCTGCAAAGAACATCTCCACGCAGATGATGAAGTCCTGGTAGCCTGCAGCCACGGTGCCCTCGCCCACCGACACGCGGGCCGAGTGGATCTTGGGGATGGCCCCGCACTTCTCCAGGATGGCTAGCAGCATGCCTGGGTGGGGAGGCGCAGGTTTACGGCCCCAGACAAAGCCCCCTTTCTGGACCCCCTTCCTCCATGCAGCCTCCATGCAGCCCCCATCCAGACGTCCACACACCCCAGGGAGGATGGAAGTGGGGGCCAGAGCTGCTCTGCAGGGCAGGAATGGCACCAGAAAGCCCAGGCCTCTGAAAACCCCTCTCTCCCAACTCCCTGCTGACCACCAAAACTGAGACAGCACTGTTTGGGCGGGGTACCCTACCTGGGTCCCCCACCAATGAAGTGTTGCCCCCCCAGTGCCTATAAAAGCCCTCGAGGGCCCAGGCTTCACCCCCAGCAAGTGCTTTGTGGCCTGAGGGCTCTGTGAGCTCCGGGCCAGGGTCCCCCAAAGGCCTAGAGGACAGGGCGGCATGGGTCACCCACATGGCAGCTCGGTGGCAGCTGAGGGGGCCCCACCTTGCCAGAAGGAGAGGAAGATGACGGACTTGACCATGAAGAACTTGAGGACGGGGCTGTAGGGGCTGAGCAGCTCGCGGGTGGTGAAGTAGAAGAGGAAGAGGGCGTAGAGGGCCAGGCTGACCGAGATGTTGTAGATGATGGTCACGTACAGGTAGCCGCTGGTGACGCTGTGGACAGGGCGTACTCCGGCTAGGCCACTCGCAGGGGACGAGGCCCCCCTTCCCCTACCCTGCCTGTCCGTGAGCCCTAGCGGCTTGGCATTTCCTCAAGGAAAGCTCAAGGAGACACTGAGCAGAGGGGCCAGGGGACCACAGTGGAGTGAGGCTAGGGTACAGGCCAGCCCTGCCACCTCTGCTCCCTCACACGTGTCCCAGCTCTGGCCCCCACACTCCTAAAGCCAGGGCTGTGCTGGAGGTCACAGCCTGACGGTCTGACACCAGCGGACAGCAAACGTGGCTTCCGCCTTTGTGCCTAGCCGAGTCACACCCTCTGGCACCACCGTGCTCGCCGCCCAGGCCAGGCTGCCCTGTGGGTCATAGCTGTGTGAGACATGGCCACCTTCGCTGGCCCTGTGATATGTGTGTGGACAAGTCACACAGCCAGAGCTTTACCCCTCGGGCTCCTGGCCAGCCCCTCAGGGCTCTGACCCTCGGGCTCCCTGGGAGGCCACTGCCCCTGCACAGCCCACCCCAGGCTCCAGCGGCCTGTTCGTAATCCTGACTGCTGCCAGGGCTTGGTCCTGGCTGCAGCGGGCCAAGGTGACATGGGCACTGTGGCACCAGGCAGTTCACGGCTAAGGGTCAGCACGATGCTCTCCTCCCTGCACCAGGGACTCGGGCAGGCCGGCACCCTGTGCCAATGCCCGCCCACCCATCCCGAGGGAGGCTGCTACTTACTCGAAGTCTCCGTCCCGGTACTTGCCGAAGGCCTGGAGGACCACGGTGCTGACGGCCATGAGTGGCTTCACCACGCAGAACTGCAGGGTGGCCTGCTCCGAAGAGGAGAGGGCGAGGTCAAGGAGGAGCGTGGACCCATGAGAGCACCTCTCCCAGCAGCTGGCCTGCGCTGGAGGTGGGGTGTGGGGAGGGCAGCACACAGGGCAGCACAATACGTGGACCCATGAGAGCACCTCTCCCAGCAGCAGGCCTGGGATGGAGGTGGGGTGTGGGGAGGGCCAGCACACATGGGATCCCAGGGCAGCACAACGTGGCCATGTGAGAAGACGTACTATGCCGAGGAGGGTGGACAGGGCACCATCAGAAAAGGATGCTCGGGAAGAGGCCGTTAGGAACGGACCAGAAAGGCAAGTGGGCAGGGTCCCCTGCAGGCAGGAGAGCTCACACAAGGACCCCGAGGAGGAAAGTGGACAAGCGTGAGGGCTGGGGGCCGGCAAGGGGCAGCAGGGGAGGCGGGCAGGGCTGGCCCCTTGTCCCACTCCAGGTCCCGTCCAGGGCTTATGTCAAACCAGAGCTCTGTAGGGACGGAACAGCAGGTGGGGGCAGGGGCCCCCAAATCAGGGTCTGAATCCCAGCCTGGCCGACGACTGGCTGCAGGGGCTTGGGTGGTCACTCAGCCCTCAGGGACCAGCCTCCACAGCACAGGGTCCTGCCGTGGGGCCCATGGCACCCGACCGCACAGTGTCTTCTGGTGGCCTCCCACCTCTGCAGCTGGCGGAGGCATCTCCAGCTCACTCGGCTGCTGGACGAATGTCTCAGCCAGGCTTTCAAATTCCCAGTGGAAGCCCTGGTACCCTCACAGGACCCTACTGTGCCGTAAGTTCACTGGAATCACCATTCTCTTCAAAACTAGTAAGTCTGAGTTGCAAGGCTCCTTCTGGGAGGGGGCAGTAGTTGAAAACCCAGTGGGCACGATTATGCTGGAGCGCCTCCAAACAGGGCGAGGGCCTGGAGCAGAGGAACCAAACCCCGGTGGGGCTGCCACCAGGACAGGAGGGGTGCATGTGATAGAAGCGGCGGTGGGGTGCAGTGGCAGAGGTGGGCCTGGCCTTCAGAAAACCCCACAGAACTTCCCTGTGTGTCACCCGCCGAGAGGAAGTGGGACCAGCACCCTTTGGGGAAAAGGGCAGAGTGAGGTTGCACGACGTCTGAGCCAGGAGCCCGGCCACAGGCCACAGCTCCCCTGCGTCGGCCCACTTGGTGTTCACAGCGGCCCTAGGACGTGGGCACTCCCACTGTCCTCATGTCACAGAAGAGGAAATGGGGGCATCGGGGCCATCCCCCACCCACGCCCAGGGTCAGTCAGTGGCTCCCCGCTGACTGCTCTACAGGGTCACCTGGGAGCTCCATTCCAGACCTTCCTGACTGGGGAGTGGGGTAGCTGACCTGAGAATCTCAGCTTTAAACACAGGTCCTGGGTACTGGCCAGGACGTCTGTGGCTGTCTCTGTCTCTGCAATGAAGCTGCAGGGGTTTTCTCTCACCACGGGCAAGGGGCGAAGAGGCCTGCTTTCTCTTCCTCTTACGGCCTCCGCCACTCCTGGATCAGCAGCAGGCATCCCAGCCCACGGGGCTGGGGAGTAACTTATAAAATGAGGTGACACAGCCTAGCGATCATGAGATCAAACCTTCGTAGACAGTACGACCATCATCACACAGGGCGGTGAGTCACACTGGGCCCAGAACCTGGGCAGCTGAACCGACTGTAAACAAGGGCTGGCGTGCCCCACCCAGAGCCAGGACAG
>NW_006159956.1:307207-318205 GCF_000334495.1 Tupaia belangeri chinensis
TTCCCTGCAGCTCTGGTGGTGAGCTTTGGAATTGACAAACACCCCAGGAAAGGGAGACCTGCAGGGGGAATGGGAGACCTGGCACAGCCAGGCGATGCGTGGTGGGTCTGGCCATGCTGTGGGCCACGGGCCTGCATGGAAGGGAGGAGGCAGGCCAGCCCTCCGGCCAAACACGGTGACTCGCTGTGGGTTCAGTTTCTCTTCATGACTGTTCCTGGTCGTGGAAGCGCTCAGAGGCTCTGGGGAGCCCCCAAGGAGACTGACATGAGGTCAGGAAGACTGGCTGTGGCATCCTGACTCTATCTCCCTGAACGAGACCATGGGCTCTGGGCCGGGCTGTGACACACTTCACACCCACTACTTGATCTGCTCCTTAGCCTGCCTTGAGATAAGGACTGCTATGTCCATTTTACAGAAGAGCAAAGTGAGGCCCTGAGAAGTAATAACGCAAGGCCACCCAGTCAGAGAGGCAGGAGGTCTAACGCAGATGGTCAGTCGCCCAGGCCCACACGCTGACCTCACCCAGGCTGCTCCAGACCACAGGGCAGCCAGCAGAGGCGACCTGAGGTCACCAGACTACCAACTAGGAAATATGGGAGAGATGGCACAGCCCCGCGGGATCATGCGTCTTTAATGCTGAAACCCTCCTGCCCTCTAGCCGTAGCTGATGGGAGTTCTCAGACTGAGGCTAGAGACCCATGCACTTCCTCTGATGCTCACACAGGCCATCGGAGCAAGTCTGGGAGTAGTTCCTCTCAGACACCCCTGGGACACCCGCCACTGCCCCCGAGCCCTTTTGACTAACACGGTGACACCCTAACAGCTTCGGGAGAGCGGGTGCTGAGGGCTGGGGGAACTCAGCGGTCACAGGAACTCCACAGGTGGGGCTCAGGGTCCCTGGCCCACTCCTCTCAGCCTGGGCAGCTGCTCAGGGCACACCTGTTTGCAGAACCTCAGGAATCCGATGGAGTAGGTCCTTCCCCACAGGCAGCAGGTGCCGTACATGCAGCTGGACCTGGGGACAAGCGTAGGAGAAGGCGGCGATGAGCCGAGAGCCAGAACTCGGGAAAGGCGGGGCTGGGGAAGGCCACCCTTCTCCAACCAGACAAGCCCGGGACACAGATCTGGGGCAGTCTTCAAGCCCAAGGGCCAGCACAGGGAGGGGTGCAGCAGAGTGGCCGCACAGGTGGCAGGCGGTGAGGGACAGAGGGCTGCAAGAACTGCTGGAGAAACAGACAAACAGGAAAGGACTGAGGCCGACAGGAAGAGAGGAGGAGCCAGAGAAGCCCTCTCCGCAGTCCGAGTGAGTGAACGGCCTTGCCCAGGAAGCGTGGGAGAGGCACAGCAGGTCAAGGTCACAGACAGACAGAGTCTGTGCATCCAGCTGACACCAAGACAGCTCACGGAATGCCCGGCCCAGGGAACACGACGGGGAGAGGTTCCAGGGAGACCTCATACTCACTCGATGGGCTTCCCTCTGATCTCCGACATGATGGAGCTCTCTCCCCCGAGGTACTCATAGCACAGGCTCAGGAAGTTGTATATGACCAAGGCTGTGGAAGGAGGTCCAGAGAAAACAACTCGCACCGGCACAGTGGGTGAGTAGGGGGCAGCCTTCTAAACAGAAAGCCCAGCAAGAGAGCCACCGCCACCACGGCAACCGGGAGGGGCCTCAGGGACAGAGACTGTGCAAAAGAGACTGGTCCAAAGGACCTACGATTCCCATTCCGTTTCTAAGTTCAAAATCAAGTTCAGCTGAGGTACACTGCTCGGGGCCGTGTGCCAACGCTGGTGGCAACGCCATAAAGAAATGCCAGGGAGCGGTTACGGCACATTCGGGATCTAGAGGGCAGGGCGGAGTCAGGCCCGGTGGGCACCGGGAAGCCCGGGAGAGCTGGTGGTGTGTATACCGGGGCACATGGGACTGGCGCCCTGGCTACTCGCTAGTTCAGGGCACTTGTTTGTGTTGTAGATGCAGAATTTACAAGACCACGTAACATGCCCAGAGGGGTCTCAGGAGAAATTCGAAGCAATGAGAGAGGGCCTTCATGCACTCGGAGGCCTGCATGTAGCCACAGGCACGGCACCACCGGCTGTGACCACACGAGGCCCACAGCATGTGGCGCAGATGTCTTGGGAAGCTCGTCAGCGCATTCTGCACCGGTCACAGCTCAGCGTCACCGCAGGGACCCACAGTTCGGCAGGCGCAGGAGACATGCCGTAAACACTGCTGCTATAAATACAGCTCCACGCTGCGAGGTCCCAGGTCCTCCTGGTCAGGGGACTCCAGCTGGGTCAGCAAGACGGGGGCTGCTGCCTGCCCGGTGCTCGGAGTGCACAGATGCGCCAGGAGTGAGAGAAGGAGCAGGGCGTGCAGGGGAGGAGTACGAGGCGCAGCGGAGACTGCCACAGGGGAGAATGCAGGGGAAGGGAAGGGGAACAAGGCCATGGGGAAGGTGATGGCAGGGTCAGGAGAGTAAGGGCAAGGGACACAGGTTCCTTCTCACACGATGCTGCCATCCCCCGGCAGCAGAGTCCTTCAAGGCTCCCTGGTGCCACCCGGCTTGACACGCAAGGCCTTTCAGCAGGTGACATGACCCTTCTCACATCGCGTCCCAGCACGTTCAGATCCTGCTGCCTGGAGCACCCTTCCCTCTGCCCTCCTAGGTGCTCGGAACTCGGCTCAGCGCCCACTCCGGGAAGTGTCCAGTGACTGCCATGCAGGTGAGCACTTTCTCACCCCCAGAACCCGATCTGCGGACACTTCCCAGGATCCCTCATGCTATGGCATAATTACCATCTGTTCCCCTAGGACTGTGAGCCCGAGAGAGAGGGCCTTTCCTGCTCAGAACGCAGGCATGACACTTGGCACGTTCTAGGCACCCACAGACACTTCTTTTTAAAGAAAGAATTATTTAATTTATTTATTTTAATTTGACGAGAGAGGGACAGAATGAGAAAGAGGGAAAGTGAGAAAGCAAGTTGCCAGGTCCGGGACTCAAACCACAGTCGGCTATGTGGGATCCCAGGGCTCTTTACCCCCACGCCACCTGCCGGTCTCACCCACATTGAATTGCCTTAGACTGGAGCACAGAGAACTCTGGCCATACACTTTCAGGCAAAAGTTGGCCCCTGGCAACTTGGAAAGGAACACGTTTTGGGGTGCTTTACCCACTTGGGGTTGCTGCGATCTATTAAGAACTCCCATCTCCAGTCACCTCCAGGTAACACTCTGCACAAACAAGACTCTTTTCTGTAACTGTCCCTCACAGAAGCGGCTCTGCCACCACTGGCTGTGCGAGCTCTCTGGGCTTCGGCTTTCTCATCGACTAGTGGGGACAGCGGGAGGACCCACCTTGCTGGGTGGCTGTGAGGTTTGGGTGAGTGTGCAAAGAGCTCAGGAGAGTGAGCACATGTGGCAGTGCTCCCAGGTGTGGCCGTCGGCCCTTACCGTTTGCCTGCCCTCCTCCAGCCCGGACGCCCCTTGATGGGGCTGAGGACCATGTGCACCAGCTCCTGGAGAGGGGGCGGAGGCGGATGTGCAGTGACAGCAGGATCTCCATGGACCTCCAGATCACTCTTTACTGACAAGAACGTTAGAGCAGTGACAGGGGGTGGGCACTGAGCCAAACCCGACGTCAGCCTGATAACCTTTGTCCAAACCCACACGAAGCATGTGAACTGGATGAGTTCACTCTAAGCTGGGCCCAGCGAGACTGTAACACGTGGTTATTTCCCAAAGACAGCCACGCCCGGTGATGCTGACAGCCCTCCATGAAGAGGTAGGGTCTTGTCTCCTCCCTTTATGTCTGGGTGCACCTGGGTGACCACGGCAGAAGTGACACTCTCCAGTGTCATCTGATGTTGGGGTTAGAAAAGGCCTCTTTCGGGAATCAGCCGTTAGTGTAATGGCTATGTCACTGGACTCCCACGTAGCCGACCGTGGTTCGCATCCCGGACCCGGTGGCTTAAAACTCACGCCGGGCACGTGTGCGTGTGTGCCCAAGATCCTGAGAGGAGAATGGAGAAGGGATGGTGGCGTGACCATCCCCCCTGGGGGGTGATTTCTCGCTTTCTGTCTCTCTATCTCTCTCTGTCTGGTGAGCGCACGCGCCCTATAGCAAAAACCTCTCCAAAAAAAAGAAAAGAAAAGGCCTCTTTCGGGCCAGCAGGTGGCGCAGTGGTGGAGGTGCTGGGCTCCCATACACCTGACCATGATTCGAGTCCTCAACCTGGCAACTTGCTTTCTTACCTTTCCTCTCTCTTCCTCTGGTCAAATAAATTTTAAAAAAATTTAATAAAATAAATAATTCTTTAAAAAAAAAAAAAGGAAGAAAGTCCTCTTTTAGCTCTTTCTCCCTCAACATGCTTGCCCTCAGACCCACCTGGGGGGAGCACAAGCTAGCCCACGTGAAGGTTTGTGTTGGGGAACTGAGGCGCTTAGCTGACAACCAGCATCAACCATCAGCCAGATGCGTGAGCAAGTGAGTGAGCAAGCCTCCAAGTAATTCCTGCCCCAGCCTTTGCATTCCACGGGGGCCTAGACCGTTAACCGGGCGCAAACTCTCCCCACCACGCCCTGTCCACATTCCTGATTGACAGCATCCGTGAACAAAATGAGTGGCTGGTTTGTGCTCGTATGTTTCGGTGGTCTGAGCCATTATTTAGGTAGCCAGAGTAAGTGGGATAGATATAACATAGACAAACATACGTGAAGCCACTGCATTCCCAGGGCAGTCGCCGCCTCTCCCACCTCCCGCAGTGCATGCTCTGGCTCCTCTGCTGACCTCTTCGATCCTTCCAGTTCAAGAGGCAGCACTGAGCAGGTGCAGAGCCTTGGACCCTGCAACCAGGCTGCCTGGGGGTGGCCTGGGGTTCCCCCAACTCGGGAGCAGGGCAGCCTCCGGCAAGTTTTTAAGCTCTCTGTGCCTCAGTTTCCTCATCTGAAGCTGGGGCTACCCTTTCCTCAGTGGGGGATGCTGTGGGACGGGGAGTGGCCGTGTACAGGAGCAGTTTATCACACGTGGCCTATTGCTTTGCCTTTTTCCAGACTATAAACTCCTAACAGGGAACTGAGTCCTAAACCTGATGGCTACTGGAGGGCCTGGTGCCCACACATACTCAGTCAACAACAAAGGGATGAAGGGCCAGAGGGAGACCGGCCCAAGCTCCAGGCAAGGCTGCCATGGCAGGTCTGAGAGGCACACGGGCGGCTGCACCCCACTCTCAGTCCCGCTGTCACTTGCCGGAGGGCCTTCTCCCTCTAGGCTGGAACTGGGCTGGGAAGCTGCAGCTCCCCATGGTGAGCGGTCTTCCTCAATCCAAAGGTAAAACCCTCGAGTGGAACCACAGGGGCCTATACCCCCTTCTCTCTGGAATCTCGCTCTGATGCCCCAGGCTCTGAGAAAGGCCTGGCACGTAAGCTCCGAGCTCCCGCTCCTCCTGCTGCAGCCGCGTCAGTGCACGACTGAACTGCATCGAGCCCGTGCAGCTCTGCCATCGGCTGGTCAGAATCATCAAATTTCATCGGCCTCTCTCATTCTTGACCTTTTAAAGGTGCTCTGGGCCAGCCGGTCTGTAAAACCACAATCTGCTGACGGTTTCCTTTACAGAATCATCAGTGAGTCACTAATGGGCTCGCTGATTCTCAGAAGGGACATGAGGCAGAATCTCCTGAGACATTATTCAAGCAGCCAAGCCAGGACCCACAGACCACCTGGACAGATCGATTCCCTGCTGAGGGATTACGGAGCCACATAAACAGCATCCCAACATCCCAGCAAGGGTGTTGAGAATGAACACGGTGCAGACACAAACGCTGACACAGTGGGCCTAGGTGTAGGAAGAGCAGAGACAAGGTCAGGAGTGGGGTCTCAGTCAGCAGGCTGCCACTCGACCACCCTGTGACACGCTCTAATTCTGGTCTCCTACGCCTCCCTAAATATCCACTATGGCCTGTGTGCCAGGCCCTGTGCCAGGCCCCGACGACACATGAGTGACCAAGGGACCCACGGGCAGGCCTGCCAGTCCAGAGGGCAGCAGCACATGAGGGAGGGCAGGCGCTCCCATTCTGTCCTGCAGTAGGGTTCTGGAACTCCCTGCTCTGCTCCAGGTACCAAATCTTAAACTAGACACAAATATGCGAATCAGGAGGGAGGACAGGGTGGAGGCAAAATGAGGACTGGCTTGGGGCTTGGGCTTGGAGCCAGGTGGGAGAAGACATGGGGTCACTCTCTTCCCATAAACCTAGTCCTCCATGGGGTCAGCCAGGACCCACACGGTCCCGGGGCAGCCCCCAGGAGGACTTGAGTACACTGTGAAAACGTTCTCTAAGGAGCAGTTTCAGAGCTGGAAGGCATTAGAGCCCTGCAATCCATCCACAGACACACAGCAAAGGGGGCCCTAATAGCCCAGAGACTCGAGGCTTTCTTTCCTGACTGGTGGCTTCTCTAACCCAGAGCTGCCAGGACAGAAAGTCGTAATTCCAAGAGCCCGCTCTCTTCGCGGTCTCTTCTCAGCTGTGACCCTGTGAACCAATGTGGCCTTGAAGGTCCCCAACACTTCAAGAAAGGATCTGCTAAGAAGTGCCCTCTAGCTGTCTCTGCCATAGTTCCGTGGGCGGGAGACAGTCGCAGCCAGCTAGTCATTCAAAATACACTCTGGTCACCTACTGCGTGCCTCGCACTCCGTGCAGGAGCCAGGTAACCCTGGGCAACCGGGCCATCTCAGCTCACCTCCTCTGCAGGCTCCACACCTAGAGCCAGCCTCATGGCCCAGCCCTTCCTGACGCAGAGACACTATGGCTGTCTGGGAAGACGGGACAGCCCGCACCTCGGGTCACTGGTGGATGAGTTCGGAAAACTTCATCTTGACCACAGTGGACAGAAACCACCTCTGCTCAGTAAACAGGGGCCTCAGAACATTTTTTGCCCTTGTGCAGTGACTAGTCCTAACGAGTACAACGTGCTACCACCATGGGGCGGGGCAGCCTCCTCTCGCCCCTTAGCTCTTCTGTCCCCTGCTGACCCTGCTCATTGCTGCCTCTTGCCACGCAGAGTGCCGTCTCTGCTCTCTCCTCAGGCGTGTCTTTCTCAACGGGGCTCGACGGAGAGCTTGGAATTCTTGGCTCTACCTGGCAGAGGCACAGCCGGCCTGCGAGGCCTTCTAGGAAGAACTGCCTTCAGTTCTCCTGAGGCCCTGCACCTTGCTGGACGGTCGCTCCCGGGGAGGGCACCTTGCTTTGGAGGCTAAGTGTGCCCTAGATCCTGAAGGGAGTGAGCGAGGCACCATTCTCGCACTGCTTCGTCCGTGCACGGGAATCTCCTTCCATCACAAGAGCCCCCACTTGTGCAAGGAGAAGCATGCCCTGCTTACTCCTTCAGTGGCCAGTGCGAGGCAACGCCAGGGACTCGGAGGCCTCAGTCTGACCTCTGGCCATGGTTATCGGGGTCTTGGGCAAGTTTCACAAGCAGCTAAATTTTGGTTTTTTTCACATTTGTAAAATGATCATATACACTCCACCAGGTGACGGCGGTGAGGATGAGTGCACGGTGACTAAAACACAAACTGTGGAGTGCCACAAAGTGCTCTCTTTTTTTAAAGGTTTTTCGGGCATGTAAGCTCAAAAGAGAGACAGACAGAGGGAAGATGAGAAGTCGTTTCCCTGGCAGATAGCCACACTGCAATTCCTTCTCTCCTCTTGGGATTTTGGGTGCGCACACACATGCCGGGCATATTTTTCAAGTCCCCAGGCCCAGGACTCGAACTATACTGCAGGCCGCATGGGATCCAGCCCCTTCAACTACCATGCCACCAGTTGGCCCAATAAATTGTCTTTTAAAAAGAGAGAGGTTGGGGTCAGCAGGTGGTGTGGTGTGGTGTGGTGGATAAGGGCGCTGGATTCCCACATGGCCAACCATGGTTCAAGTCCTGGACCTGGTGGCTTGCTTTCTCACTTTCCCTTTATCTCTCTTTCTCTCTCTAGTCAAATAAAGAAAAAAAATAACAAATGGAAACAAATAAATAAATAATTCTTTAAAAAAAATAAAAAGAAGGAACCAGCAGTTAGCGTAATGGCTATGTCACTGGACTCCCACGTAGTCGACAGCGGTTCGCGTCCTGGACCCAGTGGCTTAAAACTCACGCTGGGCGCGTGTGTGTACGTGCCCAAGATCCCGAGAGAAGAATGGAGGAGAAGGGATTGCAGCGTGACCATCCCCCCTAGGGGGTGATTTCTCACTTTCTGTCTCTCTGTCTCTGTCTGTCTGGCGAGCACACGCCCCCTATAGCGAAAACCTCTCCAAAAAAAAGAAAAAGAAAGAGAGAGAGGTTGAGGTGTCACTGTCCTGGGAACCCGGCCCAGCTGCAGGCAGTAGGGAGGAGACTTGATGAGACACCAAGATTAAGTCTGAACGTGAAGGGTGAAACATCCTCTCAGGCCTCTCCTCCCTCTCTGCACTTGGAACTCAGACTGCCCAGTTTCTTCTTCTAGGCAGGAGACGAGAAATTATTCTCTGGAGAAATAGATCCAGAGTCAAAAATCCTTCCTCTGGTGCCTGCCCAACTGCTGCACAGAAATGGCAGAGGAAAGGTCTTGTGTTCTGGTGTGTTCTAGCATCCTGCTGTGTTCTATGCCAGATGGGGCCCAGCAATTTTGAGCCCCATTCTTAAATGCAAAAGATAGCCAAGGACACTAGATATCTGTGGAAAGTTTCCAACACAGAGATCAAAGACCAAGGCAAACGCAGATGAAAGGAATTCAAGAGAGAGAGATAATGCGGGGAACAGAAGAAGACTGTAATTAACAATCCCAGAGAGAAAAAGAATGCTCTAGCTCATATCAAGAACAATGGGCTACATAAAAAAGAATAAGGAAGGCCTAGTGACCCTTTACAACATGATAAAGGAAATAAAGCACTCCACAGAAAAGCCCAAAGGTGGACACTTTAAACAGAGAAAACAAAACGGAAAGCAGAACAAAGAGCAACAGAAAAACAGCTGAAGAATTCCAACAAAAACGCAAGGCCTATGGCCTAGTGGTTAAGGGAGTGGGATCCCACATGGCTAAGCACAAGGTTTGAGCCCTGGCCCCAGCAATTTGAAAAACGTACTAGATGCGTGCACATGCAAGTCTAAAATCCCAACAGGATGAAGACATGGAGGAGACTGCAACATGACCACATTCCATCGAGGGAGGGTGCTTTCTCCCTCTTCCTCTTCCTTTCAGGAGAGCATACTCCATCAGACAACTAAAAACAAACAAACAAACAAAAAACACCAAAGCTCAATCTAGCAACATCCTACCTAAAAAGAATTCTAGATGAAGAAAAGTTAAAAAAAAACGAAGTTAAAAAGTGGAGGGCAGTGGTGAAGGTGGTGTAGTGGTTAAGGGCCAACCGTGTCTTGGACCTGATAGGTTACTTTACTGCTTGCTCTCTCTCTCTCTCTTTCTCTCTCTCTCTCTCCCTCTCTGATCAAATTAAAATAAATAAATTAAATAAATAAAGTTCAATAAAATCATTCTTAAAAAAATAAAAGGAAGAAAATTTCCCAGAATCTTGGGGCAAAAGTTTCTACACTGAAAGCGTCCAACATGTTGCCCAGCACGACTGTCCCACCTCCCATGAGATCTCAGAGCACTGGCAGTAAAGCCAAGATCCCCAAAACAAGGGAAATAAACACACACACCCACAAAGTTGGTCACAGGATCAGAACCCAGTAGACCTTCCAAAGCAACGACGAGAAGCTACAAGCCAGTGAGAAACATGCTCTGAAATTCAGAGAATACTCTCCAATGTGGGACTGTGTCCCCATGGATCACCTGTCGAAGCACAATGTAATAAAGATACTTTCTGATTTCAAAAGACAGAATGCCTCAGGAAGCTGCTAGAAGATGTGCTCCAACCAACCAGAGAGTGCAAACCCGGAATGAGGAAGAAATGGCATCCGGAGGACAGGTGACTCAGCACAGAGCAGGAAGAATCCCGGACGTCAGTGAATGAGAAGGCAGGGCGGCAGCCGAGCAGCAGAGGCCTGGAAAGCCGGTGTTCTGGGCAGGAGAAGGGCTCCAGGAAAAAGGTCGCCAAGGGGAAACCAGAGCTAGGGGAGATGTGGGTCCATCTAGCAGACTGAGGCAAGGTGGGCTTTTACAAATTCTGTTGAAGCTTTTGGGAATAAGTGAGTGATCAGTACCTAAGAAGCTGAGAAGCTAACCAGCAAGACAAGTGATAACCACAGCAAAAATGAAGTTGTCCAAGCAAAGAAATGTGGGGCCAGCAGGTGGCATGGTGGTCGGGGCACTGGACTCCTATATGGCTGACCATGGTTCTAGCCCCAGACGTGGTGACTTGATTTCTCACTTTCCCTCTCTCTCGCTCTCGTTCTTGTCCTGCTCTCTCTGGTCGAGTTAAAAATAATAGTAATGATGATGATGAATAAAATTCAATAATTCTTAAAAAAAGTAAAAGAAACATAATCTTGGAACACTATAACGTTCCACTCTGAAGAATAGTTACAGACACATAATAAAGCAAACAGTGAACGCAGACTTAGGAAAAAACGGATGCAGTCTCTCGGAAAAGACGAGGGAAGAGGGGCTGACGCAGTGGAAGCGTGCAAGGCTGATCCATGAAGGAAGGTTCCAGGTCTGTGTACAGAGATCGCCCCAGGTACATTGGGCACGCACATCCATGACCCTGGGCTGGCGGGCTCGGGGTGTGCTGCCGCGTTGAGATGCTGTCTCTCTTGCTTTCTCTCCCTTGCATGCAGGAGCACATGCATATAAAAGAAATGAATGAACTTAAAAAGATAATAAAGGGAAGTGCGTGTGCACGTACGTGTGCAGCAGGAGGGGGGAAGTGTGTGTGCACGTACGTGTGCAGCAGGAGGGGGGAAGTGCGTGTGCACATACGTGTGCAGGAGGGGGGAAGTGCATGTGCACGTACGTGTGCAGCAGGAGGGGGGAAGGGCGGGGGCCGGTACGGGGGAGGCGGGAGGGGG
>NW_006159956.1:318658-345270 GCF_000334495.1 Tupaia belangeri chinensis
TGTGTGCACGTACGTGTGCAGCAGGAGGAGGGAAGTGTGTGTGCATGTACGTGTACAGCAGGAGGAGGGAAGTAAGTGTGTGTGCACGTACGTGTGCAGCAGGAGGAGGGAAGTGCGTGTGCACGTACGTGTGCAGCAGGAGGAGGGAAGCAAGTGTGTGTGCACGTACGTGTGCAGCAGGAGGAGGGAAATGTATGTGCATGTACGTGTGCAGCAGGAGGGAAGTGTGTGTGCACGTACGTGTGCAGCAGGAGGGGGGAAGTGCATGTGCACGTACGTGTGCAGCAGGAGGGGGGAAGTGCATGTGCACGTACGTGTGCAGCAGGAGGGGGGAAGTGCATGTGCACGTACGTGTGCAGCAGGAGGGGGGAAGTGCATGTGCACGTACGTGTGCAGCAGGAGGGGGGAAGTGCATGTGCACGTACGTGTGCAGCAGGAGGGGGGAAGTGCATGTGCACGTACGTGTGCAGCAGGAGGGGGGAAGTGCATGTGCACGTACGTGTGCAGCAGGAGGGGGGAAGTGCATGTGCACGTACGTGTGCAGCAGGAGGGGGGAAGTGCATGTGCACGTACGTGTGCAGCAGGAGGGGGGAAGTGCATGTGCACGTACGTGTGCAGCAGGAGGGGGGAAGTGCATGTGCACGTACGTGTGCAGCAGGAGGGGGGAAGTGCATGTGCACGTACGTGTGCAGCAGGAGGGGGGAAGTGCATGTGCACGTACGTGTGCAGCAGGAGGGGGGAAGTGCATGTGCACGTACGTGTGCAGCAGGAGGGGGGAAGTGCATGTGCACGTACGTGTGCAGCAGGAGGGGGGAAGTGCATGTGCACGTACGTGTGCAGCAGGAGGGGGGAAGTGCATGTGCACGTACGTGTGCAGCAGGAGGGGGGAAGTGCATGTGCACGTACGTGTGCAGCAGGAGGGGGGAAGTGCATGTGCACGTACGTGTGCAGCAGGAGGGGGGAAGTGCATGTGCACGTACGTGTGCAGCAGGAGGGGGGAAGTGCATGTGCACGTACGTGTGCAGCAGGAGGGGGGAAGTGCATGTGCACGTACGTGTGCAGCAGGAGGGGGGAAGTGCATGTGCACGTACGTGTGCAGCAGGAGGGGGGAAGTGCATGTGCACGTACGTGTGCAGCAGGAGGGGGGAAGTGCATGTGCACGTACGTGTGCAGCAGGAGGGGGGAAGTGCATGTGCACGTACGTGTGCAGCAGGAGGGGGGAAGTGCATGTGCACGTACGTGTGCAGCAGGAGGGGGGAAGTGCATGTGCACGTACGTGTGCAGCAGGAGGGGGGAAGTGCATGTGCACGTACGTGTGCAGCAGGAGGGGGGAAGTGCATGTGCACGTACGTGTGCAGCAGGAGGGGGGAAGTGCATGTGCACGTACGTGTGCAGCAGGAGGGGGGAAGTGCATGTGCACGTACGTGTGCAGCAGGAGGGGGGAAGTGCATGTGCACGTACGTGTGCAGCAGGAGGGGGGAAGTGCATGTGCACGTACGTGTGCAGCAGGAGGGGGGAAGTGCATGTGCACGTACGTGTGCAGCAGGAGGGGGGAAGTGCATGTGCACGTACGTGTGCAGCAGGAGGGGGGAAGTGCATGTGCACGTACGTGTGCAGCAGGAGGGGGGAAGTGCATGTGCACGTACGTGTGCAGCAGGAGGGGGGAAGTGCATGTGCACGTACGTGTGCAGCAGGAGGGGGGAAGTGCATGTGCACGTACGTGTGCAGCAGGAGGGGGGAAGTGCATGTGCACGTACGTGTGCAGCAGGAGGGGGGAAGTGCATGTGCACGTACGTGTGCAGCAGGAGGGGGGAAGTGCATGTGCACGTACGTGTGCAGCAGGAGGGGGGAAGTGCATGTGCACGTACGTGTGCAGCAGGAGGGGGGAAGTGCATGTGCACGTACGTGTGCAGCAGGAGGGGGGAAGTGCATGTGCACGTACGTGTGCAGCAGGAGGGGGGAAGTGCATGTGCACGTACGTGTGCAGCAGGAGGGGGGAAGTGCATGTGCACGTACGTGTGCAGCAGGAGGGGGGAAGTGCATGTGCACGTACGTGTGCAGCAGGAGGGGGGAAGTGCATGTGCACGTACGTGTGCAGCAGGAGGGGGGAAGTGCATGTGCACGTACGTGTGCAGCAGGAGGGGGGAAGTGCATGTGCACGTACGTGTGCAGCAGGAGGGGGGAAGTGCATGTGCACGTACGTGTGCAGCAGGAGGGGGGAAGTGCATGTGCACGTACGTGTGCAGCAGGAGGGTACCTAAATCAAAACGGTCTATAATAAAAAATCACTATTAAAAATTTTACTATCAAGAAACAGTACAGGGCCAGCATGCAGCATGATGGTTAAGGCACTAGATCCCTCATGGCTGACTGTGTGGGTCAAGCCCTAGACCCAGTAGCCTGAGAAACACTCTGGGCATGGATGTATGCATCCCTAAAATCTTGAGAGGAGAAGGTACAGGACTGTGGCATGGCCATTCCCCCAGGGGATGATTTCTCACTTTCCCACTCTGTCTCTCCAGCTAGTACACACACCCTATGGAGGAAAAAAACAAAACAGTATAAACACATTTTTAAGTAGAAAGAAGCCGTTGAAAGAGCTGAAAGTGCCATGGATTGGGAGTGGAGAGAAATGGGGCAGTTTTGTGTTTCAACCATATGTAGGTGCTACCTCAATAAAAGTAAAATTTTAGCATTTACTTTTAAAGTAGAATTTTGTCTAAATGAAAGCAATGCTGGGCCAGTCCCAGGAGCTAGATCCCACATGGCTGACCACAGTTCGAATGCCAACCCTAGCAGCTTGAACAACGTGCCCAAAATCCAGACGGGATGGAGGAGGAAAGGATTGTGGCAGATCATACTCCACTGGGGTTCTCTCTCTCTAGCACGTGCAGCCTCTGGCAATTAGGAAAACAATGTCTGTGCAGTGCTTGGCTCTGAGCAGCCCGTGCTATGTGCAGGCTGGATCTGAAATGAGTCTTTGGCCCAGTCTACTCCTGCTTCCTCCTGGCTCCCTCTCAGTACCTGGGTAATGGGGAGGCAGGGACAGGGGAAGCAAATGGGGAACTCCTTTTGAATCTTAAGGGACATCCATCACCAACGCTGGGCAGCTGCATGGTACTTCTGATGGAAGAACAATGGAGAAGGACCGAGGCCCAGAGCGGAGGTACAGGCAGGGGCCAGGAGCAGGCCAGGACACTGAGGCTGGGACTCGGGGCAGCCTGGGCTCCACAGCAGCTGCCGTGCTATTTGTAAACTCCTCGGAGAGGCCAGGCCTGGATAATGGTGTTGCTAGGAGATGCGATCCACAGGGCGGCAGACTCCTGCAAGGACCTTATGCAGGCTGGGAGGTAGGTCGGGACAGGCGGGGCCTGAACAAAGAGGCTTCCAGAGTGGGGGTACTCGCCACCCACCAACCATCTGCTGCTGCCTGAGGCATGGAGTGAGAGCGGAGCAGAGGCTCCCCTGGCCTCACCCCCAACATTCTGCCTTGCACCTCAGCCTTCAGGGCCCTGCCAAGTAGGGAGCATACACTTGCCCCTCACCCACACAGGGAGCAGCTCTTCTCTTCTCAAGGAGTCAGGGGGCACTCATGCCAAGCTGGCAGCTGAACTTTTGGCAAAGGATTCTCCAGTCTTTACAGCCTTCCAGGTACCCCAGCCTCCCTGAGGACTCAGCTACTTCCAGGACCAGCAGACACAAGAGCCCCAGTTAAGCCCTGGGCAAGTCCCCACCTGACCTCAGCAGTCTTTCCTGGAAGAGCAGGATGGGAGCAGCAGCCTAGGAGGAGGTGCCTGGGACTCCACGTGGAAGGACGTGAGGGTGTGTTCCAGGCAGGTGTCTCAGAGGCCCCTTATTCATCACAAAATGCTCAGTAAGCACCTGCCAAGTGCCTGGGTCTGCCTAAGCATGGACCGGGCATCCAGCCCTGCTCTCACAGGGCTAACAGGCTACCTGGGCAGACAGAAAGCAGCGAGTCGACTGCACACCGTGGTGTGGCCGTGGAGGGTGTGGACAGGATGCTGGGAGTCACAGCAGCAGGAAAGGCCTGAGAACAGACTGCAGGAGGAAAGGGAGCTGGCCGTGCAGGGGCAGGGGAAGCGCTTTCCTGGCACTGGGGAGAGGGATCACACCACACCCCCAGGCCTAGAGCATCTAAGGAGCCTACCAGGCTGCAGGGCAATCCCAGGGGGCGCGGGAGAGACTGGAGGCGCGAGAAGGGAGCGCAGTGGGCTCCTGTTAGGTACCCCTACTTCCTCACCAAATCCAAAGGCACTTTCTGTGCCCTGGGAGTCCTCAGGGATGCCCAAGGTCCAAAGAGGGACTCCAGCTACTTGTTGCACCCCAATATCCATAGAGCCCGGGCCCAGGGCAAAGCCTTCCCAGGTCAGGGAAGCAGAAAATTCCTGGGTATGACCAGAGCCTTGGCCTAAAGAAAACGGCATCTGGGAACCAGCAGTTAGCATAATGGCTATGTCCCTGGACTCCCACATAGTCGACCGCGGTTCGCATCCCGGACCCGGTGGCTTAAAACTCACACTGGGCGCGTGTGCGTGCGTGCCCAAGATCCCGAGAGGAGAATGGAAGAGAAGGGATTGCGGCGTGACCATTCCCCCTAGGGGGTGATTTCTCACTTTCTGTCTCTATGTCTCTCTCTGTCTGTCTGGCGAGCGCACGCGCCCTATAGCGGAAAAAAGAAAAAAAACAAAACAAAACAAAAAACCTCTCCAAAAAACAAAAAGAAAAAAGAAAAGAAAACGGCGTCTGGTTATTCCCCAAACTAGCAGTGCAGGTAGGGGAGGACACCGGAAACTGCCACGGGGCGGGCAGCAGGGCAAGGGTCTGGATCTGAGGACCCCTCCTCTCCATCCCTACTGGCCTGTGACCTGTCTGGGGACACACCTACCCTCCACACACAGGTCTTTCCGTCCTGCAACTTCCATTCTCACAGAATTTTCATGCGTCGACGGTAAAAAGAAAATCCAAGCTTTAATGGCCTGCAGGGCTCTGTGTGTCCCTGTCCTGCCCCCCTCGCCATTTCCTTTCCAGTTGCTGACCTCTCCTCTGGCTGAGGCCAGCCCCAAACATAGTCCCTCCTCGCCCAAGACCCCCAGCCAGGCACACGCCAATTCTTCACAGTCCTGTGGTGACTACCCAGGCCCACAGACCACTCATGGTGAGGCATGGGGTTGGCCTTCCCTCTGCAATCCACAGCCTTCCCTGTAAGCCCAATGGCTGCAGCTCAGGACAGGACAGAGAGGTTTCTACTCCACACAGAGTCGAGCCCCCCAAAAGGAAGTGAGGTCCCTTCTTGCATAGCATAGTGGCATTCCTCATGGGATAGAGCTGTCATAGTCAAAACTTGTGGGGATGGAGGCCCAGCCCTGCTACTGACTTGTCTGGGATCCCTGGGTAAGTCCCTGCCCACCTGTACCTGGGTTAGCTGGGCCTTCTACCTACAAACAGACCACTTGCCTGCAGCCCCGTCCCTAATCCAAGATGCCGGAACTGAGGACTGAGACACAATGAGGCACCCTGCTTCCAGGCATCTGTACGGTGAGGCCCAGCAGCACATGCTGTGACCCGTAAATTTGGGATAGAAACCCTGAAGCAGGTGGAGCAGTGAGGGGTGGCGGGTCACACCCCATCGTCCTGAGGCCCAGAGGCGCCTCAGGAAGGAATCTGGGGAGAGGGGCTCCTAGCTCCCAGCCCCAGGCAGGAGGGGCGCGGTCCTCACCCTCGTAGCAGTCGCGCACCGTGCCGAAGTACACGTAGTACTGGTCGTTGGTGAAGAAGAGGAGGCTGAGCCAGGAGTCGAAGGCGTAGATGGGCACGATGAAGAGGATGCGCACGATGTAGCGCTGCTCATTGGGGCAGCTGTAGCAGCGCAGGTGCATGTAGATCTGCGGACAGAGGGGCACCGTCAGCCGGAGACGCTGTCCCTCCACTCCGTGGAGGAGGACAAGAACGTGTT
Source organism: Tupaia belangeri chinensis (assembly GCF_000334495.1). Taxonomy (NCBI): domain Eukaryota; kingdom Metazoa; phylum Chordata; class Mammalia; order Scandentia; family Tupaiidae; genus Tupaia; species Tupaia belangeri. The sequence continues at coordinate 324,633 of NW_006159956.1, forward strand.
TCACGGCGGCTCTGCCACTTATGCATTCCATGGCCTGATGCAGGTTCCGGCCCGAGCCATGGGGTCCTGCTCTGGGAAATGTGGATGACAACCTTCCCCAGAGCTTGCTGTGAGAACTGAGCCAACGCGGATGCACACAGCTGCGGAGAGCAAGCGGTGGCGGCTGAAGGCCGGCCTTACAAACTCGGGTGACTGTGAGGCCATGCCCAAGCCCAGAGTGGTCAAGGACCAGCCGAGAACACACAGTCTGCACCAGCGCCTGAGCTGGGCCTTCATCAGTGTCGGTGTGTGCACCCCTCCCCCCGCCTTACTCAGGGCAGGCCTCTGGTTAGACAGCAGCGGCACTGGGCTGCACGCTGGCCTCTGGGTTGCAGCTCCCAGGCCCAGTCCCCCCACTCCTGGTGCAGGGCACGAGACAGACACAGCCCTTCCCAGCTGTTCAGCAGAGCCAAGACACCGCCTCGCCATGTTAGACGCAAGTGAGATGTTCAGAAAGTACGGGAAACAGTACGAGCTCCACGCAAATGCCAGGAGCTGCCCGGCCAGGACCCTCGGTCCCTGCAGCCCTGAGTATTGCAACCCAGCACCTGTGACATTACACGTGGCCCAGCAGCACCCTGGGCTGGGGAAAAAGCAAAAATCCCTGCCTGCTATGAGCCGGTTGTCTTGGACGTACATGGTTCCTGAAGGGGCAGGGCAGCTGGAACCTGGGCAGAGCCACCGGCCCCTTCATGGGGCACTCTCCAAACCACTCCTTGGGCCGCCAAGGCCTGTCCTCGCCCACACCAGCCTGCCCTGAGGCTCAGGGACCCTGACTTCTATCCCAGTCCAGCCACCATCCTGCCTGAGACTGGTTCCCCTCCCTCTCCCGCAGAAACCGGGCAGTGGTGGCAAGTGCCCCTTCTGACAGAGGTGGGTAAAGATCGAAGTGCCTTCCCCACACTCCCTGCCCCCAGTTCTTGCAGAGCTGAGGCCCCAGAGCTATGCAATGTGAGAGTCCTGAAGGGCAGGCTGAGCTGCACTGGGCTGAGCGGTGCTGAGGGAGCAGGACCTCAGCCTCTCCACAGAAAGGCCCTGAGGATTCAGGGTTCGTGTCACTGCAGCGTACCTGGCCCGGCTAACTGATACCTGCTGGACTAGAAACCTCTCAGGAGTCTCCTAGAGGGTCCCGGTGGGCCTGGGTACCTGGTGGCAGGTGATGAGCAGGGCCGTCCACACGAAGAAGCCGGAGATGGCCTGAGCGGCAGTTGTCATCAGGAACACGGGCTGCTCCATGGCCGTGGGACTGCCCTCAGGGGTCACGGAGACACTGGGCGAAGCTGCTGCAGTCGTGGGCGATGCTGGGTCGGGGGCCAGCGCAGCCCCCCTCACGGTCATGGTGCCTGGCAGCAGGAGGCTCCCTGAGAGAAACCGAAACCCTGGAGCACGGGACAAGCTCACCTAGAGAGAGACAGCACCACGTCAGCTGCTCCCGGGTGGGTAGTAGCACTGGCAGGAATCTTCCAGGCCCCACATCCCCCTGACCACGCCGTGCCCAAAGCCCGGCCACCATCGTCTCTCCCCGGATTGAGGCACAGGTTCCTGGGAGGCTCCTCTGTTCTGCCCTTGCTCCTGCTGGCCAGTCCCTACATGGCAGTCCTGTGAGCCTCCAAATTCCGTAGCCACACCGGGTCCCTTCTCTGCTCGAAACTCTCCGAGAGCTCCCAGCTCCTTTGGAGTAAAAGCAGGTGTCCTTACAGCGGCCCACCAGACTGCCCGGTGGTCCTCTACGACTCCGATCTTATCACAGCCCGAGCCCTGCCTCGACTGGGCTCAGCCCCACCGGCCTCGTTGCTCCTGGAACACACCAAGCCTGGGCCTGCCGCGGGCCTCTGCACTGGCGCACACTCCCACACCTCCTCTAGGTCTCCCCGACCGGCGAGCACACGGCAGCCCTCCCCTGCAGCCCTTGTGACCCTTCTGCTTTATTTCTCTCCGAAGTATGCGCTCTATCTGACTCCAGCGGGTGAACTGCATTTACTCAGATGTGTTAGGTGTCCGGCCCCACCCCCAAATGCAAGCCCCAGGGCAGGGGCGCTGTCCTGCTCTCGGCTCTCTGCAGCGCCTGGAACGATGGTAGGCCCGCAACATGCGCCCGGGAAGTCCCCGCTGAGTACGCGGCTCTTCATACACCCCGATCCCCAGTATCGCTGCCCCGCAGAGCTCATCCCTACAGGCTGGCCAAGGCCTCTCTTTGCCATCTCACCCAGCCTCCCTAATGGCAGGTGTCTGTTTCTCACGCCCAGCCATGCTGTGGGGGAGACGTTCTGGCTCTCCGCCAGCCTGTGGCCTTCAAACGCCTCACCTTTAACTTGGCTTGTGTCCCACCCTTCTTAGAGGCCTGCCCCATACTCGCTCCCTGCCAGCACTGCCATCCACTCCCCACATCTCTGCTGTTCCACGTAGCACCGGTTCCCTTCCTGCCCGCTCTGCGGGCAAAAATCTCACCGGCCTCTGAATCCAGCATCCAAGACATTTCCAGTGGCCTAACTTGATGATCTGTTGATTTTACTCCCTACTTCATGAAGAATTGGAGGGTCAGCCCCTGGCATGGTGGTTACGGCAGCTGGACCCACACAGCCAACAACGTAGTTCCAGCCCCGCACCTGGTGGCTTGAGAAACGTGCTGGGGACGTGTGTATGCATGCCCAGAATCCTGAAAGGAGGGAAAGGCAGAGAAGGCATCGCGGTATGACCATTCCCCACGGAGGGATGTCTTCTCAATTTCCCTCTCTCTGAGCCTACTTGTCCTTTGACAAATTACAAATGAAGAAAGATTTAAAGAGAACCTGAGGTGACCAACAGTGGTGCAGTGATAAAACATGACTCTGCAAGGCTGACCCACATGGGAAGGTTCTGAGTTCACGTCCGAGGACCACCCTGAGTGAACCTGTGCCCAGGATCCAGGGCTGGCTGGGAGTGGACCACAGTGCCGAGACCCTGCTGGGGGTGCTGTCTCTCTCTCTTTCTCTCTCAATCTCTCTCACTCACTTATGGAAGAATTAAATAGTCTTTAGAAAAAAAGACTTTGGGATACCTCACAGAAATACAAAGAATAACATTAAGAGTTGGGGAACTGGCATGAATGAAAACTCCTGAAGGGAAAGTCCGTGAACAAGAAAGCAGTCCCGACCAGACGCTGCGCCTGCTCCTGCCCTGGTCTGGGACTCCCGGCCTCCAGGGCTGTGAGCGACAAGCCAGTTGTTTATGTGCCGTCCTCAAAGCAGCCTGAAAGGACTAAGGCAGCTGGCCCTCCCTCTCCACAGGCCCCTGAGCCCCAGGCCCTGAGGGGTGTCCCTCTCAGTGCTGCCACCTATGGACAGTCAATGACCCCAGCAAACGACCTGGACGCCTAACTGCCCAGATCACTAACTCTGGCACTACCCTGCAGGGTGACCAGAGCGCAGCTGACAGCTGACGGCTGACGGACGTGAGAGTGAGAGGACGCCAAGAGCGGAGGGTGGACACGATGGAAGGGCCTGGGCAGCACGGAGGCCCAGCTCCACCACCGGCCAGCTCTGTAACCCAGACCAGCTTCCCAGGGGGTCTCTGCTGCCTGACCCAACATGGCCAAACCCCAAGGTCAGCCCAGAGAACTCGCCTGGTACCACCCAAGTCTGCGAGCTATCGGTCAAGCCAGAGTACGGCCACTGACCAGAGGCTTCCCTGGGCCTTCTCAGGTAAGCAGTCTGCAGAGGACCCTGTGATCAAGAAGCTTCTCCGAGCTGGCTACCCACTCCGCTGCTCTGTCCTGGCTCCTCTCCAGCGTCCCAGCAACCCCTGCACCCTCTGCCATTATCCACCAGGGTGGCTCTCGGCTGATAGTCTGTACCCCAGAGAGCCCTTGAGATTTCTATTCTCCTACGTCAACATGATCCCTAACACACCAACCAAGAGACGGACCCAGATTAAAGACTCAAAAAGGGGGAAGGCATCTATATAAAGAAACTCAAAAATGGAGGTGTCTATATAAAGACTGGTGGCAAGCTTTGAAAAAGAGACACAGTGACAAGTCTAATAATAGCTCCTGTAAGGATGGTTGCAAAAACTGAAAACCAGTGCCAGAAGTATTTCTTTAAAAAGAAGATTCGGGTTGTAAATCACCATCTCTGTCTATAACCCACATTACGTGAATAAACACAGGAGCTGAGGGGGCCAGGAAGGACAGACGCTTGATTCTAAACCCTCACCTTCCATGTAAGGGTGGGCTGTGTCAAAGGATTCGGTCTGGACTACAGAGGTGGGGCTACCCTGAAACAGACACAGGCAGAGTGGGACTGGGGAGTGCCAGGCCCGCCTTCCCCTGGGGCTGTGCTCAGTCTGGGGCCCTCTGCTTTATCTATTCAGTTTCTGTTCCCATGAGCAAGACTGAAAGACAACACCCCAAAAGGCTTCTGACACCGCTCGCCCCAGCCCCAGATGGCCCAATCTCAGGATGGAAACCTGGAACCTCCAAGAGGGTCAGCCCCACAGAGCGCCGCACCTGCCCCCTGCCGGACCCTCCAGGGCCCTTGTGTTAACCGAAGAGCAACCCCAGGCCCTGGCAGAGCTCACTCACACTCAATTTCTTCTCCTTTTTCTCAGTTTTTGCTATAGGGCACATGAGTTCACCAGAGAGAGAGAGAGAGAGAAAGTGAGAAACCACTCCCTACGGGGACGGCCATGCCACAATTCCTTCCCCTCCATCCTTCTCTCAGGACTTTGCGTAAGCACACACACATGCGCCCAGCATGATTTTCAAGCCACTGGATCTGGGACTTGAACCATGGAATTGGCCATGTGGGATCCAGCCGCCTGCTGGCCCTGCTCGTTCACATTCTTGATGCAGATCATTCGGCTCAGAAGGAGGTCACTCAGTCCTCAACATCACGCCAGGATGCAAACCCAGGGCCTCTAACTTCAGGAGGGGGACACGGATGTGCTGCCATTCCACTCCAGTGCATCCCGAAAGGACGTGGCCATGCCTGCCCGACCACAGCCTCTAGGCTCTTCTAGAGACAGAGGAGGCCAACTCAACCCAGCCAGCCCGCCACGGTAGAGGGAAGTCAGGGTGGCCGGGGTGTTTCTGCTGCGCCACTGCGCTGCCCATGCTCCGCACTGGGGTCCGCACCTGATCAGCCGCTTACCCGACATCCTCGTGGCTTAGGAACCGTTTCCAAACGTTCCCTCGTGTTACTCTGAAGTAACGTTACCTACCTCTTAGAGCTGAGGAAGATGACGTGAAATTTGGTTTCATAGCACCCCAAGGTGGCACCAAATGGATCAAGGGTTTTCTTCCTACTCCCCTAAAGTACTCAATGCAACATTCTGACTCGCAGACGCAGGGTCCCTGGCACTCAAGAAAAGCTGATGTACCCCCCCAAAAAAAGGGAACCAGCAGTTAGCGTAATGGCTATGTCGCTGGACTCCCACGTAGTCGACCGCAGTTCGCGTTCCGGACCCGGTGGCTTAAACTCACACCGGGCGCGTGTGCGTGCGTGCCCAAGATCCCGAGAGGAGAATGGAGGAGAAGGGATTGCGGCGTGACCATCCCCCCTGGGGGTGATTTCTCGCTTTCTGTCTCTCTGTCTGTCTGGCGAGCGCACGCGCCCTATAGCAAAAACCTCTCCAAAAAAAAAGAAAAGAAAAGGAAAGAAAAGAAAAGCTGATGCCTGCGGCTCCTCAAAGGCCAGGCCCCCTGACCCAGGCCGCTGACCGTGCTTAAGGCAGCTGGCACGATGCTAGGCCCTGCACAACGTCTGCGGAGTGCTGGGGGCAGGAGGGTGCATCCTGGCACCGACCCTCTCACGCTCAGTGGGACGATTAGTTGGCACAGCCACCATGACTAATAGTTTGGCAGTTTCTTTTCTTTTTTTTAATGAGAGATTTTTTCTATAGGGCACATGCACTCACCAGAGAGACAGAGAGACAAAAAGTGAGACATCGAAAAATCATCCTCCCCAGGGGGAATGGCCACATCGAAATTCTTTCTCCTCCATTCTCCTCCTGGGATCTTAGGCACACACACAGACACACAGACACATGCCTGGCATGGATTTTAAGCCACCGAGTCCAGGACTTGAACCATGGTCGACTATGTGAAAGTCCAGTGATATAACCATTATGCCTGGTCTACTGCCTGGCAGTTTCTCATAAAAGTAATGTGCACTTATCATACAACCCAGTATCCCTCTTAGACATTTATTCTAGAGAAATGAAGACTTATATTTACCCAAAAACCTGTACTCCAATACTCACATTAAGTATGTGTCATCAGCAAAACCTGAAAGCAACCCAATGTCTTTCAATAGGTAAAAGGTTACAGTCTAACGGGCTGGACACTGAGTATTAGTCAGCAATTTAACGAGAATGAGCCACTGACACACGCAGCAATCTGGATGGATCTCATGGCATTATGGGTTTAAAAAATTATTACTTGACTTTATTTATTTTAACTTGACCAGAGAGGGACAGACTGAGAGAGAGAGGGAAAGTGAGAAAGCAAGCCACCAGATCCGGAGCTCGAATCCCAGTCGGCCACATGGGAGTCTAGCACCCTTAACCACACGCCAGCTGCCGGCCCCTTACTTTATTTTTTAAAAGAGATTTTTCTATAGGGTGAATATGCTCACCAGAGAAACAGAAAAAGACAGAGACAGAATGTCAGAAATCACCTTCTGGGGGTATGACCATACCATAATCCCTTCCCCTCCATTCTCTCGGGATTTGGGGCACACATGCAAATGTACCCAGCATGAGTTTTAATCACCAGGTCTGGGACTTGAACCACAATCGACTAAGTTGGAGTCCAGTGATGTAACCATTATGCCATCTGCTGGTCCCATGGGCATTATGTTTAATAAAACTAGCCAATCTTGGGCCAGCAGGTGGCATAGTATTTAAGAGATTGGATCCCACATGACCACCTGCATGGTTCAAATCCTAGACCCAGCAACCTGAAAACATGCCAGGTGTGTGTGCGCACGCATGCCCAAAATCCCAAGGAGAATGGAGGGAAGGGGGAGGGATTGCGGCATGGCTATGCCCCCAGGCGGTAATCTTTCACTTTTCCTCTCTCTCTTTCTGGCTAGTGCACGCACTCCATAGCAAAAAGACTTAAAAAATAAATAAAAAAACAGGGCCGGCAGGTGACACGGTGGTTAAGACGCTAGACTCTCACATGGTTGACCATGGCTTAAGTCCCAAACCTAGTGGCTTGCTTTCTCACTTTCCCTCCCTCCCTCCCTCTCTCTGTTTCTTTCTCTGGTCAAATTAAAATAAGTAAATGATTTTTTTTTTTTTTTTTTTTTGCTATAGAGCACGTGCACTCGCCAGACAGAGAGAGACATAGAGACAGAAAGCGAGAAATCACCCCCCAGGGGGGATGGCCACGCTGCAATCCCTTCTCCTCCATTCTCCTCTTGGGATCTTGGGCACGCACACACACACGCGCCCAGCGTGAGTTTTAAGCCACCAGGTCTGGGACGCGAACCACGGTCGACTACATGGGAGTCCAGTGACATAGGCATTACGCTAACTGCTGGTCCCAGTAAATGATTCTTAAAAAAAAAAAAAACTAGCCAATCTCAAAGGTCTGTGTACAGTAACGATTCCATTTATATAACATTCTCAAAATGACAGAATCATAAACATGGAGCACAGACAAGACCTTGGAAGGGGACACTGACAATGTGGGGGTGTGTGCAAACATAAAGGGGCACCAGAGGGGCTCCTTCCAGGTGAGGGAGCATGAGGCTGAATGAGCCAACATGCGATAAAACCACAGAACTGCCCAGAGGCGCATGCACACACAGGAAGCTACAGTCTGGAGTCATTGATAGGACCTCCACTGACTCCCCAGCTTTGATACAGTAGTTCAGCGAGATCCCCAGGCATTGATACTGAAGTGCAACTAGATACAATGTCACCAGCGGGGAAGGCTAGGGGGAAGACACACAGGGCCCCATGGAGTGGTTTTTGCAACTGCCTGTCAATTTACAATGATTTTAAGATAGAAAGTTTGCAAACCTTCATCAAGTAGAAATGGAACTGGAGTATCTGAGAGTGAAAAATAACTTGATAGCTGGGATTTACTCTTTAAAAGGAGAAAACTGCAACAAGGTTGTAGAATGTTGCTAACTGCAGAAACTCAGTAACCAGCAAGTAGAAAGGCACTGTACTAGGACTGGTCCCATGGTCTGGTTGGTTTAGGCAGCTAGATCCCACATGGTAGTTCAAATTCTGGACCTGATGACTTCAGAAACATGCCAGATGTGTGTGTGCACGCATGCATGTGTGTGTGTGTGTGTGCACACCCAAAATTCCAAAAGGAGGGAGAGATAAGAAGGAACTGAAGTGTGACTATTCCCCATTGGGGGTGGAATAGTCTCCCTGTCTCTCTGGCAAGTGCACAGGCCCTCTAACATACACACACACCAAAAAATAAAAAATAAAAAAATAAAAAAGAAAAGAAATGCATTATACTATTTTGTTCTACTTTTGTGTATATATTTTTAAAATAATTATTTATTTAACTTCATTTATTCATTCATTTATTTTAATTTGACCAGAAAGAGACAGAAAGGGAGAGAAAGGAAAAGGGAAAAAGCAAGTCACCAGGTCCAGGACTCAAACCATGGTCAGCCATGTGGGAGTGTCCAGTGCCCTAACCATCACACCACTTGCTGGTCCCTACTTTTGTGTATTTGAAATTTTCCACAGTAAGATGCTTCAGATAGTAGAACAGAATTTTCTATAAAATCTGTAATGGGATGAAATGACTCAGGATAGAGTCTGTATCAGAGATTTATTGGTTATCTCATAGAAAAGCAATCCAAAAAAGTTGTCAAACCTAACAAAGGAGTTACATGTTTTTCTTTAATAACCACCACCAAAAAAAGTTCTAAATTTGCCCATGTTTTTCTATGCCAGTTGGCTGTTGGCAATGTGCTTTCAGGACAGCTGGTGGCATGGTGGCTAAGGAGCTGGATTCCACATAGCCAACTGAGGGATTCAAGTCCTAGATCCAGCAGCTTGTAAAAGCGCTGAGCATGCAGGCACGTGTGCCCAGAATCCAGAGAGAAGACAGGAGAAGCGGGACCACGGCACGGCCATCCCACTGGAGGAGTTCTCTCACTTCTCCAACCCTTAATCTGCTTCTGTCTCTCTGGCGAGCACATACTCTATGGCAAAATTTTAAATCAAACAATTGCTTTTAAAAGATACGCTTTTGGGGCCAGCAGGTGGTGTGGTGGTCAAGGTGCCGGATTCCAACATGGCACACCATGGTTCGAATCCTGGACCTGGTGGCCTGAAACTCACATCAGACACATGTGCGTGTGTGCCCAAAATCCCAAGAGGAAAATGGAGGAGAGGGGATTGTAACATGGTCATTCTTCTGAGGACGATTCCTCACTTTGCCTCTCTCAGTCTCTCTCAGGCAAGTGCATGCGCTCTATGGCAAAAACCTGAAAAAAAAAGAAAGAGGGAAAGAGAAAGAGAGAGATGCTTACTAGTGTTTCCAAACCACCTGTAAAAGTACGCTTACGTCCCTTCATAGGACAGGCACGTTATCACAACAAACGAGAAAGGCACTGCTCTTTGAAAGAAACCTAGGCTCAAGCCGAGAGTTCAGAGAAAGCGTATCCGGAAAGGCCGCTGCCGTCATGGGTTTCATTACCAAGCGCGGCAACCTGTTACCGACCCCTCTCCAAAACAACCCGTCATAACTGGGCTTCACGAAACAGCATTTTCTGCTCTGCGTAAACTTTTCCAAAGCACTTGAATGGCTTTTGGACTCATGTGTTAAGAATGTTTAAAATAAAACACCTTCCATTTAGTTTATGAAAACATCTGGGACCAGCAGTTAGTGTAATGGTTATGTCACTGGACTCCCATGAAGACTACTGTGGTTTGAGTCCCGGACCCGGTGGCTTAAACTCACGCCGGGCACGTGTGCGTGCGTGCCCAAGATCCCAAGAGGAGACTGGAGAAGGGATTGTGGTGTGGCCATCCTCCCTGGGGGGGTGATTTCTCACTTCCTGTCTGTCTCTATCTGTCTTCCTGGCGAGAGCACGTGCCCTATAGCAAAAATCTCTCAAAATAAATAAATAAAAACATCTGATGGATACCAGGGAGGACAGAAACATACTAGCTAAATGTTAACCCATCCTTTGCACGCTCATGGGTGGGATGGAAAAACGAGTAACGCGCTTTAGAAAGTAAGCCAGTGGAGAGTTTCCTGTGTGTGCGCGGCTGAGCCTGGGGCAGGGATCTCTTTCTGAGACAGCGGCCATGAAAGCCCAGCATCTAAACGGACCAGCCGTAGAGCCAGGCCTGCCAAATGTTTTCTCACAGGGCACGAAAGCACGCTGTCCAAAAATAACTGAGCATATGAAGCCAGAGATTTCTGTACCATCAACAAAATAAATTTTTAAAAATTATTCCATCTTTAGCTCTTCCTTTGATCGCTATCTTTAGAACAGGTTCTCTTACGTACATAGTATAGTAACAGCGTGGATCTAACGGCCGTAGCTCCATCTGCTCGTCTGCTTTCTGTAATTCCATTTCCCACGGCCACAAATATTAAGTGGAAAATTCTACAAATAAACCGTTCATGAGTTTTTGTTTGTTTTTTAATTAAGGTTTATACCTTGGGGCTGGCAGGTGGCATGGTGGTTAAGGTCGCTGGATACCCACGTGGCCGACCACAGTTCAAGTCCTGGACCTGGCCACTTGTTTTCTCGCTTTCCCTTTCTCTCTTTCTCTGCATCTCTCTGGTCAAAATTGGAGAATAATAACAAATAGAATTAAATAAATAAATAATTATTTTTTTAGAAAAAGTTTTTGCCATAGGGTGTGTGTGCTCACCAGACAGTGAGAGGGAACGTGAAAAATCACCCCCTGGGGGTGATGCCACAGTCCTTTCTCCTGGTGTTTTGGGAACACGCACATGCACCCAGTGTGATGACTCGAACCACAGTCGGCTGTGTGGGACTCCAGCACCTGAACCACTACACCACCTGTCGGCCCCAGTTCCTAAGTTTTAAATGGGTGCCACTTGAGTGGCATGATGAAATCTCTGTCCCACACGGGATGTGAATCGTCCCCTTGTCCGGCGTATGTCCACACCGGCTGCTGCCTGCCCATTGGGCACTCAGTTATCGCACTGACTGTCATGGGGTTGTAGGGCTTGTGTTCAAGTAATCCCTTTTTCGGTGTTTGTTTTTGCTATAGGGCCCATGTGCTTCCTCAAGGAGGAGAGTGAGAAATCACCCCCCACTCCAGAGAGGGAAGGGGGATGACACCACAGTCCTTTCTCCTCTGTTCTTTTGGGATTTTGGGCACACACACACATTCATGTTTTCCAAGACACCAGTTCCAAGAACTGATCCGCGTAGTTGGCCATGTGGAATCCAGCCACCTTAACCTCCGTGACACCTGCTGGTCCACAAAGAACTCTTATTTTACTTCATAATGACCCCCAAACATAGGAACAGCGATGTCGGCAACTCAGATGTGCCAAAGAGAAAACATAATAAAACATCATGTGTTTCCTTCAGTGAAAAGGTGAAAGTGGGGTGTGGTGGCGCCCGCCCTATGGCAACAACAAAAAAAAAAGGTGAAAGTGCTCGAATTTTTTTTTTTTTTTGGAGAGATTTTTGCTATAGGGCATGTGCGCTCGCCAGACAGACAGAGAGAGACAGAGAGACAGAAAGCAGGAAATCACCCCCCAGGGGGGATGGCCACGCCGCAATCCCTTCTCCCCCATTCTCCTCTCGGGATCTTGGGCAAGCACGCACATGCGCCTGGCGTGAGTTTAAGCCACCGGGTCCGGGACTCGAACCGCGGTCGACTACGTGGGAGTCCAGCGACATAGCCATTACGCTAATTGCTGGTCCCAAGTGCTCGAATTATTAAGGAAAAAAAATCGCATGCTGAGGTGACTAATACGCACAGGGCAGGAAGACACCGTGAGACAGACCACAGTCTTAACTTTCACTGCAGTGTACTGTTCCAATTACCGTACCTCACTACTGACATCGGCCATCTCTCACTGTGCCTGGCCTTTGTTTCTGTTGTGTGTGTGTGTTTCACCACAGGTGTGTGCGTACAGGAAGAACCTCATGCATTTAGGGTGTGGTACCCTCTGGTTTCAAGCATCCACTAGGGGTCTCAGATCACACCCCCAGCAGATAAGCTGCAATGACTGCTCACCAACAGCGTATTTCAGTGGTGTGATGTTCACACAGGGTTGTTTTGAATGACAAGGATGTGTGATCGAAGGAACCTGACAAGCAGCACCGTAAGCTGTGGGCAAGTGCCCAAGGCTTCCGACCTGGGCCTCCCGCCGCTCTCCTCTTCTCCACCATCTCTGCCTCTCTGTCCTTACTCGTCCCCACAGAGTCCCCAGCTCCCTTAGTCCCAGAGGCCGCAGGTCAGACAGAAACCAAAGGCAGGTACTTCCGGCACCCCCGTGTGGCCCACCTATTGGCAGGTGCGGTCACGCTACACCTGTCTTCCACTCACAGGCAGCCAGCGGGCTGTGAAAGGCCAGGCAGGCAGTCGGCCTCTGTCCCAGGCTCTGGGTCAGGGAACTGGGCTGGCATCTCAGTGTCGTCACCTGAGCTGGGCCTAGGCAGGTGACCAGACCTCTCTCTGACTTCCTTTCTTAGGGGAAGAATACAGTGTACTGTCCTACAGCCGAGGCCGTGGGACCCAATGAGTTTCGGAACTCAGAATGTCTCTGATTTTAAAAAGTATGGATTATGGTGCTGACACCCCCAGAGGAGTCCAGGCAACACCCCAAATCAAACACAGTATTTCCATAGAGAAACATATGTCTAGTCGTCCTAGGTGAGGTATTTTTAAAGACCATAATTAGTCTCGCATCAATTCAGGTCAGATTTTTGCCACACAATTAGCCCGCTGCAGACTGAAGAACCTTAGGGATTTCTGAGTGTTCCGGATTCCAGAAGGGTGAAGAAGGGGTGTGAGCTCAGGGCCCCGGGGAGGTGGATGCGCAAGAAAACGGCATTGAGTGTGCCTTACTTTCATACTTTGTTTTCTTTGATTCCCAGATGGTATGTGTGCTCACCAAAGACAGAGATACAGAGAGAAAGAGAGAGAGGAGAAAGCACCCTCCAATGGCGGGTGGTCACATTGCAATCCCCTCTCCTCCATTTCTCTGTCCCCAGTACTTTCTCTGCAAGTACTGTTCTTCAAGCTCCTGGAGCTAGGATTCGAACTGTGGTCACTCACGTGGGACCCGGCTCCCTTAACCACTAGGTTGCACTTACTTTCAATGATAGAATCCTTTGCCCTGACCTACAAACATGCCAGGAGCTGGCCATGGGATGCAGTCCTGGCTCCTCTGCAGGAGCTGGCCATGGGATGTGGTCCCGGCTCCTCTGCAGGAGCTGGCCATGGGATGTGGTCCCGGCTCCTCTGCAGGCAGCCTGGGCCCAGTCTCCCCGCCCAGCAGTCCAACCCCTCTGAGTACTGTAACACTGGGTCCTTGCAGGCCCTGCACAAGTGAGGCCCCATTTCTGCAACCACAGGCCTTCCTCTCCCCACTCTCAATTCATCCCGAACATGGTGGTCTCCCCCGAGGGCAGCCCACTCCTGCCCACTCTCTCCCAGTCCAGCCTCCAACGCTGGTCTCCTGGCCCAGCACGATGGCGGGCACACGGCAAGGATATGGAAGAGAATCAAGCCACTGACTGACAAAACGCCAGCATCAATGCCCTGCCACACACAGTGGTTGTCCTCACCGAGATCCTCCACGCTGCCAACACGTTCCAGAGCTGAGATGCAGGACCCAAGGGTTTGGCTGGAAGGAGGGTGAGGCCGACTCAAGCCACTGTCTTCCAACGTGGAGAAGCCACGCCAAGGAGGGCAAAGGGCCCTGTCCCGTGGACTCCTGGACACACCCCACTCCACCTGGCGAGGCTACAGGATGGTGAGAGTCTGCCAAGGTAGAGATGCTTCACAGACCCAAGAACCGCATGATGCTACTAGCTTTTAGTGCAAGGAGCTCCCGCCCAATCGGCACAAGAAGTTCCCAGGGGCGCCAGCACCAGAGAAAAAAAATTTGCCCTTACCTGTCTTCTTGCCCACGAGACTGAGACCTCTGGCGGTCAGAGGTCATAGCTTAGGTGTTGGATGCCAGCAGCCTCTGAGACACAGGCCAGCCCTGACTCTGCTTGTTCATTCTTTTTGAAGCCTTTTGAGGTCCTATTTTCATTCACCAGTTTCAGGTCCAAACCCTTTTGAGCTGCGGCCACGAAGCATCCCTCGGGCAGCTGCCACCCACAGGCCGAGCTAAGCTGGGAATCCCTCCCCCGTATGTCTCAGGAATATTAATGCAACCGGGAGGGCCTTCTGTTCTCTCACTTAACACACACGGGGAAACTTCCACCCCAATGCGTCTCCCTGGCAGACTGAGCGCGGTTTATCTGAGCTGACCACGCTGCCCCCCTCCGGGGACTGCTCCTGCTCCGCCCACTCTGGGTGGCTGCTTTCTGGGGGAGCTGACCCACATCAGAGCAGGTCAGCAACCCACAGCCTGGCCCTCCTCCAGGGGGATTAGACGGAGAGGAGAGGCCAGCCAGAGGCTGCCCAGTTCTGCCAGGCAAGCCTTTTCAGAGAGAATCACATGCCCTCCTGCAGGGAAAGGGTCCGCTGGGCCACACCCATCCCCTTCAATCCCACAAACAAGCGCAGGCCAATCTAGCGGCCCTCCTCCTCCTCGGCCAAGTCCCCACTCAGGAAAGGAGTCGTCCAGTCCGTGGAGCTGTCACCTGGAGGGCGAAGGTGCAGAAATAAACAGGAACAAAGGAATAGAAAATCCTACCGTGAGACGAACTTAATTCAGCCTTGTAATTAGTCCTTTTTAAAAAATACATGTAAGGAAGGGACCAGCAGGTGGCACGGTGGTTAGGGCACTGGACTCCCACCTGGGCATTCACGTCCCGGAACTGGCAGCTTGCTTTCTCACTTTCTTTCTCTCTCTGTTGAGTGTGTGTGCTCTGCAGCAAATTAAAAAGTAATACTAATGATATGGGAACCAGCAGTTAGCGTAATGGCTATGTCGCTGGACTCCCACGTAGTCGACCGCGGTTCATGTCCCGGACCCGGTGGCTTAAAACTCACGCCGGGCGCGTGTGCGTGCGTGCCCAAGAGCCCGAGAGGAGAATGGAGGAGAAGGGATTGCGGCGTGACCATCCCCCCTGGGGGGTGATTTCTCGCTTTCTGTCTCTATGTCTCTCTCTGTCTCTCTGGCGAGCGCACGCGCCCTACAGTGAAAATCTCTCCAAAAAAAAAAAAAAAAGTAATACTAATGATAAATAAAATGAAAGAATTTAAAAATTCAACCACAAGACATTATTGTGTGTGTGTGTGTGTGTGTGTGTGTGTGTGTGTAATGTACAAGTCTGAGATTGAAGCATCTCAGTTTTCTCCCAAACGGAGAATGAATGGACCAATGCTCAGACTCTTTCGATTTTTTTTGTTGCTTGGCAGAGGGCATATGCACTCACCAAAGGTGGGGGTTGGCAAGTGTGGGAAGTACCCCCCCAAAGGGACATGGTCACACTGCAGTCCCTTCTCCACTTCTCCATCCTGTCAGGGTCTGAGGCATATTTACAGCCCCAGCGTGTTTTTCAAGCTGCTGAAGCTGGGATTTGAAATATGGTAGGCATGTGGGATTCAGCTCCCTTAATCACCAGGCTACCTGGCTGGCCCTAGCTGGGCTTTTGAGTCCCTCTAAATGTGACCACCTTTCCAGCCAGCTAAAATCCTAAAGGGCACTGAGCAAATGGGCCTGCTTTCAAAGGCAGAATCTTTTTCTTTTTTTTTTTTTTGGGGGGGGGGGGGCTTTTGCTATAGGGTGCGTGCCCTCGAGAGAGACAGAGAGACAGGAAGTGAGAAATCACTCCCCAAGGGGGATGGCCACAACGCAGTCCCTTCTCCATTCTCCTCTCAGGATCTTGGGCACGCACACACACACACCCCCGGCGTGAGTCTAAGCCTCCGAGTCCAGGACTCGAACTGCAGTCAACTATGTGGGAGTCCAGCGACATAGCCATTACGCTAACTGCTGGTCCCTCAAACGCAGAATCTTGAATCCCAACAGCCCTCCTGCCCCATGGGAACATGCTATCTTAGCCAAGAGCCCAGCACTTGCTCCATTCCAAGACCCTGTGAGCCAAGAAGCCTGCTCCCTGCCCAGGAAACCTTGCTAAAAACCTGAATACCATCCTGCAAACACACCGGGATGGTGGGCTAGCCTCCACCCAGGCAGTCCCTCCACAGTGGCGAGTGCCCCAATACACAGGACATTTCACAGCGAGGTTGGACACCATCCAAACACTTGGCACGACAGGAGGGCTAAATCAACAGCAGCCTCGAAAGGTAGACTCCACACAGCCACGAAAAAGAACAGGGCCACCGTGTGCACCCTGGGGGTTTCTCTCTGACACTGCCGAGGAAAGGCAGCCAGACACAAGGAGGACCCTTGTCTGCTCCACTCGCAGGAGGGTTCGAGCAGGCCAATTAACTGAAAGTCAGTGGTAGTGGGGCCAGCAGGTGGCATGGTGATTGAGGCGCTGGACTCCCACATGGCTGACTGCAGTTTGAGTCCCGGACCTGGTGGCTTGCTTTCTCGCCTTCTCTCTCTGGTAAGCACACATGTCCTATAGTGAATTTGAATATTAATAACAAATACAATTAAATAAGAATAAGTGGTGGTTATCTGGGAGGGTAAGTGACCATGAGGCGGTCCCTGGAGGCCTCTGGACTATGCAGCTCAATCCAGACAGTGGTTTACATGGATGTTTACAGATCCAAAAATCCACCCGGCTGTACATCTGTGATCTGGGAATTTACTGTAGTAAGTTAAACCTCCACAATAAGTTTTTAAAGAGAAATAATATACTTCTGAGAAACCTTTGTTATGCTGAGTCCAAAAGGTCTCACACAAGATTCTGACCCCTTAAGGACTTACAGTCTAGCAAGCAGAAAATACCCTCCAATGACAGTAACAGGCCGTCTCCAGAAGGGCAGGGACGAGAACAGGGCACAGATGTGGGGTCTCCTGTGATCCGAGAGAGGTGGCAGAATAAAACAATTAAATGCAGAAGTCTTGGGGGGCGGCCAGAGTCCAAATCCCACTTCTCATGGTAGGACCTAGACAAGGTATTTGCTCTGCTTTCATCTGCAGAGAATGAATCACTGGGGGCCGGCAGCTGGCATGGTGGTTAAGGCACTGGACTCCCACATGGAAGACTATGGTTTGAGTCCTGGTCCTGGTGGCTTGCTTTCTCACTTTCCCTTTCTCTCTCTGTCCAAATTAAAATAACAATAATAACAAATAAATAAAAGTAAGTAAATAATTCTTTAGAAAAGAAGGGGGGGAGGGGGGATCACCCAGCAGCACGTCATAGATTCTCAAGGATGCCAGAAAGGAATCCGCACCAGGCACTAACACGCCAGGCCTCCAGGCATATGGCTGCTATTCCCCTGCTTCTAGGCTGGGCCTGCCCCTGCCAGGCACTGGGGTCAGTTCACAGAAGTCAAACAGGCCCTGGCCCCACAACTTCCAGCCCAACGTGAGCAGGGTGGTTGCCCAGTCGCTCCCTCCGCAGACACCTAACAACACACAGCTGTGAGTGGTTCACAGGCTTCGCCTGGACGGAGTGCGGCCCCGGGAGAAA
This sequence comes from Tupaia belangeri chinensis, assembly GCF_000334495.1. Lineage (NCBI taxonomy): Eukaryota > Metazoa > Chordata > Mammalia > Scandentia > Tupaiidae > Tupaia > Tupaia belangeri. Next base: position 342,365 of record NW_006159956.1, read on the forward strand.
TCGCAGAGCTGGCACACAATGCAAAAGACCCCAAGTGCCGGCAGAGGGGGCACACAGAGGAGCAGGGGAGGACAAGGGGCAGTGTGAGGCAGACACTAAGTTGGCCTTGAAGTCTAGCTAAGATCTGGGCAGTGGAGGTGGCTTTGGAGGCAAAGCCAAGCAGGTGGGAGGGCAAGGAGACAGACAGAGCAAAAGGACTGGTTGAATGTGGCTCAAGAAGGGGTCTGGGGGGAACCAGCAGTTGGCGTAATGGCTGTCGCTGGACTCCCACGTAGTCGACCGCGGTTCACGTCCCGGACCCGGTGGCTTAAAAAACTCACGCCGGGCGCGTGTGCGTGCGTGCCCAAGATCCCGAGAAGACAATGGAGGAGAAGGGATTGCGGCGTGACCATCCTCCCTGGGGGGGTGATTTCTCGCTTTCTGTCTCTATGTCTCTCTCTGTCTGTCTGGCGAGCGCACGCGCCCTACAGTGAAAATCTCTCCAAAAAAAAAAGAAGGGGCCTGGGAAGAGAGCCTGCAAGGCCGGGGTCACGCGGTACTTTGCTGCCAGAGGGGAAACCCTGAAGGTTTCAGAGGTCAGGAAGCGACCCCAGAAGAGGAGGGATTTAAAATGATGACTGGGACCAGCAGTTGGCGTAATGACTGTTGCTGGACTCCCATGTAGTCGACCGTGATTTGAGTCCTGGACCCAGTGGCTTAAACGCACACCAGGCGCGTGTGTGTGTGTGCCCAAGATTCCGAGAGGAGAATGAAGGAGAAGGGATTGCAGCGTGGAGAGAGAGACAGAAAGCGAGAAATCACCCCCCGGGGGGTTGCCCACACCACAATCCCTTCTCCTCCATTCTCCTCTCGGGATCTTGGGCACGTATGCACACATGCCCGGTGTGAGTTTAAGCCACTGGGTCCGGGAGTCGCATGCATTTTTAATTAGCTAGTGGTCAGAGGCCTGAGGGAGGCCAGTGAACTCCCCACCCCGGAGGGGGTGGCCAGAACCTTGACCATTCTACACAGGGCAAGAAATGAAGTTACAGTTCTCACGGTTTTTATTTTAATGTTTTGAAAAAGTTGTATAGTCACAATTTGGCAATCAAAACATGCACAGGGTTCCCAGCACGTTCAGCACCAGAGCCGTGTGCAAAGGCCCCACAGTCACCAACTTGTTGAACATACATAAGCAAAAGCACTGGCTACTTTATTTTTACCCAGACAGTGGCTCCCGGACACACCACTGCTTCTTCCACTCAGCAATTTATCTTAGCGACTGTTCTGTCTCAGTGGAGTTTTATCTTCTTGCTTATTTTTGGTGTTTTTGCCAGAGGGTGTGTGCACCGGCCAAAGACAGAAGGAAAGAGAAAAAGCACCCCGCGGAGAACGGTCACATGTCACAATCCCTTCCCCGCCATTTCTCTCTCCTTCCAGAATTTTGTACATATATGTACACGTGCAGGCATGTTTCTTGAGTCCTGAGTCCAGACTTGAACCACGCAGTCAACCACGTGGGATCCAGGTGACTTAGCACGCCACAGGCTGGCCCTCCATCTTAGTCCTAAGCCGCACAGTACTCTGTGGCGTGGACGGACCGTGATTCGTTCATGGCTCTCTGCTAATGGACATTCAGGTTACTTCCAATCTTTTGATATTTGAGATAAGACCACAATGACTAATCTTGCAGCTCTCTCCTTCCGCACATGTATTAACACAGCTGCAGAAGAAATTCCTAGATGTGCAGCTGCTGGAGAAACTATACGAACACCGGGAATTCTGCGGAGCATTGCCAAGGAGGGGGGTACATTCAAAGAGCTAATCCAAGAAATGAACCTCGATGTGGGAGAAAACACAGTCTGTAGTATTAAGGTGCCCAGGTGAAGAAATGGCAGAACAAAAGCTCAGTTCTCAGCAAACAGCGCTCCGGGGCAGGAGATGGTGGTGGACCCAGAAGAGCCCCATTCTCACCCTCCAGTCCAGGGACTCACATCTCCTCGGCTATAAGAAGGCTAGACTCACTTCGCAGCACAGACCAGCTCCGATGTCCTCACCCAGGGAGGGTAGGAGGGTAGCTGGTGACCTGTGACCTGACAGCCAGCCAAAACTGGTCTCCCTGGGTGAAGGCACCAGTGCACGGAGGAGGAGCAGGCAGGCCTGGCAGACAAGCTGGTATGGGAAGAGCTGGAAAGGGTCCTGCAACTCCCGTCTAGCCATCCCAGCTGAGTGACGAGCACTCCCGCCACTTTCCCTGCACAGTGCAGGGGACACACAGCCGTGCAAGACACACTCACGCTCACAACATCCCTCTTGCCTGGTTCTGCTCGAGTCCATCTGGACCTGTTTCAGAACTTCTGTGCCCGCAGCCCTCACCACCTAAGAATCACTCGGCGAGCCTGTGACGCCTGAGGGAGGAGCTGGTCTCTGGAAGGAGCACAGGAGTCCTCCCTGAAACCGAGGATGGCCGAGTATCTGCAGTAGGCAGGGCAGGGCCACAGGTGGGCCTCCATCTCATTCCTTACGGCCGCACAGTACTTCCTACCACCACCCAAATCTGGCCCAACTATTAAAAATGTGAATAAAAGGAAGGGTCTTCTGGCCCCGCCAAGTGGGAAGGCGACACCTCCTGGCAAACCAAAAGTAGCGCTTGAAAGGAACCTGGTCGGCCTTCCCACCTGCCAGCCCAGCCCTGCTCCACTGACTGAGATGGCCAGGAATTCCAGTACACCAGTGCACACCAGTTCACAGCAGGGCTACTCCTACAGTAGTGCACACCCAGACACAGCAGGGCTACTCCTACACTAGCGCACACCCAGACACAGCAGGGCAACTCCTACAGTAGCGCACACCCAGACACACCTGGGCTACTCCTACAGTAGCGCACACCCAGACACAGCAGGGCTACTCCTACACTAGCGCACACC
>NW_006159956.1:346832-357021 GCF_000334495.1 Tupaia belangeri chinensis
GCACACCCAGACACAGCAGGGCTACTCCTACAGTAGTGCATACCCAGACACACCTGGGCTACTCCTACAGTAGCGCACACCCAGACACAGCAGGGCTACCCCTACAGTAGGGCACACCCAGACACAGCAGGGCTACTCCTACAGTAGTGCACACCCAGACACAGCAGGGCTACTCCTACAGTAGTGCACACCCAGACACAGCAGGGCTACTCCTACAGTAGTGCATACTCAGACCCAGCAGGGCTCCTGCTACACCTGGGCACACCAACTCACAGCAAGACCACTCCTACACTAGTGTACACTTAGACGCAGCAGGGTTACTCCCACACCAGTGCACACCCATGGTTACTGCTCCCCCTGAGAACACTTGGATGCACTGGGGCTACTCTTATTAAAAATTTCCTGAGACTGGCAGGTGGTGTGATGGTTAAGGTTGCTGGACTCCCACATGGCCAATTGTGGTTCAAGTCCCAGACCTGGAGGCTTGCTTTTTCACTTTCTCTCTCTCTCACTCTCACTTTGTCCCTCTCTGGTCAAGTTACAATAAATAGATGAAGTTAAATAAAATAATTATTTACAAAACAATTTTCTAACCAATACACAGTACATTCACCTCTTTTCATAAAGCAAATGCTATGGTTTGAATGTGTCCCCAAAAATTCGTGTATTGGGGAACCAGCAGTTAGCATAATGGCTCTGTCGCTGGACTCCCACGTAGTCGACCGCGGTTCGCGTCCCGGACCTGGTGGCTGAAAACTCATGCCGGGTGCGTGTGCGTGCGTGCCCAAGATCCCGAGAGGAGAATGAAGAAGGGACTGCAGCGTGACCATCCTCCCTGGGGGGTGATTTCTCGCTTTCTGTCTCTATGTCTCTCTCTGTCTGTCTGGCGAGCGCACGCGCCCTATAGCAAAAAAAAAAAAAGAGAAAAAAAATTTGTGTGTTAGAATTTGGTATGTGAGGATCAGCAGATGGTGTTGGGGTTACATTGCTGGATTCCCACGTAGTCAATCGCAATTCAAGTCCCAGACACAGCAACTTAAAACTCACACCAGGCATGTGTGCGTGCATGCCCAAGATCCTGAGAGGAGAATGGAGAAGAAGGAGTGGCATGGCCATTCCCCTTGGGAGGTGATTTCTCACATTCTGTCTCTCTGTCTTCCTCTGTCTCTCCAGAGAGCACATGCACCCTATAGTAATAATCTCCCTAAAAAATAAAAGAAAAAGGGAACCAGCAGTTAGCGTAATGGCTATGTCGCTGGACTGCCACGTAGTCAACCGCGGTTCGCGTCCCGGACCCAGTGGCTTAAAACTCACACCAGGCGCATGTGCATGCGTGCCCAAGATCCCGAGAGGATAGTGGAGGAGAAGGGATTGCAGCGTGACCATCCCCCCTAGGGGGTGATTTCTCGCTTTCTGTCTCTATGTTTCTCTCTGTCTGTCTGGCGAGCGCACGTGCCCTATAGCAAAAAAAAAACAAAAAACAAAAAAAACCTCGCCAAAAAATAAAAAGAAAAGAAAAAGAAAAAAAGAAAGAATTAAGGGGAAATAAATAATTTGGGGGACCAGCAATTGGCATACTGGCTATGTCGCTGGACTCCCATGTAGTCGACTGTGATTCGAGTCCTGGACCTGGTGTTTAAACTCACGCCAGGCACATGTGCGTGCATGCCCCAGATTCTAAGAGGAGAATGGAGGAGAAGGGATTGCGGCGTGGCCATCTCCCCGGGGGTTGTTTTGTTGCTTTCTGTCTCTCTCTGTCTTTCTGGTGAGCACACATGCCCTATAGCAAAAACCTCTCCAAAAAATAAAATAAAATAAAATAAAATAAAATAAAATAAATAATAGTTTGGTTGTATGTGAAGATATTGGGGGAAATTCAATCTGACCATGGAATTAAGAGGCAGAGCCTCTGGGCAGCGAGTAGGGTAGCCCCGTGATTGTGCTGTGGTGGGTTCACAAGGAGAGTGAGAGTCCAGGACACTCACGTGCTCTGCTCTGCTCAAGCTCTTACCTGTGGACACGTAAGGCCCTCTGCATGTTACCCACCAGCAAGCATGTTACTCACCAGATGTGGCCCCTCGACTCTGAGCTGCAAACCAGGGGCTCAGAAAAGCTCTGTTCTCATACATCACTCAGTTTCAGGCCAGTGCCGGAGCTGGGAGTTAAGGAAACTAAATCTCACGTGGCTGACTACAGGGTTGGAGTCCCAGCTCCAGCAGCTTGAAAAACATGCCAGGTGTGTGTACATGGGTGCTCCAAATCCTGACAGGACGGAGAGATGGAAGAGGAGGGATTATGGTGTAACCACGCCCCATTGTGGGGTGCTGTCTCCTTCACCCTCTCTCTCTGGCAAGCACACTTGACCTCTGGGAAAATATTAAAAATAAATAAATAAAGCAGCCAATCTCAGGCATTTTCTGTTAATGTCAACAGAATGGACCAGAACAATAAATATGTATAGTTTCGGTAAATTTAGGTTTTCACATATGATGTTAGTTTAAACTCCATTGATACACTTACATATAGTGTATGGATACATTCTCCTCCTAGAGGTGAGGCTAGGGCCCCAAATGCTCCTGGGGGGGGGCTCACTGATCTGCTCCACCTGCCTGCACCTCCTGCCTGAGTGTGTGTGCTGGCTGTGGCCCCGCTGCCTGGGAAGCCCTTCCTCCACTCGTCAATCTCCACTCTCCACAGCGTCCCAGCTCAACTGCCCTTCCCTGGCCGAGCACTGGCTCCTCACCCTCCTGAGGCCCTCTGCATGTTACCCGTAAGGCCCTCTGCATATTACCCACCAGCAAGCATGTTACTCACCAGATGTGGTGAGTAACATGCTTGCTAAACCTGTATTCATGCATTTGCCAAGTCTAGGCAGCAATTCAAACTGCAGGGCTCTCCAGAGGCCTGCAAGCTGAGAGCAGGGCTGGGGGGCGGGTGGGGGGCAGCCACAGACAGCAGGAAGGGTGCAGGACCTTTTCTGGTGACACCAGAAAACCTGGAGCTTCCTTCCCAGGATCTCGGGCAATTCACCTTTCTGAGCCTCAGTCTCTCCAGCTACTGTACGAAACAATCACTCCAAGGTTCCGGGGTCCTTGGGAGGTTTAAATAAAACGATCCATGTGAAGTCTAGCAATATACATGAAATGTAATTTGCAAAGCACTACACGAATCCCAGTGAGCTACACGAATCCCAGTGAGGATAATAATATTAGGACCACGGGCCAGACGATGCTTGGGCAGGCTGAGACCACATGAGGGCCCTGGTTCAATTTCCAGCCCAACCTGAAAAGTCAGGGGCAGTGGCCCACATCTGTGGTCCCAGCTACTGGGGAGACCGAGGCAGCGAGATCACCATACAGGACCCCCGTGTGCATGTATAATTAGGCCAATATGAGCTAATTACTACCCTCAGTACCCCCTTCTCCAACACCTGTCATGATGCTTTGCAGGCACCCAAACTGACTGCCGGTAGGATCCCAGATTTAGTGCTCATTCCAGATGAAATAAAAAGCCATGGGTGTAGGGGCAGAGACCAGGAGGCCCTATCTGCAGTTACAGCAGCGCCCTGGGCTTAGTTATTTTTCTCTTCAAGGTTTTCTGTAAATTATGATCCAGAGGGCTTTGGGGAAGAGCCCCGCCCAGCAGAGTGGAGCTTCTCGGCCTCTTGCCAGCAGGACAGAGCCTCCCTCCCTGATGTAGGCAGTCCACAGGGGTTGCAGCAGGAGGAAAACAGAGGTACGAAGCTCAGCACATGTCCCTGGGCGGGTGGAGGGAGCTGTCTGGTCTGAAAACCCCAGTAACTTCCAGAGGTCTCATTACATCCCTTTACTGAGGGGGACACGGTCATCCCGGGAGCACCCATGACCCACAGGTCCACAGACCACACCTTCCCGGTGAGGAGACCAAGCCCTCAAGAGGATCACCAGGTTTCAAGCTGGGGAGGAAGTGACATGCATGTGTACACACATGCACATCGTCATAGTCACATGACCTGCTCTCCCTTCCACACCATGCCCTTTCCCTTTCTAACAGGGGGTCTCACCTGAGCCTTATGGCCCCAGGAGGTGGGCAGAGTGGGTATGAGTAGCCCCCATGGGATGGGATGATGTTCAGAGAGAACAAGTGGGTGGAGGCCATCACTAGGTTTTCCTTTTCTTTTTAGGGAGATTTTTGTTACAGGGTAGATGCACTTGCTAGAGACCCAGACAGAGAAAGAGAGAAAGCATCCCCCGCCCACCCCCGTCCAGAGCAGATGGCCATGCTGCAATCCATTCTCCTCTTAGGATTTTGGACAAGCATGCACACACATGTGCCCAGCAGGAGCTTCAAGTGGCCAGGTCCTGGGACTCGAACCACAGACAGCTATGTGGGAGTCCGGCGACTTAACCACTGTGTCACCTGCTGGCCCCACTGGGGTTTTCCGGCTTTCCACCTTGTGCCTTCTCCACCACTCATGCCACAGCGCCGTCCAGCAAAGAGAGTGGGAACGCCACCTTTCTTGCAGAACACGAAGTGCCAGGGCTGTTTGAAGGTCTGAGTCTTTCCTACCACTAGCTAACTCTAACTTCACGTGTAAATACTATGTGAATAGTGTGAATAATAAGCTAGCACATGCTTACGCATAGAAAGAATGTCCGCCCAAACTTCAACAGTGATTTTTTCTTCATTATGAAATCTAGGGCGATTTTCATTCTTATACTCAATCTTCTGTGTTCCAAGTTTACTAAAATCAGCAAGGACCATTTCTTTTCTTTTTTTTTTTTTTTGGAGAGATTTTTTTCACTATAGGGCGCGTGCGCTCGCCAGACAGACAGAGAGAGACACAGAGACAGAAAGCAAGAAATCACCCCCCGGGGGGATGGCCACGCCGCAATCCCTTCTCCTCCATTCTCCTCTCGGGATCTTGGGCATGCACGCACACGCACCCTGCGTGAGTTTAAGCCGCCGGGTCCAGGACTCAAACTGCAGTCGACTACATGGGAGTCCAGCGACATAGCCATTACGCTAACTGCTGGTTCCCAGCAAGGACCATTTCTAGCATCAGAGATGCTTACTGTTTTTCAGAGGTCGCAACAGTGAGATGGACACTGCGGTTTTCACTGGGCACTCAGTTGCGTGGGGCTTCTAAAAACATGGTAGAATTGGAAGCGATGCAGGATAGGCACAAAGGTTTTCTGGGTGGGGTCTTCCCCCCCCCTCCCCCAATTTCCTTCTCCAAGGAGAGGGAAAAGGAGGTGTCTGCTGGACTTCCTGACTCCCATCACAGGCCTGAGACCTCACACACCACCCTCAGGGGCCTGCTCTGGCGTGGATTCAATTCTGTTTATTTATTTTTAAACTTGCTATCCAGTGTATACAATTGCTTAGGGTAGGAAGAGGGAGAGAGAAAGTGAGAAAGCACCTCACAGCAGGGAGGCCACAATCCCCTCTCCTCTCGGGGATTCTGGGAATTCTGGGCACTTGTATCCATGCACCCAGTGCCCATCATGTTTTCCAAGCCACCAGGTCTGGAACTTGAAATGCACAGTCAGTCGTGTGGGATCCAGCCGCCTTCACCATGCCACTGACTGGCCCGCATGGCGTTTAATGGGCACTGCTGGCTGATGATAGAAACTCTGTCCTAATAAGCAATCCTGTCCTGATCAGCCTTAATATCTATCACTTCGAGAATAATCCCAACTTTACCCTGAGTGGCAATACCATTACCCCATCCACCTGCTCATTCATTTAGTCAGACTACTTCAGCAGCTGCTCTGTACAAAGCACCATGCCAGACACTGAGGCGTCATTAACCTAAGACTGGAAAAGCCACCAAGCTGAGGCCACGCGCCATCCGTCCACCTTCTGCCCGAGCAGAGGGTTTCGGCTGCGCCAGAACAGCAGGGATAGGAGCGTGAACTAAAGCGGCCTGGGTCTCCAGCCTGATTCCAGCTCCCTGAAGATCTCTGCCTTTGGTGCCCCCCAGGCTGAGCGCCTGCGAGGACTGCTGGAAGCTGAGCCACACCACACCCCATCTGGCAGGGACAGAGGCGATGTGGACGGGAAGGAAGAGAAAATCCCAAAGTTGGACGCCATCCAGTTCTCTCCATGGCTCCTTCCCATGTTATTCTTTCCCTCTCTGTCCTCTCTCAGGGCTGAGATCCCATCCTGCAAACGTTTATTTCAGGCTCACAGGGTCCTGCGTCCTAGTGCCAAACGATTCTGTAGACGCAGACGCAGACCATGCTGTTGCTTCTCTGGGACCCACTGTGTCTGCCTTTACACGTGGTGACGGCTTCAACATCACCTCGCCAGAGAAGCGCCTGCCCAGGAGGGAGTAACGTGGTGATGTCGCTCTCCCTGGCTGAACTCAACTCGTGAGGGCAGCTCCCCACATGCTACCTGGCACACAGGCCCGCAACACCGCTTTCCTGAATGAATTCAACAGTCTGCGAGGTAACAGCGAAAGCCAGTGCTCGCTGAGCACATGCTAGGGGCCGTGCTGAGCTCCACGCAGACGTCAGGTCACGGAGCGGATCCACGGCCGACCATCCCTACTGCCATCTGACAGGTGAAGGAAACCACATCATTCCCCCTTCCGCACTCCCCCCTTTATAGAGGTTTTTCCCATAGGGTGCATGCACTCACTGGAGAGAGACAGAGAGAGGAAAAGCGAGAAATCGCCCCCCTGAGGGGTATGGCCACGCTGCAATCCCTTCTCCTCCATTCTCCTCTGGGAATTTTGGGTGCACACATACTTCGCATGATTTGTAAGCTGCTAGGTCCGCGACTCAAACTGTGGTCGGCCATATGCCTTAACCATCATGCCACCTACCAGCCCTGCCCCCCCCATTTTTATTAGAGAAAGATTTTTCTCATAAGACATGTGCACTTGTTAGAGAGAAAGAGAGAGACAGAAAGCGAGAAATCACCCCCCAAGGGACATGGCCATGCCGCAATCCCTTCTCCTCCATTTTCTTCTTGGGATCTTGGGCATACACACACGCGCACACACCAGGCATGAGTTTAAGCTGCCAGGTCCGGGACTCGAACCACAGTCAACTACGTGGGAATTCAGTGATGTAACCATTATGCCATCTGCTGGTCTCCCACTCCCCTATTTTTAAAGTACAGGAATGAGAACCCAGTAAGCATCTTGCCCAAGGCCACAGGGCTAACGAGGGCTGGGATTGAACCCCTTCTCTCAATCGCTCTCCAGGTTGCCAGGACTGCTTGGCTCACTGCCTCCCTCCTTCCTTTCTGTGCCCCTGGCAACCACACTGACCCCTTCCTGACTCTCAGCCTCCTATCCCGTCAGTAAGAGCGTCAGCTCGGTGGAGCCAATCCGCAATCAGCTGATGAGGCCTGTTTCAGAGCAGACACGGCCACTGTGACGGTGGGCTCCACAGGCTCAGCCTGGGCCACCCAGGGTCTTCCAGACCAGGAGCTGCAGAAAAAGCAAGGAAGGGCAGCAGGGAACAAGAATAATGCCAGGGGCCTGAGGGGGGAACCTGAGCGGGAGGCTGGGTCTTCTCGGAGTTCTTTGCAGGAATGAAGGAAGGAGGATGAGGGATAATAATATAACACCTGGCTGAGCCCGTCACCCCCTTTTTGAAATTTTCCAGAGCTTTTGTTGACCAGATGGGGATCAAATTCACACTCCTCAGTGGGGCCTTCAAAGGTCTTCACCACCCAGGCCCACCACAGCCACATCTGAGAGGTGAGGCATTTCCGGTCCCCACATCTGTCCAGGGCTCTGTCCACCTGGAACACCCTCCTCTTCCTCAATGGGAAGAGCAACCTTCACCCTTCAGGGCCAGGATGGCTTCCAGGACACCCTGGGGTAGCGAAAGAAGAGAGTGTAGGCTCCGAGGTCAGACCGAATGGTTCAAAGCTCAGCTCCGCCGACCAGCTGCATGCTCTTAGCCCAGTTCTGACCTCTGAAAGCCTCTCTGGCTTCCTCCCCTGCAAAACGCACTGGCTGGTGGGAGGATGAAACACAGCCACTCATGAAAGCGCTTTGAACTGTGCCTGGCACACAGTAAGTGCTCAATAAACAAGCTCTTGTTCCTATTGTCCTCGGGGCCCCTACAAGGCCCTCTGTTTCCACCACAAGCCGAGTACTGCCTTGCACATATTTGCTCCACACTGGTCTCTTTGGCCAGATAGAAGTTCTCAGAGGGCATGCCTCACGGTTCTGGCTTCTCTTCCCCAAGACCCGGCACCATGCAGAGTGCGTAGTAGGTCTTCAGTACATGCTTAAGGCCCACAAGTGCCTCTGGCTGCAGGCCCTAGGGCAGACCCCACATACAGCCCTCCCAGGGCTCAGCTGCTGGCCTCCCAGATTGCACACACCAAATCCCCAGCCTAAAGGCCCCCAAGAGCCAGAGGGCCAGAAGCACATTCGCTGTTACTCCTTTTCAAAACAATAAAGGGCTGTCCCCGGCCTTGCTGAGGCTGTTTCCACTCCAGGGAATTTACTGAGAGAAATGAGCACAGCAGGGACTGGAAATAGCACTGAGCCCCTCTCAGGGAGAGGGCTGGGCAGGCCAGTCAGAGCAGGAGCAAAGCCTCAAAGACAAGACAGAGTACAAGAAAGCCTCCAGACAGAAGCCTGCGCTCCCAGAACTCGGCCACTCGATGAAGTGGGACAAGTGGATCACGCACAGCCCCACTCTGCCTCGAAGCTCTTCTCTCCACTGGGGGAGAGGTCTAGGAGGGGCTCCTTGTATAACGCCCCAGCACCCTGGGAGCAACCTAGGACACATCCAGAATCCCCAGGACGGCACAAAGGTGCCCCAGATTGTCCATGGCTTTTGAGGCGAGAGATTCACAGAGAAGCTACCCACATAGCTGGGGCCACATCTCTGGATTGGGGTCACCATCTACACCCATCTCCCCAGCAGTCCCTGGAGGATGAGCACCAAGTCCCATTGATTTGCAGACTCTCTATCCCAGCATGGTGCCTGGCACGAAGGTACCACCTTGATAAGCTCAAGGCAGAAAGACTTGGCAGCAAGAGAGAGGACCTGGCTCCAGGCTGACTCCACCAGGCCTGCCACGTATGATGTACAAGCAAGTCATACACGTCCACGGGGGGCCCGGTCTTCCTCACTCACACAGCTGCTGTGAGAACGTACACTACGTGGAGTGCACAAAAGCCTCAGAGCGGGGTCAGTGTCCAGCTTCAGCTCCGCCGCCCCCACGCCCTACGGTCTTTTCTGTTGGCCTCCTATTCCTTCGCTTTGTGTTTTTCACATCGTGGTGATTACTTGTTTCCAAGTCTAAGTCTCGCACCCACCTGAGAACTCCTTGACACCTAGGGCATCATGTGTTTGTGTCCAAGTAGCTGAGGCCTGGCTGCTGGGGCTCTCCCTCCCCATTCTCATAGACAGCACCCTCAAGATGTTCAGATGGGCCCGGTCCAGGGGGCCCACCGAGCTCGCTGAAAAGGAAGATGAGCAGGGACACTGCAAACATAACCAGCCAGGGAGAGTCACACCTCTGAGACTTGTGCCTCCCGTGCAGGTGCAGGTGCTGGCGAGCTTGTTTGCCTGGCTGACTCCACCGCACAGGCCTCCAGGGCACAGATTGCTGTTTCTTCCCTTCCATAAGGCACCCAGCAGCCACATAAATAATACACGCTTCACCTCACACACAGGTATCAGCCATGCAGACACCTACTTTGACCCATGATGCCCCGGAAGGGAAGGAGGGGAGCGATGCCTGGCCTCATGCAGCCCCCCAGAAGGGATATGGTTGGAAACCCTGCCCATCTGCACCTGCCAGCCTCACTGCCTTGGGGTGGGCTAGAGCCACCTAGCAGTAGATGCAAGTGCCCAAGGGCGAGCCTGGGAGGAAATGCACAATCCACAGGACGGATATACACACCCAGAACCAGTCCAGGGTCCCTCTGGAGGCGAACAGCCTTGGAGCCCCAGGTTCCAGTCTGTCCCCACCTCCAAACAGGCCGAGGCATGTACTCCCTCCATTCACAGAGCCCCGAAGGCCTCCCCAGCCAAGCACCCTCCCAGGTCACCGCCACCCGCACAGGGCACGGATGCCTCTCCCACTCACTCGGCCGTGCCAGGCGCCTGCACACCCGCGGGCGCACAATCCCACTTGCAAAGAGCCCGTCGGTCCACCCGGCTCCCCAGCCACCCCCGCCGGCAGGGCCGATTACACTCCGGGCGCCGCCCCCGCCACGTTG
>NW_006159956.1:361861-362591 GCF_000334495.1 Tupaia belangeri chinensis
CGCGCCTGCGCACTGGGTGCGCAGCCAGGGCGGGCGGGGCGGCGAGCGCACGGCTGAGATCACCCGCCCGGACTTAAAGGGGCAGCGCCCGCCTCCCAGATCGCCGCCCCCGAGCTGGGGCGCAACCTGGCTCTCCTGCCGCTCTCCGAACAGCTAAAATGGGTCTCCCCGGCTTCTTAGGATGCGAAGACAGGGTCCCAGGCTCTGCTCTGACACTCGGGGGCTGTCTGGCACTCCACTTCTCTGATCCCTAATTTCCTCCATTTGAGCCTGTTTGGACGATGAAACAAAATATAATGGCTATTTGTTAAGTGAAAGATGCGTGTGGAATCGTGGAATGAATGTACCCCGAGTACTGTGTGCAATTAGGAGATGAAATTACAAAGCACAGAAAAGACTCTCCTCCCACTCCCTTAGCAGCGCTTCTTGCCCCACCTCTCCCTAGGCCATTTAATTAGCAAAATTCTTCACATAGCACTCAGGCCACCTAGCCCATTTCTGTTTGCCAGGTTCACACCTTACTCAGGTTAACTGGAAAATACAAAATGCAGTCAAGTGCTGGCATTGGGCTAAGATGCTCCTGGGCCTTAAATCTGTCCGGCTCAGACCCCCTCAACTGCCTTCTCAACACCTCTTACTGAGAGATCCAATAGGCATCTCCAAGTTACGTGTCCACACTGAGCCCACCTCCCCTGCCCCTTCCACTCACAAACCTAGTGCCTCACAGCCT
>NW_006159956.1:362620-371506 GCF_000334495.1 Tupaia belangeri chinensis
CCCACCCCCGTCAGCTGCTGGTAGTTCCATCCTCCCAGTCCCCAGGCCAGAGCTCCTGGAGGCACCAGAGTTCCCTCCTCCCGGCCCCTGCCCACACAGGCAGACAGGAAATCCTGATGACTGTACCTGCCCAGTATACCTAGGCTTCCCCTCCACCCTCCTCCACTGCTGCCCCCTGGTCCCCGCTCTGCCCAGGATTAGTTCAATATTCTCCTGACCCAGTCTTGCCCTCCCTGATCCAGTCTAAGTCGATATAGGAACCCCAGGGATTTTTTCACAGCCTGAGTCAAAACGTGGCAGGAGTTCTACGGGGATGGTTTCTGTCTTGTTTGTTTCTTGATGCAGTCCCAGTCCTTCATACAGGGCCAGCAGAGAAAACATGCTCAAAATGTTTGCAGGCATCCCTATGTGATACCGGAGGCACATGGGAGGCTTGAGTTTGGATCCTGGGTCAACCAGAACAGCCTGGTCACGCTCAAGTGAGCCTGTGAGCCTAGCTGACTGTAAGCGTAGACCCCTGGACAGGATCTCCCCCTGGCTTTCTCCATTCGGCCCCGTAAGTTACATAAACTTTAAAAAGGCCCAGGTGTGGTGCGCCCTGCTGCGCCACGCTCGAGGCCATTTGGGAAGACTGCGTTTGTATTCTAGGCCTGAACTTGCTGGGTGCGCATGTGATCCTGGCTGTGCAGGGCTGGGGGAGGATCATGGCATGAAGTCCCCCAAGTCCCTGTGGAGGTTGCCTGCATCTCCCTCCAGAAATAAATAAATAAACTTGAAAAAAAAAAATGTAGCATGAAGAAAAGATCCTCTGATAGAAAAGTTTTCTCGAAAAATTTCTCCTGGCCCCAGGTAGGAAGTCCCTCAGGGCTGTCCCAGCAGGAAGGAGGCTATTGGAGCATTTTGCAACAGCTCTCCCTTCCAATACATTAACCTTCCCGGGCAAAGATTTTGTCTGGCCATCACTGTACTTAGTGCAGAAAGATTATTAACTAGACCCAATTCAACTTCCATTGTTCCCTCCAGAGTGTTCAGGATGAACCCGCTCAAATTCAGGCTCTTTGTCCCAGTTCCTTAAGGGCCCTCTAAAGTCTCAACTTACAGAGGCCCCAGGCTGGCGGGGGCAGAGGCAGGTGGTGGGTATTTTTAGGCTTGGGTTGCCAGAAAGGGGCTCAAAGACAGAAAGTCACCTGGCCCAACTGGCGTGCAGGTCAGCAGGTGGCACTGGGAGCCCTAGTTAGTTGCTCTCTGCTAGGAGGTAAAAAGTCTTCCTTGAGGCCTATACTCAGGCTTCCAAAATGAAGGCAAACACTCACGCATGTACTTTTCTCCCATCCCCTCCACCCTTCACGCCTCCACCCCCACCCTACCCCTGCCTCCATACAACCACCCATCAGCTCTTTCTAATAAGGCTCAAAGATCCCACTCCCGGGCAGGAAGGTGGAGCAGCAGTGGAGTGTGTTCTGTGAGGCTGACCCCCACGGGAGTCCTGGATTAGCCGCCAGGGACCTCCCTGAGGACGCTGAGCACGTGCATGCCCATGTAGGGGCTGGCCAAGGTTGGGGGTGGCTCACAGCACTGATCACACCCTGCTGAGGGTTCTCTCTCTCTCCCACAGAAGAAATAAACAAAAACTTAAAAAAACAAACAGGCCAGCCTGTGCTGTGGTGGTTAGAGCGGCTGGACCCCGCAGGGCTGACTCTACGGTTCGAGCCTTGGGACTGGCAGCTTGAAAGATGCACCCCACGTGTGTGCGAGCCCAAAATCCCTAATAGGAGAAATGGAGGAGAAGGGATTGCAACACGGTCATCCCCAACGGGGAATGCTTTCTCTCGCTCTCGCTGTTTGTGTGTGTGTCTCTCTAGGGAACACACACTGTCTGGTAAATTTAAGAAGAAAAAAAAGACCCCATTGACATCTGTCCCATTTCCTCACTGCGTGCCTGTGGTCACTGTCCTGTTCAGGCCACTGTGATCTGCACACAATTCTAACAGTTCCCAGCCCGCTCGAGGCACCTTTCCACCTACCCACTGGCTAATGAAGAAGGAAGGCCTGGTCCCACTTCCAGCTCCACCCGCTCTACCCTACAAAAGCTACTTTTCCTTCAACAAAGACCAAATCAGATCGCCCCTTCTGTCCCGCGATGTACCTCATCCGCATTCCATTTTAATTCATTTCTCCCGAACAAAAAATCAGTAATAGCCTGAAAGTCATCAAAGAATGGCTAAGTTACGATAGCTCCATACAGTAGCATATACTATAGTTATTAAAATCATCTTTTTACACCTTCCTAATGATTTTTTTTTTTTTTGGAGCGATTTTCACTGTAGGGCGCGTGCGCTCAATCAGTAATAGCCTGAAAGTCATCAAAGAATGGTTAAGTTACGATAGCTCCATACAGTAGCATATACTATAGTTATTAAAATCATCTTTTTACACCTTCCTAATGATTTTCATGGAGAAAGTGATTAGGAACAATATTAGGTTAAAAAGGCAGTAATGAGTTTGTGCGGTAGCCTGGTTTGAACTCTGAAAGAAATGAAGCACCAGCCCTTCACGGCACTGCAAGATGTCGAAGCCACAGGGGAAGGTTGTGGGTTCTCATCCCAAGGTCCCCCGTCCCTGTTGAGCCTGCGTTCTGAGCTGGCTGAGGCTGGGGGGTGGGGGTGTCACAACATGAAGACCCTGTTGGAGGCGTCTGTGTCTCTTTCTCCTCTTTCTTCTTCCTTCCTCCCTTCCTGTCTTTCTTTCTGTCTCATGAAAGACATAATGAACATTTTTTTAAGAGGTTTTTGCTATAGGGCATGTGTGCTCGCCAGAAAGATGGAGAGAGACAGAGAGACAGAAAGTGAGAAATCACCCCCCAGGGGGGATGGTCACGCCGCAATCCTTTCTCCTTCATTCTCCTCTCGGGATCTTGGGCACGTATGCACACGCGCCTGGCGTGAGTTTTAAGCCACCGGGTCCGGGACTTGAACTGCGGTCGACTACATGGGAGTTCAGTGACATAACTATTACACCAACTGCTAGTCCCAACATAATGAACTTTTAAAAAATGCTTAGAAGAGGGCCAGCTGGTGATGTGGAGGTTAAGGCAGCTGCATCCCACATGGCTGACTTCACGGTTCAAGTCCTAGACCTGGTAACTTGAAAATTAAGCTGGTCATGTGCATGTATGCCTAAAATCCCAAACGGAGAATGGAGGAGAAGGGATTGTGGTGTGCCCATTCCTCCTGGGGGGAGAGTTCTCTCTCTCTCCCTCCCTCCGGCATGCACAGACACCCTTCAGTAAAAACAAAACCAAAAACAAATGCTCAGAAGAAAGATTGGAAAGCAACGTAACAAAATATTAGCAGTGGGTCCCCCCAGTGTCAGGGATTATGAACATTAGTTATCCTTTCTGGTTTTTCAGTGTTTCCCAAACTTTGTATTGTAAAAAGCTTTCGTATTTTCAAAATAAGAAAAGTTATCCAAAGAAATGGTTTATTCAGTTTCCTTCTCTCCACGTCTCATAAGTCATCCGAATGCACCTGTCTCCCTCGGCAGACAGAGGGCCACTCAAGGGTAGAGGCTCAGACTAGATTCAGCTCTGCACCTCCGAAGGCCACCTGTCACCCTGCCAGTCACCCCTCTGCTCAGAGCCTGCTGACCAGTGACAGTTCCATGTCTGGGAAGGCAGAAGGCAGATCCAAGTCCAGTCAGCTCCAAATCACACCCGCATCTGGTAGGGGAGTGTGGACAAAGAGAAAGGCCTCAGGGGTGCAGACTGAGTGGCGAGCGGCCAGATCACTCCATGCCCACTTAGCTCCAGCCTCTATCCTGTGCCCAAGGATACAACGTGAGTCCTGGCCAGGTGCCCTGGAGAAGCAGCCTGAGGGAGTGGGCAGGACACAGTCCCAGCTCTGTCACTTCTTAGTATGACCTTAGACAACTGGCTTTGCCTCTCTAAGCCTCAGTTTCTCATATGAAAGCAAGTCACAGGGGCCAGCAGTCATGGTTACGTTGCTGGACTCCCCCATAGTCGACTGTGGTTTGAGTCCTGGACCAGGTGGCTAAAAATTCACACTGGGCATGTGTATATGAGTGCCCAAGATCCACAGAAGAGGATAGAGGAGAAGGGATTGGGGTGCAGTCATCCCCCCTGGGGGGTGATTTCTTGCTTTCTGTGTCTCTGTCTCTCCCTGTCTCTATGGTGAGCACATACTCCCTCATAGCCAAAATCTCTCTAAAAAGCCCACATGGCAGGATTGTCCCAGTTAATGTGTATGGACACGTGGGTGCAGGGTTTTGCAGGCAGCAGACCCGACCATGAGGCTGCTCTCTGCAGACCCACCTGATCTCCTGCCCGAATCAGACCTTTTGAGTTGTGATGGACTAAAACCTAATTCAAACTTTAAGTAAAACAAAGGAAGAAAAATGATGGGCCCAGCTAATTGGGAATTGGAGGCAGAGCTGGATTTGAGGCCTCACACGGATTCATTGAGATGCTACTTCCCTCCATCTCTTGCTCTGTGTGTGTGTGTGTGTGTGTGTGTGTGTGTATGTGCACGCGCGCACGTGCGTGTGTGTTGGCTTCATTCCCAGGTGACCTTTTCGCCCATGGCAAAGACAGTACTTCTTTCCCAATAATTATGAGTATATCCCAGGATGGCCTCTGACGGTCCCAGCTTTGGCTCACATTCCCATCTCTGAGCCAATTACTGTAGCCAGAAAAGTGCAGTGCATTCATTGGCCAGGCCATCACGGCCCTGCCTCTGGAGCCAGTGGGTGGAGCCCCTTCTGAGCCAAATGTACTGAAAAGGCATGAGTCCCTAAAGGGTAATGGAATGTCAAGACCAGAAGAACTAGAAAAGAGTTCTGGGCAGGGGGTGGGGGGAGTCCAGCTGGTGGTATGGTGGTCAAGGCGACTGGACCCCACACGGCCGGCTGTGTGGTTCAAGTCCAGATCTGGTGGCTTGAAAAACATGCCAGGCAAGTATGTGTGCATATGTGCGCACAATCCCAAGAGGAGGATGGAGAAGGGATTGCGGCATGGCCACCCCCCCGGGGGGCGATTTCCCACGGTCTTTCTCTTTCTCTGTCTCTCTCCAGTGAGCACACATGCTCTGTAACAAAAGAAGGAGAAGAAGGGGAAATAAAGCAGTCTTGGGGAAGAAAGAGCTCGGCGTTTGAGTGGCTTTCCCAGGGTCACATTCCCCGTGGGGAATGCTCTCTCACTTTCCCGCTTTCTCTCTTTCTTTGGACACAGGGGGCCTCCGACAACTTGTTATAAAGAAGGGAGGGAGGGAGGGGAAGGAAGAGGAAGGAAGGAGGAAGGAGGAAGATAGGAGGAAGGAAGGGAGGAAAAGAGCGAACTTCCGGTTGGGGTGGTGACACTCAGGACATGGGCATCCCAGAACAAGGCCATTCCTGGGGCTCCCATCTGGGACGTGTTGTGAGTACCTCAGGCATGTGACTGGGCCTGGCTTATAGGTTGCTGTGAACAATGCTGGCGTTGGAGACACAAGGGAAGGACTTCCTTTACCTGCCTGAGACACATCTGTACCTCCAGCACGGGTGAGGTGAGTCCTACTACAAACGTACCTAGCTGACACAGGCAGGCAAATAGCAACATGCCAAAGAGGACCAGCAGGTGGCGTGGCGAGTAAGGGGCCGGATTTCTACACGGCAGACAGTGGTTCAGTGCCGGACCCCGCAGCTTGAAAATCACGCTAGCTGCGTGCGTGTGCACAGGCGCCCAAAATCCCAAGAGACTGGAGGACACAGCATGGCCATCCCCACTGCGGGGGTGATTTCTCACTTCTCTGTTTCCCTCCAGCAAGCACACACCCATGGCAAAAACCTTTAAAAAGTACTAAAATAAAATAAAATAAAAAATAAAACAAAGACAAGTCTTTCTCATCAGTTTCCTTGGAATCACTAGGGACATATTTAGGACTCTACAGAACTCCAGGAGTTCAAGGTCCTGAAGTGCTGCCCTTGGGGAAGGGAGGTTCCCAGGGAATTGGGGAGCCTCTAATGAGGGGAGAGGAGGAAGGAGAAGCCTGTGTGTCCCAGCCCCAGGGTTGTAGTGACTCAACCCCAGAATGGCAGCCTGGTCTGCCCTGGGACACCTGGATGGGCTGACTTCAAAGGGGCTGCACCTTAATCATAGGAGCTTTGAAGGTGCAATGAAAGGCCTCAGGAAGCATAATTACCCCAGACACCACCCTCCAAGGAGCCTAGAGCAGCTGAGGCTGCTGTGCCAAGGCACTGGGGGTCCCCAGTGGGGCCTCCTTAAAGGGGCAGGGCTGCTCTTTGCAGTCAGAGTCGCACTCCACTGCCCTTGCCCCAGCAGCTGGCTGGGCTGCCCTCCCATCCCATCAGCCTCTCTGGCAGGAGGAGCACAGCCTGGGTGCAGCCGAGCCCCGGATGTGCAAGTTCCTGCACCTCAGTGAGCTAAGGAAACCTGGCCTGATAAGGGATTCTTAAGGAAGAGGTGCTGAGTACCTAAGGCTGGGGTGACAGAGGACACCAGAGGGAGACCATTTCTCCGAATCCCCATGGCAACATTTTTGTTGCACCAGATCCCTTCTCCATCCCCAGCCCATACTAGGCAGGGCAACGCAGGGCCCAAGAAGGGTGCCTTGAGCAGGAGGTGTCAGAGGGCTGGGGATGGGCAGTGCACGAATGGAGCTTGGAATGTTTCCTCCTTGAATGAGCAGATGTGTTCCTGTGGGTGCCTGTTCCTCCTTGAATGAGCAGATGTGTTCCTGTGGGTGCCTGTGCTGCAGGCTCTGGGCCTCAGCATTCCTAGCTGTAACTGTTCCCCCGTCTGCTCCTGAAAGAGTATGGACAGGAGGAGCGGGGAGAGACTGCAGTGAAAGCCTTTCCCCTTCGGATACCAGAGAGGGTTCCACCGGACCCAGTTCAGGGGTCCTCCTGATCCCACTCCTCCACGGGAGGCCCTGGGATGGGGTGTCAAAGGCAAGAAGGAGGCAGGTGGTGATGGAGGGGAATGCCACCGCCTGGAGGGAGCAGGCCAGTGACAGGGGAGAGAGGGGCTTGAATCTTGGCAAGGTAAAGGATTGGCCCAAGCTTCATCCCAGGCCGAGCTTTCCCTGGCCCCCTCCCCTCCCTTCTTTTCCAGGCCTTCAGCCATCCAGGCTTCGACCCCCTCCTCTCAAGCTCTTAGAGGCCACTGTGACCCCATGACAATGTCCTCCCACCTGTCGAGCCCGTGAGAGTGTTTGGCTCAGGCCTTCCTCTTCCTGTTTATCTGAGTTAAGGCCTCCCTTCTCACTTCCCGTTTTGACTCTTCGGCCCCACAGAACGTAAGAGGGGTCACCGTGTGTAAATGGGGAGGAGCCTGATGGGACACCGGGTACTGCTGATCGCACTCTTCCTCGGGGCAGTGATTCCACAGGGGAGAGAAGAAACAGGGTCAGGCACTGAGCTGCAGCCTTCAGACGTGTGCATTTCTCCGGACACAAATCCCATCTTTTACAAAGGAACTAAGGGAGCAGTGGTCAGCGGCCCCTTTCTTACAGCCTCACCCCTCCCCTGGGCTTTGGTGCTTTCAGCAGGCTGACTCCAGGCCCTCTGGGTGCCCTGCCCTCCCAGCACAGCACCCTCCTGGCTGGGCACCTCCACGGGCTTTGGCTGAGAAGACCGCTCTCCCACACCCTCCCACACCCCATTCTAGCTTTGCGGTCAGTGCTCCCGCCATGCTCCCAGCCCCCCAGGCTGGCTCCCCGGCGCCTCAGGCTCCTCCCCATGTCTGCTAAGAACAGACTTTGTTCTGAAATGGGTCAGCATCTTGGCCTTGTGCCTGGGTTGTGACCATAGCGCCCTAATCCTCTCTGCCTCCTTTCTCCTTCCTCCACCCTCCCTGCCCCATGTTGTCAGACTCACATTCCTCCAGCTAACACCCATGGTGCCCCCTGCCCTAGCCAATTGTTCCCCACAGTGCAGGTGCCAGGCCATGAGCATCAGGGGGATGGGCATTAAGCTGGTCAGGCTAACAGCCGCAGTACTCCCATTCTACAGATGAGGAAGCCAGGGCTCAGGAAACATGAGATGCTGGCAGAGAATGGGAGAACTTTCTGGATTCATGCCCACGTCTGCAGGATCTGGTCCCTGCCTCCGCCAGCCTCCATGGCTGTGACTGCTCCCCCGGGCCCCTGTGCTTAGAACTACCAGAGCTTATCAGGCTGGCCCACAGCTCTGGGCCCTTGCATGGGCCATCCCCTCTGCTGGGAATGACCTTCACCTTCTCAGCCCCCAGCAAATTCCTACTAGTATTTCAGGGCTCAGCTCGCATGCCCTTGAAACATCCCTTCATGTTAAAAATGTGCAGTTGCCATCATCAAGCACTCCAAGGTCCCTGGCAATAGCAAAGCTTAAGAGCACGGGCCAGGGGCCAGCAGGCATAGTGGGTAAGGCACTGGATTCCGACATGGCTGGCTACAGTTTGAATCCCAGACCTGATCCACTCTCCCATGGGAAGCCCTGGGGTGGGGTGTCAAAGGTGGAAGCGGGCAGGTGGCTAATGGAGGAGGAATGCCACCGCCCTATAGCAAAACTTCTCTACGAAATGGGAACCCTAACAGGCACGCTCACAGGGCTGTCCAGAGCTAAGGAACCAGGCTTCACCACCCGCTCTTCACAGAGAAACAGACCTAGACAGTGCCCCAAGGTCACAGAGGCATTCAGGGGCTGAGCCAACCCTCTGGACTTCCACCCCGTGTCCTCGCCTTTCGCCCCTGCACCTGCTCAGCCTCAGCCTAGCACCTAGCATGGCTGGAACCCACCCACACAAACCCACAAGACCAGCTGCTGTGTTCATTGCCTGAATGAAAATGATTCACCGTGTGGCGTGTTTTGTCATCCCGGCTGGGCGAAATTTCC
>NW_006159956.1:371517-400966 GCF_000334495.1 Tupaia belangeri chinensis
GCATACTTCAGGGACTGTGTGTGTGGCTGACGCACCTGGCCGCCCCTCTGGCATCAGCCTGGTGTCACTTCCTCAGAGGCTGTCAACCACTGCCCCAACCCATCTAATTTGCTATAGGGTGTGTGCACTTACTATAGACAAAGGGAAGGGTAAGAATGCACCTCCCCACAGGGATGACCAGGCTGCAAACCCTTCTCCATTCTCCTCTTAGGATTTTGGGTACACATACACACACAGCCAGTGTGTTTCTCAAGCTGTGGAGTCTGAGATTTGAACTATGTAGTCATCCATATGGGATCCAGCTGCCTTTACCACCCCACTTGGCTGGTCCCCTTAAAATCACTTTTGAAACTTACATGTACTATAGGATACAGCAAACAAGTAAACACAGTGTTATTAAAAATGCCCCCAGTGTAAAAAAAACAGAAATTTTAAAAATTAAGAAAAAAGATTGGCTCCTGTAATTCCCTCGGGCCCTTAGTTTAGACCATTCGATGTTCTATGTCCAGCCTACGGGGTCTTGAGGGGATAGAGGGGCTGGGGCCTCCCTACTGTAATTCCGCCAGCACTTATCTGGCCAAGTGTTAGTGAATGAAGTGGTACTTCATGGGTCACCCAATTGGCTGCTGGCTTCCCATTGTCACTCCAAGCCAAAGGCAGGGCTCGTGCAGCCAGCCTCTGCTAGTCACCTAAAATCACAGGGCCCACTGCCATGCCATGGCTTTGGGGAACACGTGCCCGATGTCTGGAAATACAGATCCACTTTTGCCTAAACCTCAGCCGTGGGGCTGGCAGAAACCCCTCACCAGGCCCGAGTCAGGTGGAGGGGTCACCAGGTCTTCAGATGCTTGCACTGGAAGGGGGCTCTGGCTGTGCCTACAATCTCCTGGCAGCCAAGGGAAGCCTCCTAGAACCTTCCACCCCTCCTGCTCTCATCTCTGGGCTGAGCCTGTGGCAACAATGACGCTTGGGTGAAAGTACAAACCCCCACTCACAGAGCTCTGTGATCACAGGTGGGTAGGTTAAGGGCATCCAGGGTGGGGAAGGTAGTCTGGGTTCAAATCCTGCCTCTGCTACCAAAGTTGTGACTTCGGGCAAGTCGCTTGACCTCTGAACAGTCTCCCGTCTGAAGGCAGGCAGGGCCGTTAATGGAACCTAACTCACAGAACTCTTCAGCAGATAAAATGGGCGAACCTTGCTTAAGTGTGGTCTTCTGTGTCGTCGTCTGGACGCACTGGGGCAGACTCTCAGGCCCACCGCTCCGGGGTCAGAGCCTGCACTTAACTAGGCCCCCGAGGGGACCTGAGTTTCAAAGCCTCCGGATGTACTGCTGCTGCCCAAGTGTCTGAGCTAAGAAGGCCCCAGCCTCACCCACCTCCACGGCGACTGCCAGTTCCGGCACTCGGGCTGGTCCTGGCAAGACCCGCCAACCAGGGCAAAAAGGTGGACAAAGGGATGCCTGCGTCACTTTATCCTTTTCTACTTTATTACTTCAAATTAACAACCACAATAAAGCTCAAAAAAGTCCAATATTTACACAGGAAAAAAGTACAAAATTCCCCCCAAAGTTCTTCAGTATTTTTTTTTCAGTTTTTTAAATTACAAAGTAATAAAAAGCTTTGCTCTTTAATTAAAAAAAAAAAAAAAGGAAAAAGGGGAAACAGAGGTAAATAAATTAGGAAATACACACACGGAGAAAACAAACAAAATAAAATAAAAACAAAAACAGGTGTTAACTAGGAAGGATGAATAAACCCAACACCCAGCCCTGACCCCAGGCACGTCCTCAGAGAGGCAGAGCCCAGGGAGAGGGAACCCCGGGTGACCTGTCGGGACCAGGGGAGTAATTTATCACCCAGACCCGCATGCTTTTGGGAAGGAGTGTCCACGGATTCTGCCCTCAGACCGGGCATGGAGGGCGGGCCAGGGGTTGGTGGTGGCGAGGACACTCTGTGACCTCAGTGGAGGTCACTGCCAGCCCCCATGTCCTTGGTAGGGGGGTGAGAACAGAAAGTCAGCCTGGCAGGCGGGCGGGCACCTGCTGCCCTGGGAAACACAGGTTGAACACATACATACACGCACAGGAAGCATCGCGGCCCGCACCACCTCGCACCCGCTCCAGGTCTCCACGGAGAGGCAGTGGAGGGACCTAAATGCTTAGGGCACACTAGGCAGAGCCTATCATGGAGCCGGCCACTGTCATTTCAGAGAGGGTGGCAACTGTGCATGTGTCCTCCATTCCAAGGCTCGTGAGACCCCACAGGACCTGCCTTCACCGATCAAACCACTGCCCCATTGCCCCATCGTGCGCTCCGCAGGCCACCCCCAATGGTGCACGGAGGGCCAGTATCTCCAACCCAGAGGGCCCCTCCCGGCGGCTGGTGGGTGGTGGCGGGAAGAGGTGGCTGGGCAGGCCTTGGTGGCTGGCTCGTGTGGCTGGCGACATCCAGGGAACCTTCAGTGGCTTGAAGGTTGGGGGCAGCTGGCAACACAGGGGTCGAGAATCCTCCGTGCTGAGAGCATCCCATCTTCGTGCCGTTGGCAAAAAAGAAAAAATTAAAAACAAAATCCATCGTCGGTTTTGTGCTGGTTTTTTTTTTTTTTTTCTTTTTGTTCTTTTGAGTTTTTTTTTTCCATTTTTTTTAAAGTCTTGTTTTTTAAAAGAAAATACAGTGAAGACACTGGGAGGGGAAGAGAGAAGACAGATCAGGTGCAGCTACCAGACCCCCTTAAGCTCTCCTTGTCCTGCAATCGCCCTCTCCAGGGACCCAGGGCCTGGCTCAAAGCCCAGCATGCAGTAGGGGCTCCAGTTCCATGGGAAGGACACAGGCGGACGCTCCCTGGAGAGCAGCCCTGGCCACGCACCTGCCCCACCAGCCTTGGGCAGTGAACTGGTTCCCGGCCCTGGGCCTGGCTGAGAATAAGCTGTTTCACCCCCCAGATCTACCTGCGGGTGAATTTCTGCGAAGTGAATCATGCTCAGGACATCCTGTGTCAGACTGACTCCCTGAAAGTGTACAGTGCTGCCTACCTACTCCCCAGGGATGCTGATCTTCTCCACACCTCTGCCAAGAACCCCCCCCCACCTCTCCTTCCCAAGCCAGGCCCCAGAGCCAAGCCTCAAGGCCTCACGCGACCATGGAAGGCCCACTGTGGCTCACACTGGCCAGAGGGCCTCCTGGGCTTGCAGAAGTCACCGAGGGCCTTCACCAGCAGGTGAGCTCATGAGAACTGCCCTATTCTCAGTGCTTTGTGTAAATTCACGTGTTTAACAGCCCCAAGGCTGAGACTGGGCTGAGCCCTGGGTAGGGGTCAGAGTGTGGGCCACAGCCCTACCTCTGCTTGGAACCAACGTTCCAGAATGTTAGGGCAAGATAGAATTAAAGACTGACCTACAGGCAGACATGGGCAGGGGAGGGTTTTCTCGTGGACACTAACCCACATAGGGCTGGGCTTACACAGAGGAAGCCATAGCCACGGGTCTAGCAGGAGCCAAAGTTTTTTTTTTTCCTCTTTGCTCATGAAAGTGTATGCACATATCTGAGAGACGTGGGGAGAGAGCAAAGAGAAGCACCTTCCACAGGGTCTGGTCCTGCTGCGACCCTTTCCTGTAACATTGGCACTGGGCACTTGCATGCGTGCCCAGCCAGGGATTCAAACCACAGCTGCCACATGGATCCAACTTCTTGAGCAATGCAAGGCTCCAAGGTTCTCAACTCCCTTGAGACGCCTTCATTTTGGGGGTGCCTGGTACCGTCTGCCCCCAGCCCCTCCAAAATACACTGCTCTCCCTCTGGGGCGCAGGTGCCTGCAGACCCAGCAGGACCTGGAGGAACCAGGTTAGGTCTCTGGTGCACAGCAACTCACCTAAGCGAACACTGGTCCGACGGTGGCTCTCCTCACTTCCCGAGGTGGTCAAATGGCACGCTTGTCTAGGTGGGGCAGCGGGATGTGGGGATGAGCTTCAGGTCATGTCCTTCAGCTGCTGGTGACTCTCTCCCCACTGGAGGGCTTTACCCCAACCCAGCCCCTCATCCAAAGAAAGGGGGTGTGACCCCACGACCTCACCACACGCCCACTCTACACACACAACACAGCCCCGGGGGCCAAAGCAACCCAGTGACCAAAATGAGTCCATTCCTAAGGTGCGTCCCACAGAAGCCACAAAGGGCAGGCCTCCTGCCCACCTCTGCCAGGCCATGCTCCTTAGGCAATCAGATTCCCTCGGACCAACTTTCCCATCCAAACGTGGCACCTCAAGTGGGGCCACCAGATAAGCCCTCACCCTCCTCTCCACCCTTTGTGTTCTTGGCAAGGCTGACAGTGGCCCTGGGGGGCTTCTTGATGGCAGGGACACTTAGCACCCCATCTTTGAGCCTCCTACTGCCCATCCAGTAGGGGCCCTGCAGCAAGGCCTGGATCCCGCTCTACTGCTGGGGCCCGTTCCTTCCCTGACCTATTGCTGACTTTGCTCAGAGGGAGCCAATTAGACCCCCAGGCGATTTGGTGAGGCCAAGTCCTGGCTCCACCATCGGGCTGGCTCTAGGGATTAGGGCCGACGGCATGGGGTCTCTCACTTACCTGTGAGGCTGAAATCCGGGAGACCTCTTGTCGCCCAGTGAGGTCTGATGATGAGACGTTGGCAGGCGCGCCCCTGTGTAGCCGCATGCTCACCTTCCTCTCCCGGTCGACCCGTGAGATCGCTCTGGGAGAAGTATTGCCTGCAGTGTGAGCAGGGGAAGCCGCACTCAGTGTGGGTGCCCGTGAGCCTTTGTCCCTGGGCCCCGCCCGCTGCCCGGCTCCCCTGCTCACCAGCTTGCTGGATGCGGGAGGGTGGGGTGGAAGCCACAGGCTCGGCAGCGCTGCGCAGACGGTTGGCGGTGGCCCCCGTAGGTGGGCCAGGGGGCAGGGCCCGGGTGGCGGACCCCCGCAGCTGCCCCATCCTCTCCTCGCGCTCGTGTTCTCGCCGCTCCCGGTCCACGTCCTCGGGGTTCCGGGCTGCACCCTGCGGGGATGCGAGATGAGACGCTGGTCAGCTCCATGAGTCCAGGGAGCTCTGGGCCTCCAGGCCCCCGAGGACTGAGCAGTAGGGGAGACTGGGTGGGCATCTCAGAAAACCTCCATTCAACCTCCTCCCCATGGAGCAGGAAACCATGATATGGGAGAGGTAGAAATGACCCACGATCACGCAGCAGAGAAATGAAGGCGCACAACCACCGGAGACAGGAAAAAGCAGCATCAGAGAGGCAGAGGGAGGTCAGACCGGAGGGCCAAGGCCCCCAGGTGGCCAAGGGCAGCCCAAGGCCCACCCAACCAAGGCTGGGCCCTGCCTTGGCCCCTCCGAGCACTGAGAGCCCTCAGTCTCTCCAAACTGAGCAGGAAAGGTGTACGGAGGCCCACCTAACGGACAGGCAGGGATGCCCAGAGAGGGCAGAGGACAGACCCAGAGCTACAAGACCAGAGGAAGGTGGAGCGGCACCTGACCCAGTTCTGCTGGTGCCTAACTAGGAGCTTGCTTGACAGCCGTCCTTCCCTGCCCTCGGAGCTGGCAATAGCTCCTGGCAGGTACGTGGAGGCCATAGCCAGGAGGCCTAGGGGACCCACTCAGACTGCCTGCCTTGGGACGGGAGCTCAGGGGGAGGGGAAGAAACTGGTGCTAGACACTCCATGGAAGAAAAAGAGGCACCATAGACAAGGCTGGAGCAGAAGGGGTATCCCGAGCCCCCAGGGGCCCTGTCCTTCAGCCACAGCCGCCCCTAGAGCAGAAGGAAACAAGAAAGACGCAGAGAGGAGCACGGGAGAGTGGTGCCTGCTGCATTACCTAGCTGGTCCTGGGGCCGTCCACAGGGGGCAGGGGGCTGGCATGAGGGGGGCCGCATCTGTGGAGAGAGCTGTGCGCTGAGTTGGGGGCCTGCTCACGGGTCATGGGGTGTGGGCTTCAGGAATCCCATGAATCCCCTGTGGGGGCTGGCCAAGACATGGGAGTAGGGCTGAGCCTTGTCTTTAAGCCACTCTGGGAGGTGGCGGCTGGGACAGGGAGGAAACAAGGCCAAGAGAGGCTCGTCCCCTGCCTGGGAGCCTCTGCCACCTGGTGCTGCTCTGCTCTCTGCACCCCAAGAGGACACTGTTCAGGCAGATCTGCAACAGCAGAACATTCTAGGCGGCATCTCTCCCGACCTCCCACCCAGACACCTGTCGGGCAGGCCTGAGACCACTGGGCCCCACCTCCTGACCTCTACTCCTCACCCCGGGACCTGCCCACACAGCTAGGGCGAGCAGAACGTGGCCCAGCCACAACCGCAACTCCGACAGATGTGCAGGAGCACATCCTAAACCTCCTCTGGGCAGGGCACGCCATCCCTGCAAGGCTGGTGCAACCTCACCCCTACCAAAGGGGTTGAAACTGATCCCATGACCTGCTCAGAGCAGCAGCGCCCCGTGGCCAGTCAGAACAGAGTGGGGCCCCTGCCCTTCGGGGTGAGCTACTGTCCACGTCTCAATCCAGCCCTGGTGACGCCTCAGGAAACGCACGCCAGGGAGCTTTCTTGACCTTTATTTGCCCACGAGAAAACACAGAAGGTCCGCATCAAAGTCACGTGAGCAGCTACCCCAGTTGTGTGACCTCTGTCCCTGGCCATGGCGAAGTCCTTCCTGGCCAGTGGGCTAGACCTTGGAACACAGGGACTGTGTGTCTGAGTGGCATCCCGGGTCCAGGTGTCATATTCCAATGCCCTGATGGAGGGGCCACTTCAAAGTCAAGGGGAGTCACTTCAAGGTCAAAGGCAAGATCCTTCCAATGGGAGTGTCTCCACTCCCTGGTGCCCAGTAGGGTGTCCTGTCTGCTGGTGGGTGCGAGTGACGCGTCCTGCAGGGCGCAGTGGTACAGAAGGGCCTGGCCTTGGGTGAAGGGTGTCACCAGAAGGTCCCCAATGCATGCTCTGCAGAAGCTTCTGTCAATGTGCATCCGGAGGTGGTCAAGCTCGTGATGGTGACAGGCCAGAGATAAGGATGTGGGCACTCTGCCCAGCTTCTGAGTCCAGGACCTGCCTCGAAGGGACCCCAGGAAGGGGATGGAGCGCGGGCTCTCGGTGAGCAGGGAGCACCTGTCTCTGGCTCTGGAAGTGATCTTGGCTGCAGTCCCGCGAGCAGCTCTACCAGGCAGACGTCTGGGACAGCACTGTCCACGGAACTTCCTGGGGTGCCAGAAACGTCCAGGGCCGCCTCGCTGATGCGGCAGCCACTAGCTAGACACCGGTGGCACCTGAGAACTCGGGATGTGGCACATGTGTCCGAGGACTAGCTTCAACTTTGAATCCACAAGTAAGGGCTTACGCGTAGCCAGGGATTACTGCGCTGGCTGGCACGGGCTCTGGAGAGCAAAACCTACCCTTGGGTCCGGCTGAGCCGAAGGGCTACGCCTGCCACAGCACCCGACTGGATGGCGTCTGCGGGGACGAGCAAGTGTCCAGCGCCCCGTGCTGAGGAGAGCTGGCCCCAGGTACCCCAGGCCCTCAGCCATGCTCCGAGCCACAAGGTCTAGGGTGACAGGTGCCTAGCTGTCCATCTCGTGTCCCACCCTAGGAGGAGGCCGTCTGAGGTCTCGCCCCTGGCCTGTGAAAGTAGTCTCTGCCTGCTTCTGTCCTCCTCCTGAGGGAGCAGGATCAAGCTACTGAGCCCCAGAGAGAAGAGGAGCCCCAGAATAACCCGCTGACCTTGGCGTCCAAGAGAACAAGGCCTCAGTCCTGGGCATCTGGCAGAGGGACGGGGGCCCCGCCAGGAAAGGAAAGGCACACCAGGGTGAAGCAGGGGAGACATTTAATGAGTTCAGGTTTGTTACAGAGGCTGCTGACGGAGTCTGGCCTTGGGCCAAGCCCCTCCTAGGGGAGTGGTCATCACCCTCCTTCAAGCTCTGTCCTGGCCCTTAGGCGGCTGGTTCATTCCCTCAAACCCCATGGCAGGGCCGTTTCTGCATGGCCTTCCAGTGCTTGGCCCCTTCTCTGCAACATGAGGTCACCCCCACTACCCCAGGGGCTGCTCCTCAGGCCTGGCCCCGATGGACTCAGGCACACCTGGCGATGTCAGAACTGAGGCCCTGGAGTCCAGACCACGGGCCAGTAGTTTTTTGGGGGCAGCTCCTCCACCTCCTCCACAGGCCTATCTGAGGGGCCCTGGGTGCCCAGGGGCGCCGGGCACCTGGAAGGGACAGAGAGAGCACAGCTGAGGCTCAACCTCCTGCACTTCCGGCCAAGCGGCGAGTCTTGGAAAGGCTAGGTCTAGAGGGTCCTTACCAGAACGTGGGTGAGTACGTGGGCCCGGCCCAGGGGCAGGGGCGGGGGCAGGGTGGTGCAAGAGCTTCGCTGTCACGGGGCAGAGCCTGGCTCGAGGAAGCCCCCTTTTCCAGAAGAGATGTGAAACAAGACATACGATTTCACGGATTCTGGAGCTCCGGGCACAGCTGACGGACGCCTCTCCCCTACCCACCCCCAGGACCCTTAAAAGAGGGAGACGGAACAGCCACCTAGCAAGACCCAGGGTCCCATGACCAAGAAGAAAGAAACCACTACGAATGGGTCCAGGTTGGCCAGAGGGGCTGCGGAGAAGGCAGCTGCCTGGGACGTGCAGAACAAGAACAGCAGGACGGTGTAGGCTGCAATCAGGGCAGCAGGGGGCCCGGCCAGAGCTACCCACGCCCCGCCACGAGTGCCCAGGAGGGACTTGAGGCCTGGCCAGGTCCGCCTTGGTCTGGTGGGAGGCGGCACCCTGCCTGGGCTCTGCTGGCCATGGAGGCACAAGCTGTCAGCGTCGATGAGGTGGGAGAAAGGGAGCTCTGGGACCCCGGTGAGGTCACTGGCACTGTTCAGCTCATACCTCCCATTTGCTGGAAGGCCCGCCCGCCAGTGGGTCACTCTGGTGTACTGAGTCAGTACCTGCCCTGTCCAGTCCCCCAAGCCCGCCTTGGCCTCCAAGTGACTCACGAATTTGAGCATGTTCCAATCGAAGACGTAGTCGTAGGAGAAGCCCTGCCGGTGGAAGAGGTTGCGGAAGAGCTGGCGAAGGTAGGAGTAGTCAGGCTTGTCGTCGAACCGCAGGGACCGGCAGAAGTTGAGGTATGTTGAGAACTCGGCTGGTGGGAGTCACAGGGAACAGAGGTGGCGCCGTGAGACCCATGCCCTCCAGGGTCCCCAGCAGCCAGCAGTGTCCTAGCCACCCACTGTCACTATGAACACTTCAATCTCAGAGGAGGTGAGACAAGGAGAGGCCAGAAGCCCAGCCCGGCCTGTGTGAAGCCCTGGCCCGCAAGGAGAGCCTCCAAGAATCCAAGGAGCTGTGAACTATGGGTATGCTCAGGAGGCTGGCTCCAGGGAGCAAGTCTCCAACAATCTGCCTATTCCTACCCAGCACTTGGGACCACACAGACAAATGTGAAGGACGGGGGGACCAGCAGTTAGAGTAATGGCTATGTCGCTGGACTCCCACGTAGTCGACTGTGGTTCGCGTCCCGGACCCGCTGGCTTAAAACTCACGCCGGGCGCGTGTGCGTGCGTGCCCAAGATCCCAAGAGGAGAATGGAGGAGAAGGGATTGCAACGTGACCATCCCCCCTGGGGGGTGATTTCTCGCTTTCTGTCTCTATGTCTCTCTGTCTGTCTGGCAAGTGCACACGCCCTATAGCAAAAATCTCTCAAAAAAAAAAAAAAAAAAGTGAAGGACAGGCCAGCAGGTGGCGTGGAGGTTAAGGTGGCTGGCATGTCCCATATGGCCGATTGCTGACTGCATACTGCAAGTCCCAGACCCAGGGGCTTGAAAAACATGCTGAGTGCTTGTGCATGCATACCCAAACTCCCCAGAGAGGAATGGAAGAGAAGGGATTGTGGCACATACCCTGTAGCAAAAAATAACTTAAAAAAACAACAATAACAAAAAATGCAAAGGACAGTCAGGGCACGGTGGGAACTCCCAACAGAGACGACCTCCATTTCCTTCTCAAAACACGAGCTGGAAAGGAGGGGGAAGGAGTGCGGGTCAAGGAAGACTCGGTGTACAAGAGCCAGGCCAAGGGATGCAGACCTCACAGCTGGGCCTCGGCGGAGTGCCTGTGATGAACAGTCTGGGACCTGGGGCTGTGGCAGCCCAGGCTGGGTTCTGTGTGACTGTGTGGCCTCACCTTCCCCCTGGAAAGGGCCTCAGGGTCCCTACCTGGCTGCCTTCCCCGGGCGGGTACTCACAGGGATAGCCTTTGCAGAGCACCTCGATGGGCGTGGACATCTTCTTCTCACTGATGCGCTCGTACTTCTGCCGCTTGGTGGCTGCCTTGAGGCCTTGCCAGGGCAGGGAGCCCAGGTTGAAGTACATGAGCACATAGCCCAGACTCTCCAGGTCATCTCGGCGGCTCTGCTCTGCAGAGGGTCAAAGGCAAGGTGAGGGGCAGGGGCCACTGGGCCCACGGCTCCTCCTGCACTGTGCGCTCCCACTGCATCAGACGCCAGATCCCGCTCCCCATCTCACACTGGCTCACTACTAACACAGTGACAAACAGGCACTGTCACTGTCCTGTCACCCAAGGAGTAGCTTTCGCAAGTCCTTGGATCTGTGTTCCCAGCTCAAGCACCTATTCACTTGACGACTCTGAGTGGCCACCCACTGCCTCCCTGCCCTATGCAGAGCACACAGGCTTGGCTCAGACGGGACCGGGACCTAATGTGGCTTTGGCACTTGCTAAGCTGTGCGGTCTTGAGCAGCTGTGTAAAGTGCCCTCCCCAGCCTGCTCAAGTAGGAAAGAATCCCCCACCACTCAGCAGGGCTGCCGTGAGGATGAGGAGGGGCAGGAAGGTGCTCGGCCTATGCAGCTCTGCTTATGAAGGGGAAGACCCAGCTTTGTGCAGACGGGCGTAATCCATCCGGGCTTGTGGGGGAGAGGGGCTCCAGCTGAGATGGGGGTGGGGCACCCAGTGGCTGGAGCTGGCCAGCAGCCCCCAGGCGCACCTTGCTCAGGCCCAGCTCTTACCGATGCCCAGATGGGTGTTGATAGAGGCGTAGCGGGCAGTGCCGGTCAGGTTCTTGTTTTCCCGGTAGGGGATGTGCTGGTGGGTGCGGGCGTCCCGGTACTTCTTGGCCAGGCCAAAGTCGATGATGTAGACCAGGTTGCCCTTCTTCCCCAGCCCCATGAGGAAGTTGTCGGGCTTGACATCCCGGTGGATGAAGTTCTTGGAGTGGATGTACTCGATGCGGCTGATCTAGTGGGGATAGCAAGTCGTTCGGCAAGATCAGCAGGAGGACTTGGCCAAGTGCCCTGAGCCAGGCCCTGGGCCGGGGGTGCAGGGGTAAAAAAACGCACACGCAGTCCCTGGCCTGCCAAGGGAAAGACCTGCTACGGCCGTGCAAGATGGTATCAAGCAGCGCATCAGGGAAGGCTTCCTGGAGGAACTGATATTAGGGAAACTGAAGGAGGAGCTCAGCAAGTGTGCTGTGAGCTGGAAAGAGGGCATGGTGAGAAAGCGATGGCAGGACCCATGGTGAGGCCGCAGCGGGAAAGGTATCCAGGCCCCTGGCAGAGCCTCACCTGCCTGGCTTCACCCTCATGGGACTTGAGGACCCAGAGTCAGAGACAACCAGATTCAGAGGGAGGGGAGGGGCAGAGGAAGCACCAAGGACACTCAACGGCAGAGGTGACAAGATGGGTCCAGATACAGGATTCCTGTTGGCTTCCAAAGGACGTCGGGCAGACACACGAGCCAGCTCTTTAAGCAACTTTTTTCTTTTCTTTGAGAGATTTTTACTATAGGGCACGTGTGCTTGCCAGATAGACAGAGACAGAAAGCGAGAAATCACCCCCAGAGAGGACAGCCATGCTGCAATTCTTTATCTTCCATTCTCCTCTCGGGATTTTGGGCATGCATACACACACATGCCCCTTGTGAATTTTAAGCCACCAGCTACGGGACTCGAACTGCAGTTGACTACATGGAAGTCCAGTGCCTTAACTACTATGCTACCTGCTGGTTCTGTCTTTTTTTTTTTGGAGAGGTTTTTGCTATAGGGTGCATGTGCTCGCCAGACAGAGAGAGACAGAAAGTGAGAAATCACCGCCCAGGGGGAATGGTCACACCGCAATCCCTTCTCCTCCATTCTCCTCTCGGGATCTTGGGCACACATGCACACGCGCCCAGCGTGAGTTTAAGTCACCGGGTCCGGGTCGGGAACCGCGGTCAACTACGTGGGAGTCCAGCGACATAGCCATTACGCTAACTGCTGGTTCCCCCTTAAAGCTAATTTTGAATACTCAAATCACGTGAGGCCAATAGGAGGCATGCATGGTGGTTAAGGTACTGGACTCCCACATAGCCGGTGGCAGTTAAGAGTCCCAGACCTCGCAGCTTGAAGATCACGCCAGGCGTATTTGCATGCATGCCAAAAATCCCAGGAGAGTGGAGAAGGGATTGCAGTGTGGCCATCCCTCCTGGGGAGTGATTCCTCACTTTCCCTCTCCCTGTCTCTCTCTGGCGAGTGCAATTCCCTATGACAATGACAACAGAAAAAAAAAAAAAAACTCAAAACACAACTCGAATTATTAGGTCATCAGGAAAGTCATGGTGTATTTTTCTGCTCTCCTATGCAAAGACGCGTCATGACATTCCCGATGACCCAGCAGGCCATGTAGCAGGCCATGTAGCGGCTGAGGGCTGAGTGCAGAAAGCTGATCCCACGTGGCAGACTTGAGCTCCTGTCCCAGCCCTCCCTGGCAGCTAGAAAAACAGACTTGTAAAACATGCCAGCATGTGCATGCCCCAAATGCTAATGGGATGGAGAAGCAGAGGAAGGACTACAGTGTGATCATGCTCCCCTGGGCTTTCTCTCTTGCCCTCTCCCTGGCGAGTATACACACCTTCGGGCAGTAAGTAAAGAAATAAACAAACAAATTAACAGCATGCACAGGGCATGTCCCTGGGCAGTTCGCACCCACTCTGGGTCTCAGGCTTCAGCGCGGCCAAGTATCTCCCAAAGCTTTTCTTGAATCTCACACGCTGTGAGGATCTGACAACTTTCCTCTGTGCGTACTGGTTTAACCTAAATATGAGGGCATCTGCAGACGTGCTGCATGCCAGCCACGGCCCAAGACTAAGCCCCTGCATCATGAGATCTCCAGTTCTATCGAGGTCCCAGACTCTGTGGTTTTAACTTTTAAGAAGCTTTCCTTGGTGCTTATAAAGGGCGTGGGGAGGACCAGCAGATGGCATGCATAATGGTTACGTTGCTGAACTCCCATGTAGTTGACCATGGTTCAAGTTCCAAGCCCAGTAGCTTGAAATTCATGCTAAGCGCATGTGTGTGCATATGCCTCAAATCCCAAGAGGAGAGTGGAGGAGAAGGGACTGTGGCGTGGCCACCCCCGGGGGGTGATTCTCACTTTCTGTCTCTCTGGCAAGTGCATGCACCCTATAGCAAAAATCTCTCTCTCAAAAATAAATAAAACAAAGGACTTTGTGGTCTAACAACTGTCCGTCAGAGGGCACCTCCTCTGGTCTGGGCACTGCATGGCATGCCCCCCAATCCCCACAATGACCCAACAGAGGGAGACTCTCTAGAGGTGCCTGTGGCTTAGAGAAGCCCAGCAATTCACCTACGGTCACACCCCAAATAGGACCAGTGGGTGCCATCGGGGCCCCTCCCAGGAGCCTGGCTCGGCAGGTGTACAGGTGGGCCTGGAAGCTGCATTTTAAACACCCTCAGGCTGCAAGGCTGGTGGTGAAGGTCTGCAGGTCCAGGAGCCAGACCTGGTATCTTGTGCCGACTAGCCTGACGGGGAAGGAGAGGGGTCTCTACCAGGGCCCACATGGCCTGGCTGGGACAGAACGGGGGTGAAGGGGGGCACAACACACACACGACTCACCATCTGGTCGGCCAGGAGCAGCACCGTCTTGAGGCTGAACTTGCGGGAGCAGAAGTTGAAGAGGTCCTCGAGGCTGGGCCCCAGCAGCTCCATGACCATGACGTTGTAGTCGCCCTCGGCCCCGCACCATTTGATAGACGGGATTCCCACTGGGTGTCAGGGAGAGAGGCTGTCAGGGGCCATCACCGTCGACCCTGCATGGGCCCCGTCCTCTGGGCTCCACCCGCCTGCCCGGTCCTCCCGCGCCTCACCTCCCCCCTGCATCATCTTGTAGAACTTGCTCTCGATGTGCAGTTGCGGGTGCTTCGTTTTCACACACTCTAGCTTTATGGCGACCTCTTCACCAGAGGCAATGTTGGCACCTGCCGGGGAGAAAGCAAGGACCTGGGTCACCCTGGCTGCTAGGCCACCTCGGGCTTCCAGCTCAGCGTTTCTGAGGCCTGCGGTGCCAAGCCCAGGGCATCTGCCTGTGGGCAGTTCTGCCCCTCTTGGGGAGGATAGAGAGGAGGCAGAGGGTCTCAGGAAGCACGGGCTTCCCAGGGGAGTGAGGCCAACAGCCCGTGTAGAGGAGGCGAGAC
This sequence comes from Tupaia belangeri chinensis, assembly GCF_000334495.1. Classification (NCBI taxonomy): domain Eukaryota; kingdom Metazoa; phylum Chordata; class Mammalia; order Scandentia; family Tupaiidae; genus Tupaia; species Tupaia belangeri. The sequence continues at coordinate 385,983 of NW_006159956.1, forward strand.
ACCATGGACCACCCAGGGAACCAAGGTCGGCGTGGCCATGAGGCCCCCACATCACCTAAGGGCAAGGAACCCAGTTCTGGACCGAGTGGGTCAGCAGGGTGTGTGGGGGTGAAGTAGCTGGATCCTGGTGGGACGGGGCGTGTATACAGATGATCTCCACCTGCAGACGAGGTTCAGGAAGGGCAACCAGCCTGCGGCCGCCCACATCAATGCAGACACCAAGGTACAGGCCCCAGCTCATCGGATTCTCATCCACGTTTTACAGATAAGAAACTGACACCCAGTGCCAGCCAGGGGACAGTGGTCTAGGTGACTGGATCCCACATGGCCACCTGTGCGGTTTGAGTCCCAGCTGTAGTGACTTGAAAAACAGGCCAGGCTGGGGCCGGCAAGTGGCATGGTGGTTAAGGGCGCTGGACTCCCACATGGTCGACCACGGTTCAAGTCTCGGACCTGGTGGCTTGCTTTCTCACTTCCTCTTGCTCTCTCTCTCCCTCTGTCTCTCTCTGATCAAACTGGAAAATAATAATGACAATAAATTTAAAAACTTAAATAAAATAATTCTTTAAAAAAAAACAGGCCAGGGACATGTGCACGCATGCCCAAAATCCCGAAAGAAAAATGGAGAAGGGATTGCAGCATGGTCATCCCACCTGGGAGGTGATTTCTTTCCCCCTTTCTCCCCCTGGCAAGCACGTGTACCCCACAGCAAATAAGAAAGAAAACGGACGCCCAGCTCCATCACATGACTAAAATGGTAGACTCAAGACTCAACGCCAGCTCTGTTTGTCTTCAAGTCTAGGTAAGAGGGTCCTGTCTGTACTTCTACCCCACTCCTGGGTTCTCACCGGAAGCCTCGGGAACCCCTGTCTAAGAAAATACCCTCGGAGCTGGCTCCACAGCCCGATGATTAAAGGAGTTAGATCCGATATGGCTGACTGAGGTTGGAATCCTGGCCCTGAGGGCTTGGAACACACACCAGGCCCATGTGTGCTCATGCCTAAAGTCCTGGCAGGAGGGAGAGACACTGCAGAGGGAAGTGCAGTGCCACTACAGCCCACTGGAGGTGCTTTCTCTCTCTCTCTCTCTCTCTCTCTCTCTCTCCACTGGGCATGTGTGACCTCCCAGAATTAAAAAAAATAATAACAGGTTAAAAAAGAAAACACCAGGGACCAGCAGTTGGCGTGATGGCTATGTCACTGAACTCCCATGTAGTTGACTGCAGTTTGAGTCCTGGACTCGGTGGTTTAAATTCATGCCGGGTGCATGTGCGTGCGTGCCCAAGATCCCGAGAGGAGAATGGAGGAAAAGGGATTGCTGCATGGCCACCCCCCTGGGGGGGATTTCTCACTTTCTGTCTCTCTGTCTCTCTCTGTCTTTCTGGCGCGCGCACGCGCCCTATAGCGAAAAAAATAAAAATAAAATGTCGAGGTCAGCAGGTGGCGTGGTGGTTAAGGGCGATGGACTCCCACAAGGCCAACAGCGGTCTGAGTCCTAGACCGGGCGACTCGCTTTCTCACTCTCCCTCTTTCTGCCTCTCGCACTCTCCCTCTTACTCTGTCCCTGTCTAGTCAAATTAAAATAAATAAAGTTAAATAAAATAATTCTTTAAAAAAGAAAATACCATCAAACACTAAGACCTGCACTCTGCCTGCACTCCCCCCCACGGCTCAATAAGTCATAAACAGGCCCTGCCTCAGTGGCACAGCTGGTACATACTGACCCGGAGTGCTGGAAGTCACAAGGCCGACTGTGGGTTTGGATCCCTGGCCCGGCTGACCTGAAACACACTGGGCACATGTATGTGCAGCCAAGATTCTGACAAACTGGACGGCTGGGGCAGGGGACCACGGCATGACGAGGCCCTCCTGAGAGCATATCATGCTGTCCTCTCTCACGCGCCGTCACGAGTAAAATAAAACTAAACTGAAAAAGAGTGGAGGGGCAGGACGATCAGTAAACGCCCCTGAACAGCTGCCGGAGGACTGACACCAGAGCTCACGCACAACCAGGAGAAAGCCTAAGCTTCCAAGTAAGCAGGAAAGGCAGAGGTGGGGCAAGCTGGCACGGCCACGCTGCGGCACCCAGTCACCCAGGACACAGGCGCTCTGCACTCTCGACCGGTCGGCGAGCAAACTGGTCAAGAAACAAGGGGTTTAAAGGGGGACGATGTGTGGTGTGCTGTAGCACCACAGTATGCATGTTGCCATGGATACCACGCACTGCCGTCTAGAATACCATCATTCTATCCACACAGAGAAAGCACACAGTACATTAGTGCCGGAAAGCGACGAGACACACCACACCACAATGAACAGAAATCCGGCACGGTCATTTTCATTTATTCTGAATCCTATCATGGGCTCACAATGAAGTACAAACTTACAAACGAAATGCATGACTGTGGGAACAAGGGTAAAGACCGGTCGTATGTCTGAGCAGCCGTTAAGCAGGCTGGTCATTAAGTGAGGAGTGGCTGGATACACAAACCCTGGGTCCACTAATGCCTTCCCGAGGATGTGACCTTTAGAAGCCTGTGCACACCAGGGGACAGGATGAGATGTGCACAGGGACAGACAACTCTGATGGCCAGCAACAGAACAGCGGAATAGGGACAAGGCACACAAAGGACTCCCAGCACCCTGGGTGGCTCCCAGCTTCTCCACTGGGTGAGAGAGCATGCAGGAGCACTCTTTGTAATGGCTAAAAGTCAGGAACAGCCCAAAGGATCACAGCATGTGGTATGTCCATACAATAGAAATGGAATACTACATAGGTATAAAAAGGAAGTCCTGATGCCTGCCTACAACATGAACGAACCTCAAAAACATTACGCTACGTGAAAGGACTCACACAAGGACAGGAACTATGATTCCATTACATGAAATGCCCAGAATAGGTAAAACCACAGAGACAGAAAGTAGTAGGTTGAGGACCAGCATATGGTGTAATGGCTATGTCACTGGACTCCCATGTAGTCAACTGCGGTTCGAGTCCTAGACCCAAAGGCTTAAATTCATGCCGGGCATGTATGTGTGTGCCCAAGATCCCGAGAGGAGAATGAAGGAGAAGGGATTGTGGCATGGCCATCACCGCTGGGGGGGGGGGGGATTTCTCACTTTCTATCTCTCTGTCTCTCTCTGTCTTTCTGGAGAGCACACGTGCCCTATAGCAAAATCCTCTCCCCCAAAAAAGAAAAAAGTACTAGGTTGGTGCAAAATTAATTATGGTTTTTGCGTTGTTGCAATTTGTCATTTGCTATTAGATACTTTCTTAAATAAACAAGGATATGTTACACATCATATTAATACATATTTCTCACCTTTTTTTGGCTAATGACATTACTTGTTCTTTATAAATGTAAGTTTAGACTGGAAATCACATCAGACAAAAAGCAAATTCGAGCGATTTTCTTATCAAGTTCAAAATGGGCCATAAAGCAGAGACAACCCATAACGTCAACAATGCATCGACCCCGGGCACTGCTGATGGACAGAGGGAGCCATGGCCCACGAAGTCCGGCAAAGGAGCAGAGAGGGCACGGCGGCCCACTGAGAGCACTCGTCAAAGCTGAACCTCTTCCAGCTACGTGAGAAGTTGCCAAAGAACTCTGTGGTCATTCGGCATTTGAAGCAAACTGGGAAGGTGAAAAAGCTCAGTAAGTGGGTGTCTCATGAGCCAACCAAAATTTGTGGAGGGCATCTTCTCTTACTCTATGCAACGACGAGCCGTTTCTCGATCAACTCGCGATGTGTGACACATGGATTTTACGTGACCGTCAGCGACACCAGCTCAGCGCCAGACTGAGAAGCAGCTCCAAAGCACTCCCCAAGCCAAACTCAGCCAAAAAAGGTCACAGTCACTCCGATGGGGTCTGACCCACTGCGGCTTTCTGAATCCAAACCATTCCATCTGAGAAGTGTGCTCAGCAAATCGATGAGATGCACGGAAAACTGCAACGCCTGCAGCCAGCAGCGATCAGCAGAAAGGGCCCCATTCTTCCCCGACAGCATCCGACCACATGTCGCACACCCAATGCTTCCAAAGTTGAATGAACTGGGCTACGAAGTTTTGCCTCATCCGCTAGTCACCTGACCTCTCGCCAAGCATCGCGGCAACTCTTTGCAGGGAAAACGCTGCCGCAACCAGCAGGGTGCGGAAGATGCTTTCCAAGAGTTCGTCGAATCCCAAAGCACGGATTTTTACTCTACAGGAATAAACAAACTTATTTCTCGTCGGCAAAAATGTGTTGACTATAATGGTTTCTATTTTGATTACTAAGGATGTGTTCGAGTCTCGTTATGATGATTTAAAATTCATGGTCCAAAGTCGCAATTGCTTTTGGATCAATCCAACAGACATGGGTGCCAGGAACTGGGGCACGGGCATAGGCGGAGACGCTTAATGAGTACGAAGAATGAGTCTGGGGGTGACAGACGTTGTTTGGGAAGTGGACCGGGGCAGTAGCTGCACAACACTGTGAATATGCAACGTGAGACCGAACTGCACACTTTAAAATGTTTCATCTTGTGTTATGTAAATTTCACCTCAATTTTAAAAAACATTTGCCGGAGGGCACACATGCTTGCAGGAGAACTGGAGAAAGAGAGAGCGAGAGTGAGAAGGCACCCCATGGGAGGTACAATCTCCTCCTCCATTTCTCCTTTCAGGTTTGGGTGCACATACACACCTGGTATGTTTCTCAAGTTGCCAGGTCCGGAACTCAAACGACACAGTGGGCCATGTGGCCCCGTCACCTCAATTTCTCAAAACAGGGAGAAAAAGCAAGTGATAGGAGAACACACACACATTTTTATTTGTCTCAATTTCAAAGCATGCCACACAAAACAGTCTAACCGAACTTCAGACAGTTCATGAAAAATGGATTAAAGTTCAAGTTTATTTTGGTGCAAAATTTTTTTTTAAATCCATGCAGTTTTCTTTATAATACATATATTCTGTGAAATTCTGAAGATGCCCCTCATACGGTTTAGGGATATAAACAAGTGCTAATCTTTTTTTTTTTTAATTATTTAATTGTATTTACCTACTATTATTTTCCAATTTTGCTACAGGGCATGTATACTAACCAGAGACGGAGATACAGAGAGAGGGAAAGTGAGAAAGCAAGCCGTCAAGTCTGGGACTTGAACCATAGTCAGCCATGTGGGAGCTCATAGCCTTAATCACCATGCCACTTGCTGGCCCCTGTGTTAAAATTCTAATAAAAAATGACAGATTGGGTCAGTCCTGTGGTCTAGAGGTTAGGGGAGCCAGGTCCCATATGGCTCACTGCAGTTCAAGTCCCGGCCCTGGAGGCTTGAAAAACACACCAGGCGCATGCGTATGTGTGCCCAAAATCTCAACAGGGTGGAGAAATGGAGAAGGGAATGCAACGTGACCATGCCCCACTGCGGGTGCTTTCTCTCTCCAGTGAACACACGCATCCACTGGCAATAAACAGGTAAAGTATTAGGTAGTGGTTACCTCTGTTAGGCAAAAGTGAGACCAGCAGATGGCATAATGGTTACATAGCTGAACTCCCACGTAGTTAACTGGAGTTTGAGTCCTGGGCCTGGCAGTTTAAAACTCATGCCAGGTGCGTGTGCATGCTTGCCCAAAATCCCAAGAGGAGAGTGAAGAAGGGACTGTGGTGTGGCCATCCCTCCTGGGGGGGTGATCTCTCGCTTTCTGTCTCTGTCTCTTCAGTGAGTGCACACACCATGCAGGAAAAAAAATCTCTCTCAAAAAAAAAAAAAAAAAAAGGCAGAAGACAGGATGGTGGAAGAGCACCCAGCTGTTCAAGGTGACCTGCATGTCTCCCTCTTCCAACTGGGTGGTGCTCGGGGAAGCATCCCTTACACACAAAAAGTGTCCTTACCTTCAAAACAAAAACAAAAACCTCCTACATGGCGAAAACAGAAATAAAGTCCCAAGAAAACCATGCTTGCAATTCTTACGACAGACAAGAGCTAATATATATTTACCGTGAGCTTTTTACAAACCAGTAGGGAAAAGACTCAACAGGAAGTAAGGTAAAGGAATTGGAAGTTACTTCAGAGCCAAACCACTGATATGAACGGCTTACTAGGAAAAGGCATTCCGCCTCCTTGCAAGAGAAATGCAAACTGAAATGATCCTGAAAGACCATTTTCACCTAGGACTGTCAAAGCCCTACAACAAGATGACACTCCTTTGTCCCGGGGCACTCCTACCCAGGTCTAAGTGTGAACTAGTAAATCCCAACTGGAAGGTGACCTGACACCCCTAACTCTGACCAAGTGGGGGAGCCTACTCAGTACCTTGCCAAACAGAGCCCGGACAAGGCTGTCCACTGTAGGCTGTTTCCAATAGCGGAAGTTTGGAAACGACTCAAATATCCATCACCAGGGCCTGATTCAAGAAAGAATAGACCATCCACAGACCAGAACACAATGGAGAAAGAATGAGGAAGCTCTCAGTGCAGAAGTGGAAAGATCTCCAAGACACAGGAAGTAAAAAAGCGAAGTACAGAACAGTATGTATTCTACTCTCATTTCAGCTAAAAAAAAAAGTAGGCAAGTAAGTATCCGTGTGGACTTGTATCTACATAAACACTGAAAGGATACATGAGAACCTGGGGCAGGCCCAGTGGGTGGGGCCCGCAGAGGAAGGATGGGATACTTCCCTGGATGCTGCGTTGGGCTCTATTTCAACACCTTTATTGAGAAGTAACTCACATATACAATTTGCTCAGAGTGTACAATTCCGTGTTTTTTAAAAGTGTGTTTACATGGTTGTGCAACCGTCACCCCAAAACGATTTTGGAGTAATTTCATCACTGTGAACACACCCACACCCTTTATAGTCACGCCCCATTCTCCTCCAGCCCCCTTAGCACCCCCGCCCCCATGCCTTGCGTACCGGCATCCCCTAATCTACTTCTGTCTCTATGGATTTGCCAATTCAGGACATTTCGAGAGAAACTATTATCTTCTGTGGCTGGTTTTTTTTTTTTTTTTTCCTCACTTAATACTTTGATTTTTGGTTTTGTATGTATATTTTGATTTTTGAACCATATAAAAAACCAAGATAGATCACTAGATCCAGTGAAGGATGGGAGAAGAAGCACCCTGCACACTAAAACGCCTACATGTTTCTGGGGGACAGTGAGGATGTGGCACCAGAGGGGAGTGGAGTCCCCCGGCTGTGCTCCACCTCCCTGTGAGCACAAGAAGCAAGAGTGACCATGGGCTCAGGGGCACAGTGGTGGTGACCTGCTCCAACGACAGCTGTGTGTGCAAGGAGGGTGTGCTCTGTCCCCTGCGTGGCCTACGAATTCCGGCACATGTGCCCAAGATCCTGGCTGGCCGGGAAGGCTGGAGGTGGAGACCTCGTTGGGGAGGCTTGTCTTTTTCTGTCTCCTTTATTCTCATAAAAGAAATAAACATAAAATAAATCATCTAAAAAAACAGAAAGTGTTAGCTTTGGAGGCCCAGCCACTGGGCTGACTCTGCCCCTACCTAACCAGGGGAGCTCAGACAAGTCACTTCACTCCTGAGTCCCAGGCACCTCACCTGGTAGCTGAACACACTGCCCAGCTCGTTAGGTGGTTCTGGCACCCAGGAGGGGCCCCGCATCAGTTAGGAGTACCAGGCCCAGGGCCGAGAAACCAGCGGACACAAGCCAGTGGAGCACAGGAAGAGACACTAAGCAAGGCTACAGGGAAAGGAGCCCCACCTCCCCGGGGGTCCCCTGATGTGCCACAGAGAGGTCCCTCACGTGCAAAGGCCAGGTGGCGGGGGGCAGGAGTGCAGCCAACATGGGTTTGGTGCAGTGGGACCCAGGGCAGCTGAAGATGACAGGGAAAGAGGTGGGGTGGGGCGAAATCACATGGGTCTCAAGTGGCCAGCTCTGATCCCGGCCAGGTGGCCAGGTAAGGTGTGTGGTCACAGCGTCTCCCAGCCTTGGCATGTGCCATCTGGGCTGCGTAACGCCTGCCTGGAGGGGCTGTCCTAGGCATGCCACAGCATTGGCAGCACCCTGACCTCCAACTGCTGGCAGCCAGTAGTTACCCATCCCTACTTCCCCCATTACAACCACCAAAACGGTCTCCAGAGTTTGCCGAACGTGCCCTGGGGACCAGAGTCACCTCCCACTGTGACTCACTGGTGGAGAAAGGGCAGAGAAGGCTAAAGGGGGAGAGGGAGACCAGGAGGCCATTGCAGCTGTCCAGGCAAGAGCGAGGCTGGCCCAGCCCAGGCAGGTGCAGACAGTGGGACTGAGCAGGCAGGGCCCAGCACTTGGTGATTCAGCAGATGTGGGGGTGGGGGAGGCCAAGCCCTTCGGCCCCTCGAACCCACGCCACCCTGCAAGTACTACTGTTTGTTTCTCTACCCAACGTGTGGAAGAAGAGACTTCACAGCTCAAATGACCACATGCCACAGGCTTCCCAGGGACAGGGAGCCAAGCTGTGCCGGTTCCTGACTCCCACTGGGGGCTCAACCCGGACAGTCCCTCCCCAAGCGGGCCCCACCTCTGCTGGGTCTCTACTAGATTCCGCCAGGGATGTCTGTTCTGGGCTCCTAATTCTCACTTGAGCTGGTTCACAGTGAAGTAACTGGCCCCAGGGCAGTCAGAACCGGTGGGCAGATGTGAAGCCTAGTCCTCAAAGCCCTTGCTTTTCCCTGCATTCTGACTCCCTCACCTCTCAGCTGATCATCAGCCCCTTACTCAACCCTGGACCAGCAGAGGCAGCCCTGCCCTGGGGCTCAGCTCTCCCGTGGGAGGGCCTGCCCGAATGTCAGGGTTGGCACTGAAGAGGGGAACAGCAGAGGGACGGGGCAGGACAGCCATGGAGGCACATGGTGGGTAAGGCCCCCTGGGCCCAGATCGTGGGAGAGGTGAGAGGGCCTGCAAGTCGGGGGAACTGTCCAGTTTCAGGCATAGAACATGGCCCATCAGACAGACACAGCGGCCTTGTGGAGGGTCTGGGACCTTAGGAAGTTCTAGTGGGGAAGGGGTGACCAGCCCCCCTACCAAAGGCTTACCCTAGACACCCACAGAGTTGCACACACACACAAGCAGGGGCCGGCAGACCTGGAGGTGCGGGCTGGCAAAGCCCACTGTCACAGAACAGCAGCAGCAACTTTGGCCCCTCGCTCCCGGCAGCGCATTCCCAACAACTCTGGCCCCCAGAACCACCTGTGAGGGGAGCACTGTTTCCACCCCTTTCAGAGCAGAGACCCAGGGACTGAAGAGGCCTAGCACTCCACCCCGCCGGACACAGGCTGGTGAGTGGGCCTGGGTGTCCTGTTATGGATGCAGTGCAGCAGACGAAGGCCCTAAACAGAGGGGCCCCACTCTCCTACGAGTTCCTCAGGATGCACGGGTGCAGGCGCTGGAGGAGCAGTGGGCCTGGCGGCTACAGCGTGCTTGCTCTCAATGATCCTGGAAAGCAGGGCTCGCGGCCGCCCAGCCCCACCTGCAGAGGCCATCTGGAGTCAGGCCCTGGCCTGGGCATGGGCAACAAGAATGTGGCCAGAGCTCTGCACAAAGGGAGCCAGGGAGGCCGGCCAGGGAGGCTCTACCACCACTGTCCACATACCGGCTGGACCCCTGGAAGGATAACTTATCAAGGCAGGGCCTCCAACAAACACCCTTGTACCCCCAGCCAAGGGTGGACAGTCAGGAGAGAACCAGCTCCAGATCCTTCGAAAGCAGCAACTCCCAACTAAGACCGAGGCGGGTGGGGCAGGGGTGTGCCCGGCATAGACACTACTGCTTGCCCTAGGACCTCTCAGGATTCCATTCCCAGATAGGGAAGCCCAGGCTGCAGGGGTCATCACAGAGCACGGACAGCTGATAAAGGAAAACACCAGCCCCTAACCCTGGACAGAATTTACTCCAGAGCCAGTTCACAGTGAAATCGGGACCTAGTTTTTAAAACAAAGGAGATGCCGTGTGGGTAAACAGGAAGTCCTGCCCCAGGGAGGTCTTACCACATGAACCAGGGACACTGGCTCTCGGAGGACCTGGCTGCCCCTCCTCCTCTGTGGACCCCATTTCCCTTCTGCAAAAACGGGCCTGGACAGAGTCCTATCTACAAGGAGATATGGGTCTATGTCAAGGGTCACCTCCATGACCTTCGCCCAAGAGCCTCAATGACAATATCACAAACAGCGAGAAGATGGGTACCCCCATATCAGATCTAAATACAGAGGACCAGAGAGACAGTCACTTAACACAGCACGACAAATGAGGAGAGGGAGGACAGAAGCCTAGCCCAGTCCCCATTCCCAACCTTCTCCTGTCTCAGAGTCAGAGAGAGTGGAAACCAGCCCCAGCTGCCCTCCCCGCTTCCCAGTTCTGACCCTCGGGGCGGCCGGCAGGAGAGTGATCCATCAGGGGCTTGGGGAAGACTTCACAGGTTACAAAATGCTTCCCGCTGGCTTCACCGTTCCGGCTGTGCCGTGCAGCGCTTGGGCGGGCAGCAGCACGGCTGAGGCTCGGTCGGGGCAGACGGCTGACTCTCACGGCCACACAGAGCGAGGTCCAGAGCCGGGGTCTGGCTGGCGTCTCCCTCCCATGTTATCTTCTCCACTCTCTTACTGCAGTGGAGGACCGAGGGCATACAGGTCGTCTTTGCTACCTTCTGAGAGCCACCTTGGCAGCCAACTACACTGCGCTGCCTCAGTTTCCTGATGTGTCAATCGGGGATAAGCTGGCACCAACTCTAGTGAGGGAAACAGAAGTGACCCCGCAGCGGAACAGTCAGGGCACGTGCACATCCCTTCCCCGCCCCTGAGGACTGAGAAGACCACCTGGCCCCCCAGTGAGAGAAAGCCCCGAGTTCTCAGTGACCACAGCACACTGACTTGTCAGTGTTTTCTGCCCAAGATGAACTCATTTATTTTTATTTTCATTTTCCAAGAAGGGAAACAGAGATACAGAGGCGAGTCTAGCCTGGTTCCAAGGGTGCAGGGACAGGAATGAGGACAAAGCTGGGCGGCTTGCCATCATGCCCTAATAGCCCGAAGCCCCCACCCTCCAACCTGAAATCACCAACACTACGTGACCCCCTCCAGACTAATGACTGCAAAGGAAGGGCCGTGACTCACGACCGGTCCCTCCGTGGGCTGAGAGAGCAGCGTTTGGAGTCTCACTGCTCCCCAGCCAAGAAGGGGGTGAGCCTCAGTGATTTGCTTCAAATGACAACAGAGAAAGTTCGAATGTCCAACAGGAAACACATCCGGAGACCCCCTCCCTGTGGTTACTGGAGGCCTGTGTCATTGCACGCCGGGCTGGGCTGCCTGCCAGGGGGCCAGACCACAGGGACGGGGCCTCTCTGGGGGTCAAGCAGTAGCCCAGGCCTCTTCTCTGCCTACGGCATCCTTCCCCCAGGAGGGGAGAGACAGGGATGCTAACCCTGCCTGGGCTTTCCCACGCCCAGCAGGAGACCCAGGTCAGCTGCAGCTGCAATGGGGCTAAAAATACCCTCACTGGCCAGCCTGCAGCAAGCCCCGCCTGCCTGAGAGAGGAGCCCCTCACCGGGCCTGCCACACCCTAGCCTGCCATTCCCACCCCACCTAAGATGGCCCAGGGACGAATCACACGACTACAGTCGTGTTCTGGCTTTGGATCCCAAACCCTGGGATCTTGCCTCCTGGAGCACATGGAGCCAGGGACACTTACCCAGGTAGATATCTCCGAAGGACCCACTCCCGATCTTCCGGCCCAGGCGGTACTTGTTCCCCACGCGCAGCTCCATGGTTCACGCTTGCTGCAGAGGCAGAAACACTGGTCAGAGAAACGGGGGCTGAGAGGGACTCACCGACCGGACCCCCGCCCCAGCCCTGACCAAAAGTAGGCAAAGCCACAGCTGGAAGACCAAGGAGCTCTTCCAGGAAGACAACTGGCCCCACTTTGCCTGAGGGCAGCCAGGTGTCAGAGAGCTCCGCTGGCACTCCCACACACCTGGGGAAGAGCTGAGGCAGGTGGGGAACAGGCTGCAGCTTAGCTGGTCTAAGGTGGACTTAGAGACAGGGCCCCAGAGGAAGGAGCCAAGCATCTCAAGACATACCCATTCTGGGACCCTCCAGTGGGAGCCACAACAGGCCAAGACTCAGAAAGGAAAACTGAGGAAAGGGGGTGACAGAGAGAAGGGCCAGGAGCTAACTGGGGGGCACTACCATGGCAACCACGAGCAAGGGCCAACTTCCAGGGGCCCAAAGGAGCTCCTCCACCCCTTTTGCCCTCTGAAAGTCAGGGTGCCCCATCCCTATTCCCAGGATTCTAGTACCAAGACTTGGAGGCCAGGCCCCCAGTCTGACCTGGTCTTCCGGAGCACTGCCGACTCCCACCGGCTGCCCTGCAGGGGGTAGGTCTCACCCCCACTGGAGAATGGAGGGAACAGGAAAGGGGTATCTAGAACCTTGGTACCCCTTCTCCACCTCATGACCCCAGGAACTGCACACAGGCCTCTCTGTACAGGCCTCTGGATGTACTGTTTGGAGTTGGCATCTGTCTCGATGAGGAGGGAAGGTCTCCCAGTCACTCCCATTGCAGAGCGACTCAGGGGACTGAAGCCAAGTCTCCAACCTCCAGTCCCTGTGAATGGAAGGGTTCTGGTTTGAGCAGTTCCCCTCCTTCCTGAGGTCCACCTGGTAGGAACCGTCCTGCTCTGGCCTGAGGCAAAGACCTGAACATTGTGCTCCTGGCCAGCAGAGAAAACTCAAAGGTCTGGGAGCAGTTTCAGCGGTTGGGGGACAGGGACTATTGGCTATTAAAAAAAGCAGAGGGAAGGGGATCCCTGCAATCGTGGAATGTTTACGAGAGCTTCCTCATAGGAGACTGTCAAGAGGGAACTCCGTTTGCACACAGGGACTCAGCCCGGAGAGGCTGTACCACCTGCCCGCAGCACCCAGTGGCAAGTCAGTGGCAGAGCCTCACCTAGAACCTGGACAGGGTTCCCACTGCCCCATCATGGCCTCCCACGCTCCCAAGCAGGGCCTATTTCATGCCAGGGCTGGGAGGCAAAACAGGAAGATGGAGAAGCCGCTGTGTCAGCTTGGAGGCCCCTGGAGCCCCTTCCGCAAGCCCAGTGCTATCCCAACGGCCGAGCCGACGCAGGAAGAGAGACAAGGACTGACTCCACGGACGGATGGTCGGGCCTCAGCTCCCTGCCTGGGCAGGGCCCGGGAGCCAACAGCTCCTGCCCAGAGAGACATCCAGCCTCAGCACCCACTCCCTGGGAACGCCACTAGACCTTCAAAACCTCGACCACAGGAAGCAGGCGCCAACCTGTGCCAGCCAAACTCCTGGCCCTCAGTCAAGGGCCTTTGCTCACATGCCTGACCTGCCCAGCTGAGGTGTCGCCGCTGCCAGCAGGACACTCCACACAACCATATACACACGGTACAGCTTCACAAATGTGTGCACGCCAAGGCAAGAAAGAAAAACAGGCGCACACACAGCCGGGGGAGGGGGGAGCACACGATGTGCACACATCAACACCCCCCAAGTCCGTTTTCCGCCAACAGCAATTCGGAGACCACACACGGCAGCCAGGACAGCCGCAGGTTAGGAAAGAAACATAAATATGCCCGCATCCTATATTACATAAATACCCACGCCAGGTTATATAAATACCCGTGCCCTCTGTCTGAGTGTCTTACATAAATATGACCCCCAGCCCCTCCCCAATCACTGGGTGTCTGCAGAGAAAGGGAAAGCCTGTGCACACACAGCTCTGCAGGACCCCAGACTGCTGTGGTAGCCAGGGACCCCCAGTGTCTCCCGCACACACATCACCGGGGCCAGGGTCCCTGGGACAGCCTAGCACCATCTCCCAAAAAGCCTCCCAGAGGGAGGAGAAAGGCTTCATTCAGGAATGGGGGACGCTTTCCAGTTCTTTGGAGGCTTCTCCCATGGGGGAGGGGGAACAGATAAACAAAGTGAAAAAAAAAAAAAAAGCGGACATCAAGATCCAGGAGTTTCAGCTGGTCAAAAATATTAGCAAACTCTCAACTAGCTCGGCACATGGGCAGTTTTTGTTCTGTTTTGTTTTTTATTCTCCCTGACTGCACCCCCCCACACACACACACACACCAGGGCCAGGGCCCTTGTCAATGGACCATTAAAATGAAAATTAAAGGGACATCCTAGACACACAAGGAAAGGAGACCCAAACACACGCATTTATTGGAAGCAACTTAGACACTGGATCCCCTTCTCAGTTCTCTCCAAATCTGTCTCCCTGAGCGAGGTTACACCAAGAAAATATACAAGAAAACTCAGGGCAAAGTTGGGGAGGGGGCTCACCCCACTTCAAGCCTGGGTATTCAGGGGAGCCTGGGAATCTTCTCTCCAAAAGCACCCAGGCACAAACAGTTTTACCTTCCACAGAGACTTGCAAACAGGAATTTCTCTTCCACAGAAATGGGAGAATCAGATCTGATAAATAACCCCCACCTCTTTCTTTCCCTCCACAAAGGAAAACAGAATCGGTGGCCTGGGTGACCACGCACCCATCACCTCAGGAGACCCCCAGCACCCCCATCCAGCATGCAGGAGCAGTTCTGCTGACCCCAGAGCCGGGCGGCCAGCGAGTCTGAACTGGGGGCGCTGCCAATGATCCGTGGAATCTACAGGGTTTGGCCCGGAATCCTGAATCAACAGTCCCGGTGCCCCCGGCACCCCAGTCCCGGGCCCCCTCCCTCGGCGTCCCCAAATCACAGACGGGTGGCCGCCTTGGCAGGCTGGGGCCTTGCAGGGTCCAGCTCGGGGAGGTAAAGGCGAGCTCGGTCGGGGACGGGGGGCCTCCCCCCCCACCGCGAGCTGCAAAATAATAGTCACCCTCCTGCTCGTCCCCAGCCGCGCCTTTGTCCTCGCCGGGCCGAACGGGCGGCGCCTGGACTGCCCCCCCATAGCCCGAGCTCCAACGCGCGTGTGTCCGCCCTCCTCTCCCCTCCTCTCCCCTCGCCTCCCCTCGCCTCCCCTCCCTC
>NW_006159956.1:401286-429438 GCF_000334495.1 Tupaia belangeri chinensis
GGCCGGCTGCCGCCGCCCCGGAAGATTTAAAGGGCCCGCGCCCTTGGCGCCCAGAGACGCCAGGGGCCGCAGCCGGGAGATGCAGTCCTCCCAGGCCCGGGAAGGGCCCGGGCAGGAGCGCGGTGTAGGCGTGGGGATGGGGACGCACGCACAGACACTGACCCCCCGTTACCGCCTTGGGCACAGGTGGAATTGACAGGGCGGAGGCACGGCGAAGGGGAAGGCGCACAAAAAGCGGGCTTCTTAGGCCCAAGCTTCTTCTGCCTGCTGCTGGCCTCTTTCCTTCGAAAGCAGCGGCCCCCGCATACAGCGCCTGTTACAGGGCACCGGGGGCTCGCTCTCCTCTAGGATGGGAGGCTGCGGGGAACACAGGCCGGGGCGATTCAGGGGCCAGAGATGGGAGAGGGCAGCCCGGGAAGAGCAACGTGGACC
The DNA here is from genome assembly GCF_000334495.1 of Tupaia belangeri chinensis. Lineage (NCBI taxonomy): Eukaryota > Metazoa > Chordata > Mammalia > Scandentia > Tupaiidae > Tupaia > Tupaia belangeri. The sequence continues at coordinate 401,719 of NW_006159956.1, forward strand.
AAAGGTCCGGAGAGGTAGCTCTGCTCATCCTCCTCGCCCTCCTCCGAGAAATCCAGGGCGAAGGCCTTTTTCTTGCCCCCGCCTCCCTGTGTCTCAAAGAGTGAAAAGTACAGAGCAGACCCTCAGATCCTGCTCTTGTTCTCGGCCACGGAATGCGCGATCCCGCACACTGCCAGAGAACGCTTGAATCCGGGTCTCCAGAGGCTCCCAGGCGGGACTTGGAGGTCCTTAACTGCAAATCGGGAAGAGCGACCCTGCCCTCCCTGGAATTAAGGCTTCCTACAGGTCTGCAGAGCAGCCCATGAAAGGTGCTGGGACAGGGTTATTAAAACCATGCTATTTACGCTGTGCGAGGCAGCCCCAAATTATGACACACCTATACTCACACACAAAGTTGTGACTGCACACACAAAATGCCAGCAAGCACTGCATCCAGTCCCGGAAGCTCATTCCCAGGAAGAGTCACTCCATAATAACCACGTCGTCCCTCAAGCTTGAGGGACTGAGTCACACAGCATCCGCATTGGTGGGAGCTCACTGACCACGTCCTACCGGCCAGAAAACTGACCCACAGGGGGGGAAGGGCTTCCCCCAGAACCACAGCCCAGCAGACAGCTCTGTCCTCCCAGTGGTCCCCCAGAAGTCGAGTCTGTCCTGAGCACATTTCCAAGAGCAGGAGAGAAGACCTGCTTTCAGCGCCACCTTCCCCGACAATGGGTCACCAGCCAGGGAGTGGGCTCTGCACAGCCTGGGTGGTGTTTTGTTTCATCCAAGGATTTCCGAAATTTCCAAGTCGGAAGATGTCATGTTACAGATCCACAGTCCCGCCTTCTCTCGCAGTATTGGGAATAAGGCAGCACTGCACTGAGATTCTCACCTGGCCCTGGGCACTCGGCTGACCCACGGAGCAGGGGTGCAGTACACCCCTGTGTTCTCCCGTCCTCCCCACCCCTGGAACCTTCCAACCAGGGCCCTGCCTCCCAAATATGGGTCTTCCCCTTTTCTAGCTAGGTCATTTGATCCTCTCAAACAGGAAGGGATTGAGAACCTTCTTTCAGCTGTTTATGGAGGGGAACCTGGACGCCCTAGGGCACTTGCCTAAGGGCGCGGATCCACCTCCCAGGAGACTGGCCCTGTCTGGCTGGAACAGCTCACCCACCCCTTCCTACTAGTTGCCTTGGGAGCAGCATTTCTGGTCTGCAGCAAGTGCTAGCCTCCTTGTCACATGTCCCCTGGCATTCCAGGACTTGTAACCGTACTCCAGCCCCTCAGCCCGACACCACCCCCACTGAAGATCCTGCTCAGCTCAGCTAGAACCCCCCTCTCCCAAGGCTGCTAAGGCCCAGGGCCTCCTGGACCCTCCCAGTCTTCACTGCCTGACCACTCTCGTTCAGAGGACAGTCCTCTTCCTTCTTCTCCCCAGAACCCACCTCATGGGTTCCTTCGGGGAGCTTTTCGCCTAAGCTCTAAGGGGAAACGGACCTGGCACAAAACCCAGCTGAGGAGAAACGTTTCCAGAGCAGACCAATCTCACCGTGTCCGAGTAACTCCTAGCCTGACTTCAATCTCCGCTTCAGTTCTCAGTGATTCCTCCCAGACTTAACTCCCAAATACAAAACCCAAGGGTGTGGCCTGCTAAAATCTCCTCAGTCGCCCTCCCTACACACCCAGACACCCACCCAGAAGATGCAAAGTAGGTGTGGAGTTAAGTCCCAGCTCAAGGGGCCTGCCTGGGGTCCTGCAGGGGCTCAGGAACTGCAGCTCTGCCACACCTTTCCAAATGTTTGTTCCACACCTTTCCAAATGTTTGTTGTTGTTTTGTTTGATGTTTTAAGTTTCTTTCTTTTTCTCAAAGGTTTTTGCCATAGGGTATGTGCACTTGCTGGAGATACACGGACAGAAGAGACATGCAAAATCACACACCCCCAACCCCCAGGGAACGGCCATGCCATAATCCCTTCTCCTCCGGTCTCCTCCTGGAATTTTGGCCACACATGCACATGTGACCAGCATGATTTTTCAAGCCCCCAGTTCCAGGACTTGAGCCATGGTCTGCCGTATGGGGGTCCAGCACTTTAACCATCACACCACCTTTTGACCCCAGGTATATTTGTTTTCCATGAGCAAAAGGGAGGGAGAGACAGCACCCTGACGGGAGTTCCAAGGGTGCATTCCACCCCCAGCTTAAGCCAGCCCTGGATCGGGGTACTTATCAGGAGCACGCATGTTCTCAGCACACTTGGGAAGGTCTCCAGACCTGAACCCAGAACCTTCCCACACTGGTCAGCCTTGCAGAGCTTCGCATTTCATCACCGTGCCACCATCCGGCCCCCAGACAGACATTTCATATCTGTTTCCCAGCCTTGGAAACCTCAAGACCACTTGGCACCCTGGGACACTGGGCTGGGCATCTCAAGAACAGCCCTGGGCCTGCCAGAGGGTGCCAGTGCAGCTGCAGGTGGATCCAGGAGAGGGGGCTCAGGGGTCTGAAGTCAAGACTGTGGGAGTCTGGCCTGACGAACCACCAAGGATGGTCCTGAAAATGGCTGCCCACAGTCTGCCCTCAGCCCATCCTGCTCTCCGGACCGCAGCTCCTGCGCACCTCACAGGGTTCCTGCCTTGGCCCGGAACCCTGGCTGTGCTCACTGCTGGCCATTCTAGCCCTAGGAGAGTAGCACAGCTCACCCTCACCTCCTCAGGTCTGGCCTTAGTCGCCTTCACTGGGAGGCTGTCCCTGTGCCTGGTTTAAAGTTCCTATCCCAGGATCAGCAGATGGTGTATCATTATGTCGCATTATGTCGCTAGACTCCCCCATAGTTGAGTGCAATTCAAGTCCCAGACCCAACAGATGAAAACTCATGCCAGACACGTGTGCATGTGTGCCCAAATCCTGAGAGGAGAATGGAGGAGAAGGGATTGTGGCGTGGCCATTTTCCCTGAGGAGTGATTTCTCACTTTCTGTCTGTCTGTCTGTCTGTTTCTGGCATGCACACGCATCCTCTAGCAAAAATCTCTTAAAAAATAAGATAAAATTTCAATCCCCCTGGGCACGTCTCTGCTTCATTATTTTTCTGTATGGTGGTTTTTAGGGGGTCGAGGGGTCTGCGTCTCCTGCTTAGAGGACTGAGTTGCACAAAGACAGGAAGTTAATGCTCTCTGGGCACACTGTGACACCAATATCTAGAAAAGCGTGCGGCCCACGGGAGGTATTTAACAAATATTTGCTGACTGAGTAAATGAACGGACTGTGAGGAGGCGGGCCCTGGTCCTCCTACCAAATGTTAAGAGCTGCCCCTGCTGTGGGCCAACCCTCTAGAGACCAGTGGCCACATTGACTCATTCAGACCTCAATCCCCCCTCAGAGATGGGTGGGCGGGGCCAGTGGAGGACATGGTTCCGGGACAAGCCACCGGCTCCTTCCACTCATCTGAACCCCTCTTCCAGAGAAGGAACTTTGGACTCTAGTCCAGACAGCCAGAGGGGCCCTGGAGCTCATTCATTCTGTCCCTTGATTTAGATATTTAAAGACTGAGGGTCAGGTAGGGGAAGAGCCTTGCCTGCAGCTTGGAGCCAGGCAGGGCCCACCACTAGGCAAGACCCTTAAATTCTCTGAGCCTTAGCTATAAAATGGAGATAACACAAGGGCTGAACAACGGCACAGTCGTAAAATACAATGCTGACCCACATGGGAAGGTTCCAGGTTCGAGTCTGGAGACCTCCCTGTCTATGCTCGGCATGGGTATGCCCACGATCCAGGCTGGCAGAGACTCCGTTGAGGGTGGGGGCTGTTGCTCTCTCTCTCTCTGTCATGCATTCATGGAAGAAATAAACAAACTTAAGGCCAGCTAGTGATGTGGTGGTTAAGATGGCTGGATCCAACATGACCAACTTTGCAGTTTGAGTCCTGGACCCAGCAGCTTGAAAAGCACATTGGGGGGACCAGCAGTTGGTGTTGGCTATGTCACTGGACTCCCATGTAGCCGACCATGGTTCGAGACCTGGACCCAGTGGCTTAAACTCACGCTGGGTGTGAGTGCGTGCATGCCCAGGATCCCGAGAGGAGAATGGGGGAGAGGAGACTGCGGCATGGCCATCCCCCCTGGGGAGTGATTTTTTGCTTTCTGTCTCTGTTTTTCTCTGTCTTTCTGGCGAGTACATGTTCCCTATAGCAAAAACCTCTCAAAAAAAATAAAAATAGAAGAAGAAGAAGACTGGAAACATCAACGTGTTTACTATAACGTCCTTGAGCGTAAGCTCCGAGAGAGGGAACCTTCCCTTCCTGTGGGTGCTCAGTGGGTGCTCAGCTGGGAATGGGTGCCCGTAAACATTTACGCGGTGAGTGCTGTCACGCGTGGCCCTCGGGTGGAGCAGGGCCAGCCCCTGCGTGGCAGCCTTCCCTCAGGGTCAGGCTCGTCCCCACCCCGTGCAGAGCTTCCTCGGGGACTGAGGTGGCCGAGGCCCTCTCAGCCTTCCTTATGCCGCTGGTCTCCTCTGGGGAATCAACACCCGGAGAAGCCAGGCATGTCTGTCATGTGTCCCACAGGCACAGGGAACAGATCCCCTGGCACTCCCAAAGGGCCAGCTCATTCCTGTCCCATCTGCTCCTTTCCGGACACTTGGCCATCACCTCACTGACCTCTGGGCTCATCCTTCCCCTCCAGTCAGCAGAGCCCCTTATGTGTGCTGCGGCCCACTCTGCCCCAACATGCTCCCTCCAACCTCAGGGACGCCAAGGATTCCCATCCCCGGACACACAACTGCTCATTAGCTGCCGGGGATTCCGACAGCGGCGACGCTAATGGTCCCTATTCCACAACAGCACAGCTCAGCAAGGCTGGCCGAGTCATCATCTTGCCACATCACATGTCTGTCCACAGCACGTCCTCATGCCAGCTCCTCGCAGGCCTGAGAGGTCAGCAGCACCGCCTGCTCACCAGGACTTGCCAACCCGACTGGAGAGGCTAGGCATGAGAGAACACGCTAGGCGGCGAGCAGCCCGGGGTCAGACGAGGCACCACCAAGGGCTGGTGGGCACCGCGCCCCTTCTGCCTGGGCTCCCGGATATGCTGTCTGCTGTTTTCTTGACTCTGTGTGACGCACTGCACAAGCCCAGTGTGGAGACAAGTCCCTGGGCACCACCCCCAACTGGACTGCCCCCAAGCCCCGTGCCCAGAGAAATTCAGAGTTGACACTGGGGAGGTGGGGGCCGGAGGGGGGGACTTGAAAGTAGGTAGGATTTGAATGGCAGGAGCAGATGAAAGGCCAAGAGGAGGACTAGCCTGAGCAGTGCTCCCCACACAGGAGCCTCAGGTAATCTGGGGTAGGAGAGGCCCCATGGGAGGCCTGTCAAATGGCACCAGGCGCCCCTCCCTCAAGGGAGGAGATTAGTGGAAGGAGGAGGCAGGCAGGGTCTCCAGCCCGAGGCAGCTGGCCAGGGCGTTTCTCCAGTGGGTTTGCCCAGCACAGTTTAGGGTTCTGCCTGCGGAAGGGACAAGGGAGGAAGCCCCATGTCCTGGGTGGATGGGGTGCCAGGCACCCTCTGAGCACAAGCACTGCAGCCGGTTCAGTTCCACGACAGTCCTGCAAGCTGGAGCTCACCCCACCCGTTTCGCAGGTAGGAACGTGTGGCTCAGAGTGTGAGCGGATCTGACCTAATGTTCATAAAGGCTACAGAGGACCCCTGCACCTTTCCGGACCCGCCCCACAGCCTCGCTGACTTGGAAACCAGGCCCACTCCACCTTGGTCTGCCTCAGCGCGTGTTCCCTGGGACCTACCCGTGTGTGTGAGGCCCACTGAGTCCCCTCACCCTTTGGGATACCGTAAGTCCCTCGCTCACTCTGGAAGCTCCCAGGGGATTCTGGTGACCAAGGAAGCCATTCACAAAGCTGAAGTTTACTACATGATCCAGCGGTGTGTGGGAAGAGAAAAATCAAAATTGTATTGATTTAGTTTTTACCCTTAGCCTTCCAAATCTTTTTTTATTTATTTATTTGTTTTTTTTTTAGGTTTATGCCATAGGGCATGTGTGCTCATCAGAGAGAGAGAGAGAAAGGGGAAGTGAGAAATCATCCCTGGAGAAGTGGACATGCTGCAATCCTTTCTCCTCCATTCTCCTCCTAGGATTCTGGGCATGCATGCATATGGACCTGGCATGATTTTCGAGCCACCAGGTCTGGGACTTGAACCGTGGTCACTCATGTGGGATTCCAGCACCTTAGCCACCATGCCACCTGCCAGCCCCCTAAATCTTCTGTTTTAATACATGTTTCATAATGCACACATTAACATAGCAGACCAAAAGTTATCACAAGTAAATATACACCTGAATACAAAATGCATGTTCAAAAATTTCACAGGGCTGGCAGGTGGCATGGTGGTTAAAGGTGCTGGATTCCCACATGGCAGACTGCAGTTCAAGCCCCGGACCTGGTGGCTTGCTTTCTCCCTTTCCTTTTCTCTTTCTCTCTGGTCAAATTAATAATAATAATAATATTAACAAATAGAATTAAATAATTTTTTTCAAAAAGTATTTTACAGATGGGGTATGCAACCACAGTTTGCATCAAAGTCAAAGGACCTGGGAACCAGCAGTTAGCGTAACGGCTATGTCGCTGGATTCCCACGTAGTCGACTGCGGTTTGCATCCCGGACCCGGTGGCTTAGAACTCACACCGGGCGCGTGTGTGGGCATGCCCAGGAGCCCGGGAGGAGAATGAAGGAGAAGGGATTGCGGCGTGACCATCCCCCCTGGGGAGTGATTTCTCGCTTTCTGTCTCTCTCTCTCTGTCTGTCTGGTGAGCGCACGCACCCTATAGCGAAAACCTCTAAAAAAAAAAAAAAAAAAACAAAGTCAAAGGACCCTACAACGAGTCCTCACAGGAGAGGCAGCGCTGGTGAAGGCTCTGCCTCAGTGGGCTCGGGTTCCGATCCCTTTTTTTTTTTCTTAAAAATTATTTCATTTAACTGTATTTATTTAGTTATTTACTTTAATTTGACCAGAGAGGGAGAGTGAGGAAGCAAGCCGCCATGTCCGGGACTCAAACTGTGGTCAGCCACATGGGAGTCCAGCACACTTGACAGCGCCACCTGCCAGTCCCACGGGTGCCCGTCCATGGGTTCCGATCCTTAATCGCCTACTTCAAGCTTAAGTCTATGTGGTGGGGTGAGTTCCCAGAACCTTCCTAAGCCGTAGCTTTTGCATCTCAGAAGAGGGGGTGGTTGGGGCCAGCCATATGGCATGGTGGTTATGGTGCTGGATCCCCACATGGCTGACTGTGATGCAAGTCCTGGACTTGGTGGCTTGAAAAATCACGCCAGGTGAGTGTGCATGCATACCCAAAATCCCAAGAGAAGAATAGAGGAGAAGGAACTGTGGCATGGCCATCCTCCCTGAGAGGTGATTTCTCACTTTCCCTCTCTGTCTCTCCCTGGTGAGTGCACATGCCCTATGGCAAAAACCTTTAAAAAAAAAAAAGGAAAAGAAAATAAAAGAAATGGGGTGACAACAGGGTCAGATGAGCCACCAAGGGCTGGTGGGCACCACTTGTGAGTACCTACATCAGGTGGGTTAAGAGATAGTATACAGGGCCGGTGCCATGGCCTGGTGGTTAGGGCAGCCAGATCCCATGTGGCCGAAAACGTGATTCAAATACTGACCCCAGAGGCTTAAAAAACTGGTACAAGGGACCAGCAGATGGTGTAATGGTTATGTCACTGGACTTTCACGTGGTCGACTACAGTGCGAGTCCCAGACCCAGCGGCTAAAAACTCACACCAGGAGCGTGTGTGTGCGTGCCCAAAGTCCTGAGAGGAGAATGGAGGAGAAGGGATTGCAGCGTGGCCATCCCTCCTGGGGGATGGTTTCTCACTTTCTGTCTTGCTCTGTCTCTCTGGCAAGTGTACATGCCCTATCACAAAAATCTCTCCTAAAAAAACAAAAACAAACAAAAAAATGGGCATGTATGTGCATGCCCCAAATCCTAACGAGGTAGAGAAATGGAGAAGGAGGGATTGTGGCAAGACCGTGTCCACGGGAAGGGTGCTTTCTCCCTCCTCTGTCCCTGTCTCTCTCTGGCAAGCACACACATCCTCTGACAATTTTGTTTTTAAACAGAGAGTAATTATGTGCATAAAACCTATAGCCTGACATAGAAGGAATCCCAGGGCAGGGGCAGCTCTGTGGTGTAGCAGTAACGCACTGCTCAGGAGAAGCCAGACCCCACGTGGTGACTGCAGTTTGAATCCCCAGCCTGGCCTGAAGCACGCTGGGCACACGTGCAGCTGTCCAAGATCCCACAGGCTAGACAGCCGGAGGAAGGGCTCGTGGTGTGGTCGGATCCCACGTAAGGCACACCTCGCTTTCTCTCTCACTTTCACGTGTGCATATTCACTCTCTCGTGAATAAGGGGAAAAAGTAATTTAAAATGTAGAAAGTAGGGGCCAGCAGGTGGCATGGTGGTTAAGGGCACTGGACTCCCATATGGCCTACTGGGGTTCAAGTCCTGGACCTGGTGGCTTGCTTTCTCGCTTTCCCTCTCTCTGTCCCTCTCTGGTCAAATTAAAATAAAGTTAAATAAAATAAATATTAAAAAATGTAAAAAGTAAATTTTTTGAGAGTTTTTTTTTGTTAAAGGGAGTGTGCACTTGCCAGACAGAGAGAGACAGAGAGACAGAAAGCAAGAAATCACCCCCCAGGGGGGATGGCCACGCCGCAATCCCTTCTCCTCCATTCTCCTCTGGGGATCTTGGGCACGCACGCACATGCACCCAGCGTGAGTTTAAGCCACCAGGTCCGGACGCGAACCGCAGTCAACTACGTGGGAGTCCAGTGACATAGCCATTACGCTAACTGCTGGTCCCAAAAACGTAAAAAGTAAATATTAATCAATAGTAGGGGTAGTTATTACTAGTTCAGTTACAGGAAGCAGAGTGGGGCCTAGCCAGGCCTTGTGGTGGGTCCGAAGATGAAAGGCACGTGGACATCACATCCTGGGGGAGTTTACGGCGCTCACTCAGGGAGACCCAGAGCCTGACCCGGTCCCCACACCGGTGTGAGCAGGGATAAGACCAAGATAGGGATGTCAACACTGCTGACGGAGGCCACAGCTTCTCCCAGGAAGCCTCCCTGTCCTGAGAAGAACACAACAGAGATACAAACACACCTGTGTGCCTTGGGGGGACAGGCCAAGCAGAGAGAGGCCGCCTCAGGGCCATTCCTGATGGTCCAGTGAGTGACCGCCACCACGAGACTGTCCTAGCACGCACACCTGCCACCAGGGCAGAGCCTTCCTCTCCAGTCTAATGAGAACTTTCCAGGGACACGTCCCAGGAAGGCCCAGAGGACAACAGAAACCTTCAGGTCTAGAAACAAGGCTCAGGACAACGTGAATGTCCCATCCTGATGTGTGGCTGCGGGCGCCCAGCCCATCCAGCAGGCAAGGACCCCGGCCTGCTCTGAAGATGGTTAGGGAGTTGAGAAGATGAGGGGGTCACAATGTGGGTACATGACTAGACCGAACAGGCCTCCAGAACAGAAGGAAGGCTTGGTACACTGGCCACAGACAACCCCAGGGCGTAGGTGGATGAGGAATTACTACCCCCACTTCACAGGGGAGGAGCTGGAAGCTCTAAGCAAAGCCTAGCCTAGTTCCCCTCACCGCCTCCTTTCCCCTACTCCCCCTGTGTAGTCTACAGAGATTGCGGGGACTCAGGGGTTCTGGGTTCCAAACCTGCTCCATGACTGCTCCCTGTGTGGATCTTAACAAATCCTCTCTGAGCCTCCCTTTGCTCGTCTGCGCAAGGGGCTGATTACCGAACTTCACCTTCACCCTTCCTGCTCCTGCTCTGCTTCCAGGCCCTCACTCAGACCCTCTTCCAGAAGCTCAAATCAAGGGGTTGAACCTCTCTCGGGCCTGGATGGTCTCTGGCCTGCCTTGGGGACCCTGTCTGTGCCTGGCCCACACAGAGTGGGCATGGACTGACTGTTCCTACGGCTCATGTCCACCTGCCCCAGACCCAGACCTGTCTCCACTCGGGGTTTTTCCCAAGAGCTCCTCTGTTCTGGGGTCCCTCAGCACTCTCAGCTGGCCCAGATCCCTCCCTCAAACCCAGAGTGTGCACCCCTTTGCTGCCAGACCTGTGCCGGGGTGGTGGGTTCTACAAATGTGCTCATTTAACCCTCACAACACCCTGGGAATGCAACTTTATCTCCACACTACCCGATGTGGGAACCGATGCTTAGAGCGAGCAAAGGCCCTTCCCGAGAGCCCGCGTGTTCTCGGTGACACCGCCCTGTCTGCCCTCAGATCCTCCCCCGGTGTTCAGAATGCTTCCCAGCTAAGGCCAGCCCCTCAAATGTAACATTACTCGGCCATTAAAAATAATGACCACACGTGCGTGGATGACTAAGAGCCACACGAGCAAATGCTTATGACACGACGTTAAGAGGGGAGAGAAGACAGAAGAATTGTAAATACAGTGTGATAAAAGTATGTTAAAATGATTTTGCATAGAAAAAAGACAGAAAGGAAATACACAACATGTCCCTGGCTTTGCCTGCTCCTGAGTACGGGGATGATTCCCTTCCTACTTTTCTCCATTTGCAGAATAGTCAATCAGTACACCTGACTTCCACAATGAAAAAAAGGCACATAAACAAAAAACCAGCACATTCGTGGCTGAAATATTCGAAAGCCTGCTGCCTCTTCAACTTTCTCGCCTTCAAATCCCTCCAAAGCCTATGTTTTAGAGCAACGTGCAGATACCACGAGCCAGGGAAGGAAAGAGTTTGGGGAGAGGAGCTCCTCTCCTCTTGAACCCGCTTCCTCGGGCCAGGCTCTCGCCTCTGTCGAGTGAGGACCCTCACCTCGGACCCTCCTCCAAGCGGCTTTGAGCTCCTGCCGGCGCTTACCTGACAGTTGCGGGTCTGCCTCCGAGATGCGAGATGCGCACACCTGCCCCTCCAGGTGAGGACTGGGCTGAGGAGGTGCGCACCGCCCACAGGGAGCTGGCGAGGGGCGGGGCCATGACGTCACCTCTCTAGCCCCGCCCCGGCTTCCCGGCCCGGGGCGGGGGGGGGTTCGTGGTTCTCATGCTTACGGAGTGAGGTACTGGGACACTCGACACGCACGCCGCACGTGGGCTGCGCCTCCAGCCAGCTGACGAAGGGCGCCTCCGGGGATGGGTGGCCTGCAGGGGGAGGTTCTACCAGAAATCCAGAAGAGCTGAGATTCCCCACCCCGCCACCCGCCCCCCACCCCGGTTCAAGTAGAGCGATCAGGCCCTGGAAGTCCAGGTTCTAAGTCACCCGGGGATAAGGAATAACCTCTGGAGTGTTGGTTTCTCTTCGTACCCCACTCTCTTGATCTTGGACCCCATCTCCGACCGGGCCTTCTAAAGAAATGGAAGAGGTAAACGATGGTGACAGCAAGACTCCAGCCCTCCGGGATTAGGAAGAGTTAGTTTAGGATCCTGCCTGCTGTCCTCAGCTGTAGCCTTCTGGGGGGGGCTCCGAGATTGTTTGTATTTAGCAAATTCTTGTTGAAAATGCCGGCTTGCTGGCGGCAGAGATAAAATATAGGAACTCACATCTTTGGAAAGGTTCCAGCTACCCAAGAGCTTTAAAAATGTGTTGGCCCCGGACCAGCAATTCCATTTCTAGAGATCTATCCTAAGGAAGTCCAGAATACACGGTCGGTGCCCAGTTTTGTACAGTGGTGAAAACTGGAACTACTCTGAGTGTCCAACAAAGGGGGATTGGTTAACAAACGAACACACGATGGAAAATTACACAAGCATTACAAATTATGTTTACAAACAGCTTATGACGATACAGGGAAATATGTCACAATATTAAGAGACTGAAAGCAGGATGTAATGTATAGTGACAGCAGGTTTACATTGTACTTAAAAGCAAACACAATTTATTCACAGGGAAAATCCTGGAAAGAAAATGTTCACTGTGTCTATTTCTTTTTTTTTCTTGGAGAAATTTTTGCTATAGTGCACGTGTGCTCGCCAGACAGAGAGACAGAGAGACAGAAAGCAAGAAATCACCCCCCAGGGGGGATGGCCACGCCGCAACCCCTTCTCCTCCATTCTCCTCTTGGGCTCTTGGGCACACATGCACAGGCGCCCAGCGTGAGTTTAAGTCGCTGAGTCTGGGACTTGAACCGCAGTCAACTACATGGGAGTCCAGCGACCTAGCCATTACGCTAACTCCTGGTCCCTTTATTTACTTATTTTTAATTTGACCAGAGAAGGACAGAGCAAAAGCGAATGAGAGAGAGAGAAAGCAAGAAAACAAGCTGCCAGGTCTGGGACTTGAACCACAGTCAGCCATGTGGGAGTCCAGCGCCCTTAACCAACACACTACCTGCTGGCCCCTTTGTGTGTGTGTGTGTGTGTGTGTGTGTGTGTGTGTTTAATCTTTCTGTTTCCCTGCATTTGCAACATCAAATAGATATGTATCACTTTTTATTTTTAAAGAATTATTTATTTACTTAATTCCACTTGTTATTATTGTTTAACTTGACCAGAAAGAAAAAGAGGGAGGGAAAGCAAGAAAGCAAACACCAGGTCTGGGACTCGAACTATGGTTGGCCATGTGGTCAGCCTTCAACCACCACATCACCTGCCAGCCCCAAGCTAACAGGACTCAAACTGCAGTCAGCCGTGTGGGAGCCCAGCGCCTTAACCACCACACCACCTGGTGGCCCCAGTTCCTTTAATTCTTAAAAGGTTCTCATTAGTGGACCAGGAAGCGGTGTGGAGGTTAAGGTGCTGGGTCCCTATGGCCAACTATGTGGCTCCAGTCCTGGACCCAGTGTTGGAACTCACACCTGTGTGGTGAATGTTTGCGCAGGATCCTGAGAGCAGAATGGAGGAACAGGGGTTGCAGTGTGGCCATCCTCCCTGGGAGGTGACTTCTCACTTTACCTCTCTTTCTTTCTGTGGTGAGCTCACGTGCCCTATAGCAGAAACTTAAAAAAAAAAACGTCATAATAACCCTGAGGAAGGAGTTGTTCTTTTCTCATATCACAGATGCGGAAACAGAGGTCTGAGGAGTTGATTCCAAGGTCAGAGGGTCGAAAGGATCAGATAGGCCTGTCTGTTCTAAAGCCAGGGAGGGGCAGACTTCACAGACCCCTGGCTAGCCCTGGCTAAAAGAGCCACCAGCCTTACATGGGCTAAAGGGACCTGGGGTGGGGGGTTGTCCACCGTGGGCACTAGCGTCAGGTGTGAAAAGAAAGAAATCTTGGAGTGTGGGGGGAGGAGTCCCAGCATGCCCTCCTCCCAGAGGGCTGTGAGGTCGCCCCAGGACCCAGGGAGGACGGCGCTTCCCAGAGGGGGATGCGAGGCTGAGAGTCAGCCAGCGCAATGCCCTCAGTCAACTTCGTAACTTCAATATATTGATCTTTTTCAATGTTTTTAGAATTTGGCCAGTGGGCACGCGTGTTGGCCAGAGAGGGAGAGGAAGAAAACACTACCATTAGGGCAAGTCGTACCACAATCCCTTCACTTCCCCACTTCTTCAGGATTCGGGGTATACACTTGTATGTCCCCAGTGTGTTTTTCTTTTTCTTTCTTCCTTTTTATTTTTTTTTCTATAGGGCATGTACACTTGCCAGAGACAAAAAGAAAGTGAGAAATCATCCACCGGGAGGATTCTCCTCCATTCTCCTCTCAGGATCTTGGGCACACATGTCTGGCATGTCTCAAGCCGCTGGGTCTGGGACTCAAACTGCAGTTGGCCACATGGGAGTCCAGCGCCTTAACCACCACGTGGTAATTAAGTGTGTTTTTCAAGTCACTAGGGCTGGTGTTTGAACCACGTGGTTGGCCATGTGGGATGTGGTTCCCTTAACCACTAGGCCACAGGGCCAGCTTTTATATTTTTCTGATTGTAAAAGAAGTATGTGTGAGGGCCAGCAGGTGGTGTGGTGATTGAGGCACTGGACTCCCACATGGCCGACCATAGTTCGAGTCCCAGACCTGGTGGCTTGCTTTCTCACTCCCCCCCAACCCCACTCTCTCAATCTCTTGTGAGCACACATGCCCTATAGCAAGCTTAAAAATAACAAATAAAGAAATATGATATAAAGAAATATGATTAATAAAAGAAGTATGGTGTTCTGGTTATGTTGCTGGACTCCGACGTAGTCCACTGTGGTTCTAGTCGCAGACCCAGTGGCTTGAAACTCACGCTGGGTGTGTGCATGCATGCCCAAAATCCCAGGAGGAGAATGGCAGAGAAGGGATTATGCCACGGCTATCCTCCATGAGGGGTGATTTCTCGCCTTCTGTCTCTCTCTGTCTCTCTGGCAAGCGCACGCGCCCTATAGCAAATACCTCTCTAAAATCGAAGTACGTATGTACGGTAGAAAATTGGGGAATATAGAGAAATAAAAGGATTACTGTACCTCTTGTTATAGAAATGTTAAAACACACTCTAAAGTAGGAGGAATTGTATAATGAACCTATATACTCATCACTCTTTTTTTCCCTAACAATTTATTTATTTAATTCCATTTGTTATTAATACTTTTTAATTTGATAAGAGAGAGAGAAAGGGAAAGTGAAAAAGCAAGCCTCCAGGTCCAGAATCCAAACCCCAGCCAGCCGTGTGAGGGATCTAACCCTCCGACCACCACGCCACCTGCTGGCCCCACTCTTTTTTTTTTGGGGGGGGGGTCATAGGGCATGTGTGCTTGCTGGAGAGAGACAGAGAAAGGTAGAGAGAGGAAAAGTGAGAAGTCGCCCTCCAGGGAAATGGCCTCTTTGCAATCCCTTCTCTTCCATTCTCTTCCTGGGATTTTGGGCATGCACGAGCAGGCATCTGGCAGGATTTTCAAGCTGATAAGTCCAGGTCTTGAACTGCAGTTGGGCAGGTGGGAGTCCAGCACCTTCATCACCATGCCACCTGCTAACCCCCCAGTCACCAATTTTTAACAATTATCAACATTTTTCATTGTTTTATTTGTCCCCCCACTGAACATGGTTTAAAGTGATATTCTAGGGACCAGCAGATGGCGAAGCAATTACATCACTGGATTCCCACATGACCGACCGCAGTTGAAGTCCCCAACCTGGTGGCTTGAAACACACCAGGCACGTGTGTGTGCATGCCCCAGATCCTGGGAGGAGAATGGAGGAGAAGGAGTTGCATGACCATCCCCACTGAGGGGTGATTCCTCACTTTCCCTCTCACTGTGTCTGTCTGTCTCCGGTGAGCGCACACACCCTACGGCAAAAACCCCTAAAAAAAAAGATATTCTAGACATCATATCACTTCTTCCATACCTGTTAGGTCATTGGAAAAGTTATGACCTACTTTTCTATGTTTTCTATGCAGAAATGCATCATGACTTTTCCAACGACTCAATACTTCAGTAATGATCTCTAACAGGTAGGGACTTTGTTAAACACACACAATGTAACACTCAGCAAAAGTAACAGAATTTTAAAAATTACTTTTAAAGAATGATTTTACTATTACTGTTTAACTTGCTGTAGGGTATGTGTGCTTACCAGAGAGAGACACAGAGGAAAAGTAAGAAAGCAAGCCTCCAGGTCTGAGACTCTAACCGCAGTCGGGCCTATGAGAGCCCAGTGCCTTAACCACCACACCACCTGCTAGCCCCAGCATCACTGCTTTTATTACGTTGTTCAAGTGTCCCTGTTTGTCCCCAGAATGTTTCATGACTCTTTATGGTTGGTTCGTTGGAACCAGAATCTACTCAAGGCCCACAAACTGTATCTAGTTGCTCTCTCTATGAAATCAACCCCTCCTTTGTTGTTTAATTGCCAAAGGGTGTGTGCACTTGTCAGAGAAAGACCGAGAGACAGAGAGGGAGAAAGCACCTCCGAGGAGAAATAGTCACGCTACAATCCCTTCTCCTCCATCCTGTCTTTTTTTTTTTTTAAAGAGGTTTTTGGTATAGGGTGCATGCGCTTGCCAGAAAGAAAGAGAGAGACAGAGAGACAGAAAGCAAGAAATCACCTCCTAGGGGGGATGGCCACGCCGCAATCCCTTCTCCTCCATTATCCTCTCAGGATCTTGGGCATGCACACACATGTGCCCGGTGTGAGTTTAAGCCACCGGGTCCAGGACTCAAACCACAGCCGACTACATGGGAGTCCAGCGACATAGCCATTGCACCAACTGCTGGTCCTCATCCTGTCGATTTTCTAGACACACACACAGGCTCAGCATGTTTTTCTTTCTTTTTCTTTTTTCTTTTTTAAAGAGGTTTTTGCCTTAGGGTGTGTGTGCTCTCCAGACAGAAAGAGACAGACACAGTGAAAGCAAAAGTAAGAAATAACCCACCAAGGGATGGCCACGCTGCAGTCCCTTCTCCTCCATTTTCCTCCTGGGATCTTGGACTTGCATGCACATGTGCCCAGAGTGATTTTCAAGCCACTCAGTTTGGGACTTGAACCGTAGTTGGCCATGTGGGAGTCCAGCAATGTAACCACTATGCCATCTCCAGGTCGCCCCAGCATGCTTTTCAAGCCACCAGGTCTGGGACTTGAACCGTGGTCAGCCATGTGGGAGTCCAGTGATGTAGCTGCTATGCCATTTCCTGGTCCCCCCAGCATGTTTTTCTTTTTTTCTAGACTTTAGATTTATTTAGGGCCATTTGCACGTGCTTATAGAATACGTAGCTAACTCTAAAAGATGACAGGACAGTTCCCCTCAGTGAGACCCTGGCCTAAATAATATTTGCTTTACTCATATAGCAAGAAGATGACTTTAAAGACGAAGCTTTCAATTTGCAGCACCAAATGATGAAGCTACACGGGGCATCCTTCGAAAGTGACAATTAGGGATCCACCTAGTTTCTCAGCAATACAAGCCCAAGTGAGGTCTTCTGGTCCATGTGCTTGACATTCATGTTTCCTGCCTTGAAATTTCTTTTTGGTTGCATCCTTAGATCTCACATAGATCATTCTACTTTTCAGAGGTGCTAGGTCTGGTGCCCACTAAAAACATCAACGCTGCTTTCTGGATTCCTTGGTTTCAAAGCTTGCATGACACATGGCATGGCGGCGACCTTCTTCAGGAAGCGTTCCCTCAAATGCGTGAACGGATCGTGGTGGTTACGCCGACATCTCCACCCGAAACCTCCTGGACTTCTGCAGTGAGACACCGCTCGTCTGCACTGAGCCGAAACACGACAGCCCTTCTTTCTTTTCTTGATTTCTTCTGATGTGGAGCATTTCCTAACTTCCATGTCATAAATCATATGACATTCTGGGGCTGGCAGTGGCGTGGTGATTAAGGCGCTGGACTCCCACGTGGCTGACCACGGTTCAAGTCCTGGACCTGGTGACTTGCTTTCTCACTTTCCTCTCTCTCATTCTCTCATTCTGTCCTTCTCTGTCAAATAAAGTAAATAAATAAATAAAGCTAAATAAAATAATTTAAAAAAAATACGACATACCTCATCATCACTTGCACTCCTGAGGCCATCTTCACGGTGGCTGTGGCTGGGACGTGGGGGAGGGAGCCAACCGGTGCTGTCTGCCCCCGCCCCCGCAGCATGTTTTTCAAGTGACTAGGGCTGGGATTTGAACTGTGGTTGGCCATATGGGAAGCAAGCTTCCCTAACTAGTAGGCTACAAGGCCAGCTCATCTTAAATCTGAATTTCTCTTTCTCTTTTTCAGTAAGATTTGATTCAAACACCATGAAATTCATCATTTTAGGGTTGGCCCTATAGCACCGTGTATGGGGAATGGGATCCCACATAGCTGACATGGTTCAAGTTCCAGCCCCAGCAGCTTAAAAAAATATGGCAGGCACATGTGCACGCAAAATGCCCAGAACTCTGGTGGGATGGAGAAATTGTACGCAAAAGGATTGTGACTTGACCATGCCCCATTGCCCCATTGTGGGGCTCTCTCTCTCTCTCTCCTCTCTCTCACACATATAAACATATGTGCCCTCTGGCAATTGAAAAGAATGTAGTAGGGACCAGCAGTCAGTATAATGGCTGTGTCGCTGGACTACCATGTAGTTGACCGAGGTTCAAGTCTGGGACCCAGTGCCTTAAACTCATGCAGGGCGCGTGTGCATGCGTGCCCAAAATCCCGAGAGGAGAACGGAGGAGAAGGGATTGTGGTGTGGCCATCCCCCTGGGGGGTGATTTTTTGTTTTCTGTCTTTCTCTTTCTGGCGAGCGCATGCGCCCTATAGCAAAAACCTTTCCAAAAAAAAAAAAAGACTATAATAATAACAAATCAAATTCACTATTTTAAAGTGTACAACGTGGTCGCTTTTAGTACATTTACAGGGTTTTGTAACCACGGCTCCTGTCCGTTCCCTGGCCATTCTATCACTCAAATGGGAAACCGTGCCCCTCTCGTGTCCCTCCTCATTTCTGCCTCCTCCAGCCCCCGGCAACCACTAATCTGCGTTTGTCTCTGGTTTTACCTGTTCTGGACGTTTCGGGTCGGCGGAGCACACGTGGCCTTTCACGTCTGGCTTCTCCCGCTGGTCATCCTGTTCCCGAGGCCCAGCTGTGCTGCAGCAGGCGGCAGTATGTCAGCCCTTTCATGACGGAGTAGGATTCAGCCTGAATCTTCCACTGTCTGAAACTGCATCCTTCTGGGTTTTGCTTGTTTGTTTGTTTATTTAAACTGAGAGAGAGAGAGAGAGAGGTGTTGCTCTGTTTCTTGATAGTCTTGCTTTGTTCTCCTCCCCCCGGCCTCCCAGGTAGCTAGATTACAGGGTGCTCCTCCATGCCCAGCGTGTCCAGGCTGGTCCTGGATCCAAACCTGGCTCTCCTGTGTAGCCCCAGCCTCACGCAGTCACACCCGACTGCTTTTGCCACTGAAGTTGGACCTTGTGGGATTTTTTTTTTTTTTTTTGAGAGGTTTTCGCTATAGGGCGTGTGCACTTGCCAGACAGACAGAGAGAGAGAGACAGAAAGCGAGAAATCACCCCCCAGGGGGGATGGCCACGCCGCAATCCCTTCTCCTCCATTCTCCTCTCGGAATCTTGGGCACGCACGCACACACGCCTGGTCTGAGTTCAAAGCCACCAGGTCTGGGATGTGAACCGTGGTCGACTACGTGGGAATCCAGCGACATAGCCATTACGCTAACTGCTGGTTCCCCTTGTGGGATTCTTTTCTTTTTCTTTCTTTCTTTCCTTTTTTTTTAGATTTTTGTTACAGGGTGCAAGCGCTTACTGGAGAGACAGAGAGACAGAAAGTGAGAAATCACCCCCCAGAGGGAATAGCCACACTGCAATCCCTTCTCCATTCTCCTCTTGGGATCTTGGGTATGCATACACGCCCAGAGTGAGTTTCAAGCCATTGGGTCTGAGATTCAGACTGTAGTCAGCCACATGGGAGTCCGATGCCTCAACCACTATGCCACCTGCTGGTCTCCCTTGTGGGTTTTTGTTTTTTGTTTATATTTTGTTTTGTTTTTAAAGGATTATTTCATTTAACTTTATTTATTTACTTTAATTTGACCAAAGAAGGACAGAGTGAGAGAAAGAGAGGGAGAGTGAGGAAGCAAGCCACCATGTCCAGGCCTCGAACTGTGGTTGGCCACATGGGAGTCCAGCACCCTTAACCACCACACCACCTGCCAGTCCCTTTGTTTTTGTTTTTATAGAGAGATTTTTGCTATAGGGCATGTGCACTCACTGGGGAGAGAGAGAGAGCCAGAAAGTGAGAAACCACACCCTGCCCCAGGGGGATGGCCACACCACAATCTCTTCTCCTCCATTCTCCTCTTGGGATCTTGGGCACGCACACACACACACACACACCAGCACCTAACGTGAGTTTCAAGCTACTGGGTCTGGGACTTGAACTGCTGTTAACCACGTGGGAGTCCCGCAACACAACCATTATGCCATCTGCTGGTCCCCCCCCTGTGGGATTCTTAACATGCTCCATGCCCTCCATATTTCCCATATCTGGTAATTAGATGTGGACTCCAGAGGCTGGTGGCTTGATTAGGTTTGGACTCAGTGATTTTATCAAGAATATTTCATAGCACGGAGATTAAGGTGCTGGATCCAGCATGGCTGACAGCATGGTTCAAGTCCTGGACTTGGTGGCTTGAAAATCACATTGAGCTGGAACCAGCAGATTGTGTGCTAGTTCTGTTGTTAGATTCCCACGTTGCCGACTGTGGTTTGAGTCCCAAATCCAATGGCTTGAAACTCATGCCAAACACATGTGTGCCCAAGACCCCAGGAGGACAATGGAGAAGGGACTGCGGTGTGGCCATCCCTCTGTGGGTGATTTCTCATGTTCCCTCTCACTGTCTCTGTCTCTCTCTTTCTCTCTCTCTAGTGAACACACATACTCCAAGGGAATAAAAAAGATCCTCTAAAAAGAAAAAAATTTACATTGGGCACATGTGCATGGAGGCCCGACATTCTGGGAGGAGACTAGAGGAGGGATGGTGGGGTGGCCATCCCGTAGGGGGTGATTTCTCAATTTCTCTCTCTCTCATGAGCACATGTGCCCCACAGCAAAAATGAATAAATAAATAAATGAGAGAAAAAAAGAATATCTCATAAATGATCTTTTGTCCCTCCTGGTGCCTCAGAGCAGGGATCAGGGTCGGGTCATCCCACCTTTTAGGGGCATGAAGGTAGGTCAGTGGCTCTAGGTGTTGGCCTCATCCCTCTGTACTTGGTCCCGCTTACCCACAGGGCGTGCTTCCAGGTCGCCCGTGGGGACTTTCTGTGAGCCAGCGCACTCGATCCTCCCGACACCTCCCTGTGTTTGGGTTTACAGTCTGACCCTCCAATGAGGAGGCCGAGGTCCCAGGCGGGGAAGGGATCTGGCTTTGAGGATAAGTTGTTCATGTTAGGAGATTCTGGAGGACAAGAAACAGGATAACCAAAGCTTTTGCTTTGGTAAATACAGACAAGGCGGTCAGGGCCATGAGAGAGAAGGGGATGGGAGCCATGGGAGTCTTTGCAGAGGAAGTGCCGCTGCAGTCGGGCCTTTGAGTACGTGTAGGAGTTCGCCCTGGGGCAGAAACACAGTAACGGTGGGCTCACCGTGTGAGTAAGGTCTGAGGTGCAATTTGGGCATTTGTGTCACAAATGTCTGCGCTTGGGGAGGAGGAAGAGGGTGGACGTGGCTCCGGCCCTTGCATCTTGGGGCACACAGACATTGTGACGGAGTGAGAAGGCCAGGAGCATGGGACTGAGTGTCTGAAGATGAGGGTTCCCGGCTGTGACAGAGGCCTGAGGGCTGCCCCGGGCGAGGCCCCTGCCTTGCAGGCCTGAGGTGACATGACAGAGGTGGACCTGGGAATCAGTAAACCTGAGCCCAGAGGCAGGAAAGGCTGTCCGGCCCTGCCCCTTGGCTTCCAAGAGTCTGACCATGGAGTTGAACAGAACTCCGGCAAATTCTAATTCAGAGGGCCCATCGTAGGGGCACGGAGGTAAAATAAGGTGCTCTGTGCGTCTGACCCACACAGGAAGGTTCCTGGTTCAAGTCCAGAGACTTCCTAAGACTGCCAGGCACTCATATGCCTATGACCCAGGGCTGGCTGAAGACTGGGGGTAGATTGTGGCATCAAGACCCTATTGGGGGGGCCAGCAGGTGGCGTGGTGGTTAAAGGCACTGGATTCCCACATGGTCAACTGCAGTTCAAGTCCTGGACCTGGTGGCTTGCTTTTTCGCTTTCCCTTTTTTTCTCTCTCTGTCTCTGTCTGGTCAGAGTGAAAAATGATGATAACAAATGGAATTAAATAAATACATAAATAATTATTTTTTAAAAAGACCCTATTGAGGGTGTTGTCTTTCTTTTTATTGTTCAGAGAAGAAATGGGTGTATATACTTTTAAGAAAAAAACCTTATAAAATATATGTATTTGCTTTTATGTACATAAAATATCTCTGGAAGGACCCAGAAGAAAAATACTTGCAATCATGGTTTCTTTAATATATAAAGAACACGGGACCAGCAAATGGCGTAATGGCTACGTTATTGTACTCCCATGTAGTCGACCATGGTTTGAGTCCTGGATCCGATGGCTTAAACTCACATCAGGTGTGTGTGCATGCGTGCCCAAGATCCTATATATAAAGAACACACAGAGGGACCAGCAGATGGCATAATGTTTACGTTGCTGGAGTCTCACATAATCGACTGCAGTTTGAGTCCCGGACCGAGCAGTTTAAAACACATGCTGGGCGCGTGTGCGTGCATGCCCAAAATCCAGAGAGGAGAATGGAAGAGAAGGGATTGCAGCATGGCCATCCTCCCTGGGGGTTACTTCTCGCTTTCTGTCTCTCTGGTGAGTGCACACACCCCACAGGAAAAAAAAAATCTCTCTAAACAAACAAACAAAAAGAACACCTAGAGATCAATAAAAACATCAACAACATAATAAAAAAATGACTAAGATTTTTTTTTTTTGAGACGTTTTTGCTATAGAGCACATGCGCTCACCAGACAGAGAGACAGAAAGCGAGAAATCACCCCCCCAGGGGGGATGTCCACACCGCAATCCCTTCTCCTCCATTCTCCTCCCAGGATCTTGGGCACGCACACACACATGTCCGGTGTGAGTTTAAGCCACCGGGTCCAGGATTTGAACCATGATCAACTACATGGGAGTCCATGACATAGCCATTATGCTAACTGCTGGTTCCATGACTAAGAATATTAACAGAGTGTTCACAGGAAAGGAAATACAAAAGTTTCTTCAATGCAAGTAAAGTTGGCAGACTCATTCAAAATAAGAAAAATACAAATTAAAACTACACTGAGATTTCATCCTTGCCTTCAGGTTAGAAAAGATAAAAAAATTTCGGTAATACATTGATGGAGAGGCTTGAGGGAACAGGCACCTTTAACGTGGGAGAGTGAATGAGTACGACTCCTGTGGAAGGCAATGGCAGCGAAGTCTGTCAAAATGACAATGGCACATCCGCTCTGCCCCAGGAGTTCGAATCCAGGAGCTTATCCTACGGGTGTAACCGCACAGGAGGGGAATGACCTATGGAAAGAGTTATTCACAGCAGCGTGTGCGGGGGCGTGGGTGTGGGCGTGCGATGTGAGAGACTGCGAGCCGTTCACGCCCATCAGCAGAGGACCTGAGCTGGCCTTGGGGCATAGCACTGAGGCACTGCACAGAGCAAGCCAGATCCCACACGGCCGACCGGGGTTCGAGTCCCAGTCCTAGGGGCTTGAAAAACATGCCAGGCGTGTGCCTGTGCCCAGGATCCTGACAGGATGGAGAACTGGAGGGAAAAGGAGTGTGACATTGCGGGCCCCCTCCGGGGTTCTCTCTCATTTTCTCTCTCTCATGTGCACAAGGCATGCACACTCTCCTGGCAAAAAAAAAAAAAAAAAAAAAAAAAAGGGGGGTGTGGGTAGTGGGATGGCTGCTAAAATGATTGCAGAATATTTTTAAAAGAATTGTTTATTTATTTAATTCCATTTGTTATTATTATTTTTAAAAATTTGACCAGAGTGAGAGAAGGAAAGATAGCAAGTCTCCAGGCCTGGGACTTGAACCACACACTCAGTGTGATTTTAAGCCACCAGGTCTGGGACTTGAACCATGGCCAGCTACATAGGAGTTCCGTGACATAGCCATTACACCAACTGCTGGTCCCATAAAAATATCTCTTAAAAAAAGAGGTTTGTGTCCATTTCACAGAGAGAAAAACTACATGGGTCAGCAGAGCCTGTCGGTCCTTCTATGAGGCCAAGGGGGAAGGTGGGCAGGAAGGCGGGGACGCAGGCGTCCTCTGGTGGGGGGCTCTCCTATTTCATCTTCACAGATGCCCCCTCCCCCCCCTTTTTTTTTTTGGAGAGGTTTTTGCTATAGGGCGCGTGCACTTGCCAGACAGAGAGAGAGACAGAGAGACAGAAAGCGAGAAATCACTCCCCAGGGGGGATGGTCACGCTGCAATCCCTTCTCCTCCATTCTCCTCTCGGGATCTTGGGCACGCACAGCGTGAGTTTTAAGCCACTGGGTCTGGGACATGAACCATGGTCGACTACATGGGAGTCCAACGACATAGCCCTTAGCTAACTGCTGGTCCACACACCCCCCCTTTTTTTTTTTGGAGAGATTTTTCGCTATAGGGCACATGCGCTCGCCAGACAGACAGAGAGAGACAGAAAGTGAGAAGTCACCCCCCAGGGTCGACTACGTGGGAGTCCAGTGACATAGCCATTACGCCAACTGCCGGTCCCTCTCCCCATTTTTCAGAAGAGGAAACTGAGGCTCTGAGCGGGAGAGGGACGCTCTGGCAGATAAAGCTGAGTGGAGGGCCAGCTGACATCCCCAATTTCTTAATTGGCATCGGCCCTTCTCAGTCCGAACCTTCTGGTCACTTAACCAGAGTGGGCTATTGTTTGCCTAAATTACACTGTATTTAAAGAGGAGGTGAGGCCAAGCCGACTCAGCGGGCAGGTCATGGGACTGCAGTGGATCGGGGCCAGCTCTGCCAGGGACTTGACCCGGCCAGCCCCTTCTTTGGATTATTTGGGGCGTTTGCTTTAAATTGAGCCGCGTTGGATTCTCTGGCTCTCCGAATAGACTTGCCTTTGGAAAGAAAACCAGTTAACTGGGTCTTTGGCTAAATTAACAGGATTATCTTTCTGACTGAACGTGGTCTTCTTTCTGAAAGTTTCCCAGCCCTTACTAAGGAGTTCCAGGGAGGAGGATGACCCTACCATTCCAGGGCCCCTCCTGGCTGCTTCCTGCTAGGGCCGGTCCCGGGGAGACTTCCTCGGGAGCCTCAGCTGCCCCCACCGGGCCTGGCTTCCTGGCTCGCACCGGATGGTGGGACGTGCTTCCAGGACTGCTGCCCTTGCAGGTCTCAGCCCTTACCTGACAGGACTGTGGGTCCTGGGCCGGCAGAGGGCTTTGCCCAGAGCATGGCCTCAGGCCAGGGTGGAAATGAATTCTGCGGAATTGACCCCGAGCCTTCTGATTGCAAGGTCATGGGCACAGGCTTCTGCTTCCGCCTAGCTGGGGCCTTCCACTTGGTTCTTCTCTCAGAAAAAGAGGTGGGGGGGGGGCCCTGGGCTAGCAATTGGCATGGTGGTTAAGGCACTGGATCCCACATGACCAGCTGCGCAGTTCAAGTCCTGGACCAGGTGGCTTGGAAATCATGCTGGGTAGGGGCCATGGTAGTTAAGGCACTGGGCTCCCACATGGCTGACCATGGTTCAAGTCTCAGACCTGGCAGCTTGATTTCTCACTTTCCCTTTCTCTCTCTCTGGTAAAATTTAAAAAATAATAAATAAAATTAGATAAATAAATAATTCTAAAAATATATTTTTTTTAAAAAAAAAAGAAAATTAAATCATGGTTTGTGTGTGTGTGTGTGTGTGTGTGTGTCCAAAATCCCCAGAGGAGAATAGAGAAGAGATTGTGGTGTGGCCATGCCCCCTAAGGGGTGATTTCTCACCTTCCCTCTCTCTCTGTCTCTCTCCAGCAAGTACACTTGCCCTGTGGCAAAAAAATTTTAAAAAGAAAGAAAGAAGGGGTGGGAATTCTAATCAACCAAGGTAGAATTACACCCCAAGGCCACCCACCACCCCACTAGTTCCAGCCGACACCCTGCACCCACAGACACAGGCCTCCAAAGGCTCACTGTCCAATCCTCGGAGCAGTCCATTGAGGAGTGGGTTTTCATTCTTCTTTTCCGGCTGAGGGTCCCAGGCTCAGAGAGGGCAGGACCTTGCCCAAGGGCACACAGCCAGCAGGGACTATCAGGACTCCAGGCTCCTGGAGGGCACGGTGAGCCAGGGCACGGTGAGCCAGGGCACGTGCAGGGGCAGGGAGAGACACGGGGAACTCCTCTGTGCTCAGAGCAGGGAGGACGGAGGGCTGGGGGGCCTCGGCTCACAGAGCACAAGACCGGAGCTGAGAGGGGCAGCAGAGGGACAGAGAAGCGTCCCTTGGGAGGAAGTGGCCACGGGTAGCTGGAGGGGGAGGTGGACATGGACTCTCTCGAGCACTAGCAGATCTGCGGACCTGCCAGGGGAGCAGGGAGGAGCAGGCACCCCCCGAGACTCAAGGTCAGAGGTGGGAGGAGGGAGGCTGCAGGTGAGGGAGGCAGCTCTGCTGGGAGGGGCCAGGAAGGTCTGGAGGAGGTCGCACTGGCCTGGAGGGAGGTGACCATTCGGAGACGGCCTCCCCGAGTGCCCGCTGTGGGCCACTGTCTGTCCTGAGTGCTCCCCATGGACTGCCCTGGGAGGCCAGTGTGCTGGGGAACTGGGTGTGAGGCCAGTGACTGGCTCAAGGTGACACGGCTAGCTTTGAATCCTGCATTGAGGTTGCAGGCCCGGGTCCAAGCACATGGGACATTGATTTTCTCATCTGTAAGGCAGGCATGAGAATCCTGCCTTGAAGCTCACAGAGATTAAGCCTGGGGCCTGGAACCCACAGCCGCTGGTAAAGTGGGGCGTCCCCACGTCACACCTTGGAGGAGCTGAGACAGACAGTATGGAATGGTCCTCTCATGCAGCCCGCCCTGCATACAGAAGGCGGCCCTGTCAGGCCAGAGGTAACCCGGGGAGGGAAATTCTTTTAGCTTCTTGGTGATGACAGGGACAGGGACAATGGTGGTGATGGTGGCGACGGTGACTGTGATGAATATGGGGGAGGTGCCGAAAAGGATGATGGGGCAAGGAAGCTCTGCCCCTCCCTGACATTCCAGCAGGCCAGGCCAGCTCAGCCCTGGGTCGAGCATAGCTTTGGGGTGTGTGAGTGAGTGTGAGTGACCATACCCATCACCTGACCACGCCCCACCCTCAGGTCAGGGCCCTTAATGGGGCCCCTGTCCCCACCTTTGCTCCTCCGTACAGAGCACATGCAGTGGGACTGGCCCTCCAGGAGGCCGCGTTTCCTAGAAGGTTGTAACCAAGGCCCAGAGAGGAGAGACACCTCCCTGAGCCACACAGCACGGCTGGAGCAGGGCAGACAGCCAGGCTCTGACTCCGGCGCCGTCTCCTAGCCCTGCCTCCACCACTGAGTCACAGGGTGGCCGGAGGCTGCTTTAAACCAGCCCCTCACAGGCCGGGCTGGCACCAGGAGGGGCTGTCTGTGAGCCATACAGGAAAGGGCCTGCCTGGAGGGAGGGAGGGAGGGGACAGGCAGGGCAGGGACTCCAGGGTCTCTGCTATGGCAGGGCTGCCCGAGGCTGCTTGTGGTGGGGAGCAGATGCCATGGGGCTTGTTCAGGGTCTGGGCATGGCGGGGGCCAGTGACCCCAGCCCTGATGGGAGCCTTGAATGGCAGCCCGAAGCCTCTGGATTGAGTGTGGCAGACCGCAGGAGGCCCAAGAGGTTGTCAGCAGAGGACAGAGTTGCTTTCTCAGAGGCAGGGGTGTGCAGGCCAGCTGGGGCAGGGCAGAGGATGGGAGGACTCCAGGGTCCCTGAGTTCTGTCCAGTGTGGCTCTGTGGGGACAAGGCTCAGAGGTGGGGTGTAAGGTGCTGGGATAATGGGTGACAGGGGTGTCCAGAGAGGCTGGGCTGTGCGCGTGGGCTGTCCCCGCCTGCTGGCCTGCAGCCCGGACCCTTACCCTTCGCTCTCGCGTCCTCACCTTTTGATGACACGCTCCCGCCCCTCCTTCCACATCTTCCGGGGGACTCCTTTCCCTGCTCTACCTGCCCAATTCCTGCTTCTTTCTTTCTTTTTTTTTGAGAGTTTTTTGCTATAGGGCACGTGTGCTCACCAGAAAGACAGAGAGAGAGAGAGAGAGACA
>NW_006159956.1:429589-430214 GCF_000334495.1 Tupaia belangeri chinensis
TGACATAGCCATTATGTCAACTGCTGGTCCCCCTGCTTCTTTCTTTTTAATTTTTAAATGGAAATACTTTTCTGGGGCCAGCAGGTGGTGTGGAGTTTAAGGAGGTGGACTCCCACGTGGCCAACTACAGCTGAGTCCCAGACCCCAGGGATCGGCAATCACTCCGGGCATGTGTGGGCGAAATCCCAAGAGGACAGTGGAAGAGAAAGGACTGTGGCCCGGCCATCCTCCCCGGGGGTGGGTGACTTCTCACTCCCCCTCTCTCTGTCTCTCCAGTGAGCATACACGCCTTATTACAAAATCCTAAAAAACAAAAAACTTCCAAAAGCTGTAGTGAAACTGACACCTAAGATTTACGGTCAAGCTGTCTCTCAGCGTGCAATTCACAAGTGCGTTCCCGCCATGGACATCTCTCTCCGGAAAGTTCATCGCCTACCCTGAACTTTGCTCTCATTAAACACAGACCCCGGCCCTCCCTCATCGTTCTTTCTGTCTCTGTGCTGTGGCTGCTCTTGGTCTCTCCCGGGTGCAGCCGCACGCCCTGTCTGTCCCACACACAGAGCGGGTGCGGAAACTGGCCTGGCCGACTCCCACCCAAGCCCAAATCCAAACCAGGTGGGTGGGG
>NW_006159956.1:430851-439694 GCF_000334495.1 Tupaia belangeri chinensis
GGGGTGGGGCTGTGCGCTTGGGCTGCCCCCGCCTGCTGGCCTGCAGCCCGGACCCTTACCCTTCGCTCTCGCGTCCTCACCTTTTGATGACACGCTCCCGCCCCTCCTTCCACATCTTCCGGGGGGCTCCTTTCCCTGCTCTACCTGCCCAATGATGGCCACGCCGCAGTTCCTTCTCCATTCTCTTCTCGGGATCTTGGGCATGCACATACATGCGCCTGGTGTGAGCTTAAGCCACCGGTCCAGGACTCGAACCAGGGTCGGCTACATGGGAGTCCAGCGACATAGCCATTATGTCAACTGCTGGTCCCCCTGCTTCTTTCTTTTTAATTTTTAAATGGAAATACTTTTCTGGGGCCAGCAGGTGGTGTGGAGTTTAAGGAGGTGGACTCCCACGTGGCCAACTACAGCTGAGTCCCAGACCCCAGGGATCGGCAATCACTCCGGGCATGTGTGGGCGAAATCCCAAGAGGACAGTGGAAGAGAAAGGACTGTGGCCCGGCCATCCTCCCCGGGGGTGGGTGACTTCTCACTCCCCCTCTCTCTGTCTCTCCAGTGAGCATACACGCCTTATTACAAAATCCTAAAAAACAAAAAACTTCCAAAAGCTGTAGTGAAACTGACACCTAAGATTTACGGTCAAGCTGTCTCTCAGCGTGCAATTCACAAGTGCGTTCCCGCCATGGACATCTCTCTCCGGAAAGTTCATCGCCTACCCTGAACTTTGCTCTCATTAAACACAGACCCCGGCCCTCCCTCATCGTTCTTTCTGTCTCTGTGCTGTGGCTGCTCTTGGTCTCTCCCGGGTGCAGCCGCACGCCCTGTCTGTCCCACACACAGAGCGGGTGCGGAAACTGGCCTGGCCGACTCCCACCCAAGCCCAAATCCAAACCAGGTGGGTGGGGCCTCCAGAGGGCTTCTTGCCCCGCCTCCAGCTTCGGTGGGATAAACAAGCTTCATTCTGGCCAAAGAGGAGATTCTTTGAACTTGTTTGAAGTCTGTGATGATGAGGAGGAGGAAGAGGTGGAATCTCTGGCTCTCTCTGGCCAGGGCAGCCTCTGGAAGCCGAAGGCACGACTTCACTGCCCTCTGCTGAGGCTGGCGCAGCTTGCTCGGAATGTGAGTGGAGGGAGGGGTCCGTGGCTCTGTTACCATAATGGCTTCTGCCTGGTTTCTGTCCCCTCGTCCCCCAGCACGGCCACAGAGCCCAAGGTCGAACGGCCTTTGGAGCTTTCATAGAGCTCAGGAAGCCGTCCACGCAGCCCGCCTGGTGCCCGGACCCAGGCTCCCCGGCTCCCCGCATGGCTCCCCGCATGGCTCCCCGCATGGCTCCCCGCATGTCATCGCTGGAACGCTCCCTGGGTGGGCTGGAAGGGGCTCTTCAGGATTTCCTTCTGGGCTATTGAGTGGGCTGGGCTGGGAGACGAGGCACCAGCAAGCACTCGCCTCACCTGTAGTGGGGTGCACGATGGTGCCACCTCTCAGGACCACACACAGGCAGCGGCTCCGCCAGTGTCCCCTCTGCCTTCCTGGCCTGTCCGAGGCATGAAAGGGACAGCCCAACGGTGTAGATAGGCCTGGAGGGAGGGAGTTCAAGGCCTGGAGGGAGGGAGGTTCAAGTCCTGGCCCTGCCTCTGGCCCTCTCGCACCTCAGCACCCTCATCTGCCTCTCGTGGCTGCTGGGCCGTGCATGCAGAAAAGGGCGTTCTCAGGGGCTGCAAAGGTCACCCCAGCTTTGTTCCTTCTTCCAGAGGGGGACAGAAGGGTTGGGGGAAGGCCAGCCTCACGGAGACTTTAGAAAGGGAAGGGGCAAGAGGCCCAGGCCTGATTGCAACAGTCCGGGGAAATGGTGACAGGGGCATTCCCCGCGTCCAGGCCTTGGACCCTCTCCCTCTGTGTGCACACGGTTCTACACACGGAGCAGAGGGTCAATTACTCACACTTTCAGATAAGTTAAGGCGGGTGTTAAGTCCTTAGACCCACTGCAAGAACCTGTCAGAGTCCCATGCTCCGCTCTGCCTGGCTCTGCTTCAGGGCCTGGGCAAAGCCCTTCCCAGTTTGGGTCTCAGTGTCCCTACCTGTGCGTGGGCGTTTCCGTGGGTGGAGAGCCGGGTATGGAGTTCCCGGGAGAATTCACCTCTTTCGCTGCAGGGACTTCGGACTCAAATGCCCATCTCCACGTGTTACTAAAACTTGCTTGGGGATTGCTAGGGTCCAAAAAGCCCTTGCAGACAGCCTAGCCCATTTGACAGATAGAGAAATGGAGGCTTATGGGGTGAGGCCCTGGGTCTCAGGGCCCAGCCAGTCTCACCCCTACCAACCCAGGCTAGACCACTTCCAGGCAGGCGGCGCGCGCTTGCTGCCCCCATGTGGCCACCTTGTGCACTGCAAGCGTGTCCCGCAGCTTTTTGGTATCAAGCCTAAGGCCCAGCAGGAGGGCGGCGGGCAGAGAGGACCTACCACCCCACCTTCCACCCAGACCATCCCTAAACTGTGGGGCCTGGACCTGTGATCCCCGGAAGCGTTCAGGATCTCTTCTGGGTGGCGACGTCACTTGAACAGGTGGTCCTGTGAGTGCCCACCTTTGAAGGAACCAAGGTCAGGCCTGAATTGTGGTGGCTCGAAAATAGCCCCGGCTTTGCAACCTGGCAGAAGGGAACGGCCTTCACGACTGGCTGTGTCAGCTTGTCCCCTGAACTCTGAGCCGCCTTTTTTCTGGAAGAAATGGCCAACAAGCATCACGCACACCTCCCCTTGTTCACTTTAGTGTGTGTCCTTGCACGTGAGGGTGGGGAACAGAGAGTGAGAGGAAGACAAGCACACGGCAGTCCCCTTTCTCCAGCCCTCCAGCCCGGGGGATCCTGGGTGCTCCCGGGCATGCCCTGGGTGTTTTGGTCCAACCAGGCTAGGGATTCGAAACACCTGCCCCCATATGGGATCTGGCTTCTCTTGAGCAGCACATTACAGCTGCACCACAAAGCCGGCCCACACATACCTTTTCACAGGCTGTTACGAGGATTAACGAAGATGGTGCTTAGGCCCTGGTCCAGGCGGGGTGTCCTCTGCACGGAGTTTGGACAGAATTGTACCTCCCAAGGGTGACTCGGGGTCCCTGGAGGCCCAGGAACAGAGCGGGAACAGCCTGGCCACAGGGACAGGGCTTTCTTCCTAGAGCTCCTGCCATCCTGCTGGCGGTCGGGAGAAGGTCTCCGTCCACACTTTCTGATCCCTCCGACTCGGGCAGCACGCCCCAGGGTGCTGGCTGGACCTAGGCCCTTCCACCTCCACCTTCCATTTATGGCAAGTGTGGTTTCCACCGGCGAAGGGGAAGGGCTATTTCTTTTTTGTTTTCTGTTGTTTTTATTTTCTTTTGATTTTTTTTTAAGAGAGATTTTTGTTACAGGGTGTGTGCACTCACTGGAAAGACAGAAAGTGAGAAATCAGCTGACCCACCCAGAGGGATGGCCATGCCACAGTCCCTTCTCCAGTCTCCTCTTGGGATTTTGGGCATGCACATACCTGTGCCCAGCGTAAATTTTAAGCTGCTAAGTCCAGGTCTCGAACCGTGGCTGACTATGGAGTCCAGTGATGCAACTGCTATGCCATCTGCTGGTCCCATATTTTCTTTTGATTTTTAAGTGCAGTTTATTTGGGAATAGAGAGTTGTTCCATTTTCAGATTAAAGGTTTTTCACCTATAGCTTATCTGGGTGCACAGAGGAAAATCTCAACTTTGCCCTAGAGCAAAACCTTTAGCATATATAATTGGCTCCTGGAGTTTCTTTTCTAAATAAAATTAAGTAAAAAAAAGCAAGTTGAGGAACCAGCAGATGCTATGGTGATTACATAACTGGACTCCCACGTAGTTGACCACAGTTCGAGTCCCGGACCTGGCAACTTAAAACACGCCGGGCACGTGTGCGTGCGTGCCCAATATCCCGAGAGGAGAATGGAGGAGGGATTGTGGTGTGGCCATCCCCCCTGGGAGGTGATTTCTCGCTTTCTGTTTCTGTGTCTCCCCGGTGAGTGCACGGGTCCTATCGCAAATATTTCTCTCTTGGGCACGCACACACACACGCCCGGCGTGAGTTTAAGCCACCGGGTCCGGGACTCAAACCGTGGTCGACTACATGGGAGTGCAGCAACATAGCCATTATGCTAACTGCTGGTCCCTTAAAGACTAGATTTTTTAAAGTGTGAAAGTGCTGAGTGGGCCTGGTTGCCTAGTGGTTAAGAGAGCTGGCTCCCACGTGACAAACCTTGAAGTTCGAGTCTTGTCCCCAATGGTTTAAAAACACACAATGAGGATCAGCAGATGGTTAACGGTTACGTTGCTGGACTCCCATGTGGTTGGCCACGACCTGAAACTCACCCTGGGCACGTGTGCATGCGTGCCTAAGATCCTCAGAGGAGAATGGAGGAGAAGGGATTGCGGCGTGGCCATCCCCCCTGGGGGGTGATTTCTCACTTTCTGTCTCTCTGTCTCTTTGTCTTTCCAAAGTGCATGTGCCTTTTAGCAAAAATCTCTCTAATAAAAAACAAGCAAACAAAAACCCAAACAAACAAAACACACAGTGGAGGAGCCGGCAGGCTCCTAGACTAGACTTCCACAGGGCCGACTGTGATTCAAGTCCTGGGCCTGACATCTTGAAACTCACGCCGGGCACATGTGTGCACATGCCCACATCCTGAGAGGAGAATGAGGAGAAGGGATTGTGGCATGGTCATCTCTCCGAGGAGTGACTTCTCACTTTCTCTGTCTCTCTGTCTCTGGTGAGCACACATGCAGATGACCACGCCCATTTGCTTTCTCCTCTCTTGCAACCTGGAAAGTGAATTCAGCATCTGGCTATACATACCTACATACATACATACATACATACATACATACATATATAAATACAAACATGTGAACGTGCCAGACCCGGTGACAGCAGCTAACAAGCCTCGCAGGTGATGAGCACCCCTTCCCCTCCTCCTTCTGGCGGGAGCGATCAGGAAGGTACCTGGAGGAGGAAGGTGCTGAAGATAAGGGCCGAGTAGGAGAAACCCAGAGTGAGCACGGGAGGTGTTGCTGAGCTCCCCGACCCTCTAGAACCCTGAACACAAGGCCGAGGCCCATGGACCCTGCTGCCCTTCCAGGCCCAGAGCACCAGAAGCTCCACCTAGAGCACTGTTTGACACCAGAGAGTTATCAACCCCCTTACCTATCCTCAATTCATACCCATTGGCTCCAAACCTGGCCAGCTTGTGTCCAAAAAAAATCTCCCTCAGGACCAGCAGATGGCATAGTGGCTACATCACTGAACCCCCATATAGTCACCTGCTGTTCGAGTCCTGGATCTGGCAGTTTAACACTCACGCTGGGCACGTGTGGGTGCATGCCCCAAATCCTGAGAGGCAAATGGAGAGGGATTGTGGCATGGTCATCCTCCTTGGGAGGGGATGATTTCTCACTTTCTGTTTGTCTCTCTCTGTGTCTCTGGTGAGAGCACGCACCCTATAGCAAAAATCTCTCTAAAATAATCGCCCTGATCCCATTGCCTCTGCTCTATCTAGAAGGAAATCTCTCTTATTGAAGCACCAGCCCTGCTCCCCTAATTACAGAGATCCTTGACCCCCTGCACCTCTGCCCTGAGAGGCAGAACCATTACTACCATGACACAAACAGGAGACAGGCTCCAGGAGGCTCTTGCTAAACCTGGCATCTGGACAGCTGAGCGGGGTTCTAACCATTAGGAAGCAGCATCCTTTGCAAGTGAGTGGCTCCTCCAATCATGTGACTCCTGGGTGCAGGGGTGGGGTCTGCTGTGCCTGACATGGGCCTGGCATTCAGCAGGCTTCTGGTGAATTTCGGGAGGGTAAACACAGACTTGAATGAGTGACAGTTTGGTTTCTAAGTGACCCAGTGGCATCACCCTAAGACTCTAAACTGCTGTGGATTTGAAAGGTCAGAGGCGAGTCACCAGAGCGTGCAGAGTGGCTTCTAGAAGGAAACACGAGGAACTGGTTCTGGTGGTTGCTCTGGGAGTGGGCGTGGAGCACAGGAGGGAGGCAGACTTATTTTCCTGTTGGAATGTTTATATTGTATATTATAATGTGGTATAATTATGGTGCATTACCATGTGCGTGTTCAACAAATGAATGCGGAAGTGAATAACCACCTGCAGGCTCCCTAAACCTGCCGACTCCTGGGCTGCAGCGCTGAAGGATGGAAGTGGCAGTTCTGGGGGTGGCAGGGGACCAACGTGAGTGCCCCAGGTGATTCTGTCACAGGTGGACCACACTCTGGGAACAAAATCAGCAGCTGGGTCGTCTTCCCACCCACCACCCAGCCTGGCTCATTTGCATGATATTTTGCATATATTTGCATGACACTCTTGATTCCAAATAAAGCCTAGTTAGTTCTCCTTCTGCTGGGTCCTGAGAACTGTTTCTGCCCTTCCCACCTCCCAGACCTGCCCCTCCCAGAGCTTGCTGGCCTGGCAGCCCCTTTCCTCACCCCTGAGCCCTCAGTCATCAATGCCATTCTTTTACCCCACC
Source organism: Tupaia belangeri chinensis (assembly GCF_000334495.1). Taxonomy (NCBI): domain Eukaryota; kingdom Metazoa; phylum Chordata; class Mammalia; order Scandentia; family Tupaiidae; genus Tupaia; species Tupaia belangeri. Next base: position 437,394 of record NW_006159956.1, read on the forward strand.
CCCACATTCTCCAAGCCCTGCAAGGCTCCACCCATGCATCCCCTCCTCCCAAGGCATTCCCCAAAGGCTGGGGCCAGCAGGTGGCATGGTGGTTAAGCTTCTGGACTTTCACGTGGTCGACTACATTTCAAGTCTTGGACCTGGCAGCTTATTTTCTCACTTTCCCTCTCTTTCTCTCTGGTGAGTGCATGTGCCTTATAATAAATTAAAAATAAAAGGCTTTAGCCCCCTCCTATGAACTCCCAAAATTCACCCCTCTCTTATCAGCATTTCTGCATCCTGAACATCCACCCCTCATCCAGGACTGAACCAGGTCCTTCATCTGTCCCATCCCTCCAGTCTTCCAGGGACCCCTGAGATGAGACTTCATCGGGCCCATTTTACAGAAAAGAAAAACAAGCCTCAGGGAGGTCACGTGGCTCACCAGAGAGTCACAGCTGTTTCCAACCTGTCTCCTAAAATGCCTCTGGGGCATTTTTATTCATCTCAAGTTAATGTTATTTGAGTTTTGTTTTACTTCATTTGCTTTAATTAGGTCTTTAAAATTACCCAAGCAGTACACATCTACTGTAAAAACATCCAAGAGATCCAGGAATGTTTGAGTAAAACATGAGTCCTCTCCTTTCTTGCTCTCTCCCCCAATACCACTCTAGGAAGAACCACTGTGAACAGTCTGGGGTCTCCTTCTATTATGCATTTGCATATAGGTGTCATATATGCAAATATATAGACAAAGAATTTTTCCTTTTAAAAATTTTATCTATCATTATATTATTTAATTTGACCAGAGAGAGAGGAAAAGTGGAAAGCAAGCCACCAGGTCCAGGACTTGAACCACGATCTGTCACGTGGGAGTCCGGCACCTTATACCCCATGCCATCTGCCAGCCCCTAGACATAGAAGTTTTTTTTTTCTTTTTTTTGAGAGAGAAGGACTTTTGCTATAGGGTACGTGCACTCGCAAGAAAGACAGAGAGACTAAAAGTGACAAATCACCCCCTGGGGGGATGACCATGCCGCAATCCCTTCTCCATTCTTCTCTTGGGATTTCGGGCCCGCACACACAAGTGCCCAACATGAGTTCAAGCTGCCGGCTCTGGGACTCAAATCCCTGTCAGCCATGTGGGAGTCTAGCACCTTAATCACTACACCACCTACTATAGCACTTTGGTTGCAAGATATACATGCAAAACATTCACAAGTTAACGAAAAGGAATGGAGACACCCATGCACTCACCCGTAAAAGCCAAGAAATATCCCTGTGCTCCTCAGGGATGATTTTCCTTACAGAGTGTCCACATCTAGATGTTTCCTTCAGTAATACGTTTAAGGTGAGAATGGCAAGAGATCACTTGTGCAACACGTTCAACTTTATTAGGCAAGGCGAAACTGTTTTCCAGGGAGACCGAAGCAATTCACACTCCCACCCAACGTGCACGAGAGTCCCCACTGATCATATTCTTGCCAAATCTGGAACGGTTCAACTTCATCATGTCTGCCAAGCTAGTGGGAGTAAAATTCCAGCTCATTATGAGTTTCATTTGCATTTCCCTGATTACTAATGATATTGAGTATCTGTCTTGTTTATATCTTCTATATTCTTAGTGATTCTCTCATCTTCTCGATGTGTCAGTCACTGAAAGGTGGTGATAAAATCTCTAATTATGATAATGGAGTGATTAATTTCTCCATGTTTTGCTTTCTGTATTTCGAGGTAATATTATCAGGTGTGTAAGAGTTGAGAATCGTTAGATCTTTCTGGAGTCATACATTCCTTGTCCCTAATATTGCTTTTGACTAGTTTGTCATTAGTATAGTGACGATTTTCATTTTGATCTTGCTCCAGACAAAGAAAGATAATTGATAGTCTTCTCTTCTTATCTGAGACAAATCACTTCCAAATCACTGGTTGACCTTATTGAGAGGTGATTTGATTTCGTATTTGAAAAATGTTTTATTGGGACCAGCAGTTAGTGTAATGTCTATGTCGCTGAACTCCCATGTAGTCAACCGCGGTTCAAGTTCCGGACCCGGTGGCTTAAACTCATGCTGGGCGCGTGTGCGTGCGTGCCCAAGATCCCGAGAGGAGAATGGAGAAGGGATTGCAGCGTGGCCATCCCCCCGGGCGGTGATTTCTTGCTTTCTATCTCTCTTTCTCTGTCTTTCTGGTGAGCGCACACGCCCAATAGCAAAAACCTCTCCAAAAAAAAAAAAAGTATTATTATAGAAAGAATAATGATTTCTCGCTTTCTGTCTCTCTGTCTCTCTCTGTCAGGCGAGTGCACGCGCCCTATAGCAAAAA
>NW_006159956.1:439963-441409 GCF_000334495.1 Tupaia belangeri chinensis
GTGTGGTGGGCCGCCCCCCCCCTGGGGGGGGGGGGGGGGTGACGACTTCTCGCTTTCTGTCTCTCTGTCTCTCTGTCTCTGTCAGGCGAGTGCACGTGCCCTATAGCAAAAACCTCTTAAAAAAAGAAAGAAAGAATCAAGCACATGTAAAAGTACAGAATAGTACAAAACGAACCTCCATCAGCCGGCTTAGATACATATTAATACATTTATACCCACCAACTGCGCCCCATATTAGTATGAAGCAAAATTCAAAATTCATGTCACATAAATGCATCCTCTTTTGAGTATGTCTCGCTAAAGGAAAAGGACTCTTTAAAAAAATAATAATCCATTTGCTCAGTGGTGCCCCGGCAGGAACACTGGGACCACGAGGGAAGGTCCGGAGCGCTCTGTGCATACCAGGTGCGTGTGCGCCTTGACCCTGGCTGGCTGGGGCCGGGGCGGATCACAGCATGGAGACCCTGTTGGGAGCGCCTCCCTCTTTCTCTTTTCTGAAGAAAGAAAGAAACTTTCCAAACAGCCCGAATTCCATTACCATCCTTGACAGTACTTTTCTGGGGCTGCCCTCTAACATGGCCGTTAAGCAGTGTGCTGGAACCCAGAGCCCACATGGCTGACTGAGTCAAACCCTGACCCTGGCGGCTTGAAAACCATGCTAGGCATATATGAGTGCTTGAAAAACACGCTGGGTGTGTGTGCGTGCATGCTCCAAATTCTGACAGGATGGAGAAGTGGAGAAAAAATGATGGTGGACGGGAACCAGCAGTTAGCGTAATGGCTATGTTGCTGGACTCCCACGTAGTCGACCGTGGTTCGTGTCCCGGACCCGGTGGCTTAAAACTCACGCCAGGCACGTGTGCGTGCGTGCCCAAGATCCCGAGAGGAGAATGGAGGAGAAGAGATTGCGGCGTGACCATCCCCTCTGGGGGGTGATTTCTCGCTTTCTGTCTCTATGTCTCTCTCTGTCTGTCTGGCGAGCGCACGCGCCCTACAGTGAAAATCTCTCAAAAAAAAAAAAAAATGATGGCAGGGGACCAGCAGATGGCAAAATGATTCCATTGCTGGACTCCCATATGGCTGACTGCAGTTTGAGTCCCAGCCCCAGCGGACTCACACCAGGGGAACTAGCAGATGGTGTAATGATTACGTTGCTGGGCTCCCATGTAGTTGACTGTGGTTCGAGTCCTGGACCTGGAGACTTGAAACTCACACTGGGAGCATGTGTGTTTATATGCCCAAAATCCCAGGAAGAGAATGAAGGAGAAGGGATTGTGGCATGGCCATTCCTCCTCAGGGGTGATTTCTTGCTTTATGTCTCTGTCTCTCCAGTGAGTGCATGTGCCCTATAGCAAAAATTTCTCTTAAAAATAAAAATTAAAAAAAAAAAACAAAAAACTAAAGCTCTTTGTAGAAGAGGCGGACGCAGGGGGCAGGGGGCTCTGG
>NW_006159956.1:446623-450204 GCF_000334495.1 Tupaia belangeri chinensis
GAGGAACAAGTTGGTGAGGAAGGTCCGGCAGCCATGGTTTTTAAAGATACTGGAAAAACACCTGTGAAGCCAGAGGTGGCCACTCACCGAATTAGAAAGACTTTAACCAGCCGCGACGTAAAGTCCCTGGAGAAAGTGTGTGCTGACGTAATCAGAGGTGCACAGGAAAAGAATCTCAAGGTGAAAGCACCAGTTCAGATGCCTACCAAGACTTTGAGAATCACTACAAGAAAACACCTTGTGGTGAAGGTTCTAAGACTTGGGGTCGTTTCCAGATGAGAATCCACAAGCGACCCATTGATTTGCACCGTCCTCCTGAGATTGTTAAACAGATTACTTCATCAGTATCGAACCAGGAGTCGAGGTTGAAGTCACCATTGCAGATGTTTAAGTCAACTAATTTAATAAATTGATTATCATCTGTTAAAAAAAAAAAAACTAAAAACTAAAAAAAAGAAAGAAAAGAAAAGAAATTCACTCTGGGCACATGTGTATATGTGCCCAAAATCCTGAGAGTAGAATGGAAGCAAAGGGATTAAGTCCATGTACCCTCTAGCAAAAATATCTCTTTAAAAAAAAAAAAAAAGATGGTGGGAAGAAAAAGGATTGGGCATGACCACACCCCCACTGAGGTGCTTTCTCTTTTTCTCCCTATCTCTTTCTCTCTCTCTGGTGAGTAGATGCACCCTCTGGCAAATAAATGAAAAATTCCTTTTTTTTTTTTTTTGGAGAGGTTTTTGCTTTAGGGCATGTGCGCTTGCCAGAAAAACAGAGAGAGACATAGAGACAGAAAGTGAGAAATCACCCCCCACGGGAGATGGCCACACCGCAATCCCTTCTCCTCCATTCTCCTCTCAGGATCTTGGGCACGCACGCACACGCGCCCAGTGTGAGTTTAAACCGCCAGGTCCAGGACTCAAACCATAGTCAACTACGTGGCAGTCCAGCGACATAGCCATTACACCAACTACTGGTTCCAAGAAAAAAATTCTTAGCGTCATCTAATGTCACTTTTGATGGCTTGTTTATTTGAGCCAGGATCTAAATAAGGCCCATAAATCGCGGTTGGTCAACGTCTCCTAAATCTTGTTCAGTCTGTAAGGTTCCATTCACTCATTTTTCCTACGATTGTTTCGTTGAGGAAAGCAGGTCATTGTTCCTTTAAGTAACACACTTTGGGGGCTGAGCGGTGGCACCACAGTGACAGCTTGTGCTCCCTGAGGATGACCCAGTGGAGGGTCCTGGGTTTGTGTCTGCAGATCTCCCTGAGAGCTCCTGGCACATCCTGCCCGTGATCCGAGGCAGGCTGAGGCAGGGGTTGGACGGCAGCATCCAGGCCAGCAGAGGTGTGGCAGTTAATGTGCAGGATCCGCATGGCCACCTCTATGGTTCGAGTCCCAGGCCCAAAGTCCTGAAAAACACGCGGGGCATGTGTGCATGCCCCAAATCCCAGCAGAATGGGGAAGGGATTGTGGCGTGGCCATCCTCCCCGGGGAGTGATTTCTCACTCTCTCCCTCTTTCTGTCTCTCTCACAAGAGAAACAAACTTCAAAAACTTTAGTAAAATGAAATTTCTATAGATAAAGATCTTTAGCAATGTCTATCAGCATATCGAGAGTTGGAGAGGATGTGGAAGAGGGAATCCTTGTACCATGTTGGTGGGAATGTAAATTCATGCAGTCATTATGGGGAAGTGTGGTGGGTCCTCAAAAAAATCAAAAATAGGACTGCCATACAATCCAGCAACCCACCACTGGCTCCCATCCAGAGGAAAGGGAGTCAGCAGTCGGGAACATCTGCACGTCCCGTGTTCGTTGCCAAGATGTGGGAACTGCCTGATGGTTGAGGGTTAAAGAAAATGTACTTGCACGTGCGGTCTTCAGAAAGTTCATGGAAAGTGCACAGTACAAAAAAAAACTATGCACGAGTTTTGATGTTTTTTGCACCAAAATAAACACATACTTTAGTTTGATTTTCCTTGAACTGTTTGAAGTCCCTTGTACACACACAGCAGAATACTATTCAGCCTTTAGAAAAGAAAGCTGGGGCCGGTGGGTGGTGTGAAAGTTAGGGTGGCTGGATTCCACATAGCCAACTGAGCGGCGTGAGTCCCAGACCTGGCAGCTTGAAAACCACACCAGGCAGGGGCCAGCGGTGGCACAGTGGTGAAGGTGCCTGCACTCCCACGTGGTCGACCTCAGTTTGAGTCCTGGATTCAGTAGTTTGAAACTTAAGCCAGGCATGTAAGCGTGTGTGCCCAAAATCCTGAGAGGAGAATGGAGAAGGGACTGAGGCATGGCCATCCCCCCGGAGGGGGTGATTTCTCACTTTCTGTCTCTCTGTCTCCTTGGCAAGCGCATATACCCTATAGCAAAAATCTTTCCAAAAGAAAAAAGAAGGAAATCACACTAGGCATATGTGTGTGTATGTGTGTGTGCGCGCCCAAAACCCTGAGAGGAGAAGGGACTGTGGCATGGCTGTCCCCCCAGGGAGTGATTTCTCACCTTCTCTCTCTTCCTTGGCAGGCACACACACCCTACAGAAATGGATAAGTTAAAAAAAATGGATAAGTTAAAAAAATGGATAAGTAAATAAATAAATAAGAAAAGCCTGTCATTTGCGACAGCGTGGATGAACCTGAGGGACGTTATAGCGAAGTGAGTGGGCCCGGGGAGACCAATACACCGTGACCTCGCCCACACGTGGGCTCCGTGTAGCAATGCCCACCCGCAGGGAGAGCATGGGGACTGTGGGTGAGGAGGGTCGTGGGGAACCCAAAGCTGCCGTCAGGTAGGAGAGGCCAGTTCGAGAGCTGTTGCACATCGTGGGAACATCATGGGGACGGCAGCTAATAACAGCTACAAATCCAGGTACTGTATTTTTGAAAACTGCTGAGAGTAGATCTGACGCATTCTCACCACAAAAGGAATGAATAAATGAGAACGCAAGAAGATGCCTGCGTTAGCTGGGCCTCACCAATCTGCAGCGTGCACACGTTCCGTAACAGCGTGTTGTACATGATATGTAGATACAGCTTTTTTACTGGTCAGTTTAAAAATAAATACTTTTCTGGGCCAGGCCCATAGCCTGCGGTTAAGGGAACCGAACCCTGCATGGCATATCATGGGGTGCATGCCGAGTGCATGTGCCCACGGGTCCCAAGTCCTGACAAGATGGAAAGATGGAGAAGGCGCTGCAGAGACCATGTCCGTGTGGGGGTACTTTCTCGCTCCCCCACCCCTGGTGATTGCATGGGTCCTACGGCAAATAAAATACATAAATGGAACGATTGATAAATGAATAAACTTTAAAAATTTTAAATGAAATATGGGGACCAGCAGTTAGCGTAATGGCTATGTCGCTGGACTCCCACGTAGTCGACCACGGTTCGCGTCCCGGACCCGGTGGCTGAAAACTGACACTGGGTGAATGTACGTGGGTGCCCAAGATCCTGAGAGGAGAATGGAGGAGAGGGATTGCATGGAGGAGAAGGGATTGCGGCGTGGCCATCCCCCTGGGGGCTGATTTCTCACTTTCTGTCTCTCTGTCTCTCTGTCTGGCGAGCGCACGCGCCCTATAGC
>NW_006159956.1:450513-456661 GCF_000334495.1 Tupaia belangeri chinensis
GAGGTCCGGTCCGCCCGACTCCCGCAGCCGGCAGTCCCGAGGCCACCACCGGGCGGCGCTGTGGGGCAGAGCCTCGGGATCACAGGGCCGCGGGGCGAGGAGGGAATTTTAGCAACCCCTAGTTTGTGCGGGGGGCGGCCTTCCTGGGGAGGAGAGAGTGGGCTCCTTCTGGTGCCCTCTGCAGCAGGAGGGGAAACTGAGGCAAGAAACTGCCCTCTGACTCACCCCTCGTCCAGTTCCACCAGCGAGCTGTGAAGAAAGGGACAGGAGCCTCAGGGTCGGGAGGTCCCTCCTCTGATGGCCGAGGGACCTCGGGGTGGCCGCTCCCGCTGCTCGGCTTGTTTTCCCTCCTGAAAACGGGAACTCCAGCTCCTCCCGGACAGCGGACAGGACGGCAGGCCTGGCGGCAGGTGGGGGCCGGAAAGGGGCTTTGCCAGCCGTCAGGGAGCGCCCAGCTGAAGGCGAGCTTGGAAGGGCGAGGGTGGAAACGGCAACGCCACTCGCTGAGCTGAGCGCCCCCGACAGCCCCTGGGGTTGGCGGTCTCCCCCGTCTCTGGGACGAGAAAGCTGAGCCTCCATGCGTGGCTGCCTACCCTCAGGCAGGGGGCAGAGCGGGTCACCTGACGGCGGGCTCTGTGCTGCGGTAGGCAGGGTGGGCCTCTGCCTGTCCTCCAGGTCTCCCCCTGCCCGCTCCTGTGCCTGGTTCCTGGCTCCACTCCTCCCCTGCTGGGTTCTTAGCTCTGGGGCCTCCCTCTTCCTGCCTCACCCCCAGTCTGTCCCGCCATTAAGACCAGAAGCCCTCCACGCCCACACCTTGTCCCCCACCAAGCGGTGTCTTGACCCCTGGCCACAGAGGTGGGTTCCGATGGGGATGGGATTCAAACCTCAGGGTTCGGGGGCTCTCACTGAAGCTGTTGGGAGAGAGACTCCTGCCTGGGCCCCGAGAGGCTGGGCGCCTGGAGCCTGGGCCTCCGGAGTGCTGCTCCAGCCTCTGACTTCACCTCTAACTGACCAGGCTCATTCTCAGGTGCAGCTAAGGCACCTCCAGCCTCCCACCTGCCCACCCCACCCCTGCTGTTTCACGGTCCACACCTATCTTCACCCTCCCCACAGCTGACTCACCAGATCCAGGATCTGACCATTGTACCACCCTGCCCCGCCTCCACCAGGAAATGAGGTCTCAGCTCCACCTGTACAGGCGAAACAGCCATGCCCAGACAGGGAGCTTGCACAGCCATGAGCAGGTGTCCAGCAGCTAGCTCCCCTCCAATGCCCCACTCACCCCCTCATCTACAAAATCTGGGCCGCTGCAGGGGCTGCTCTGAGGGTGCGGGGGCTGGCTCTGGGCACAGACCACCAGCCTCCTCAGTGATGAGCATAGCGTTTTGGGCAAGTTGCTTCACTTCTTGATGCCTCAGTTTCTTATCCATGAAATGGGGGAAAGGAGCCAGCAGCTGGCATAGTGGATAAGGTTTTGGACTCCCACATGGACGACTGTGGTTCAAGTCCCAGGTCCAGCGGCCTTAAAATCATACCAGGTGCATGTGTGTGCATGCCCCAAATCCTAGGCAGGGGGAGAGAAGGGAGAAAGGATTGCAGGTGGCCACCCCCAGGGCGTGATTTCTCACTTTCCCTCCCTGTCTCTAGCAAGCACCTGTGCCCTATGGCAGACCTTAAAACATGAATAAGATGGGAGAACAAGGAGTCCTCTGACTCCCCCAGAAGCCAAATCGTTTTGCCTGATGCCGCAGCCCTTTTATAAGGGGCGTCTGCGCATCCCCAGATGTTCTTTCATAGGGTCCGTAGAGCAATTAAGAGGGTATACTTTGGACCCAGGCAGTCTGGAGGTGAGGAGGGCATTGGAGCAGGACAGCAGGTGTGAAGGCTCTGGGGCAGGGAGGGGTGGGCAGCACCGAGAGAGGTTTCTGTGGGGCTGCGTGAGTAAGCGCTGTGGCCTCGGTTCTAATCTGGCCGTCTGACTCCCTCCTTCTGTCCCCAAGACCTTCTGCTCTCCCCGAGATGGGGCATTGGAAAGAGGGGCTGGTGTTTGAATAGTGGAGAGTTCCAGCCCGATTGGGAGCATGGTCCTGGGCCCTAGGGAGGAACACCGTCAGGGGAATTGCAAGCCTCAGCCAGGATTGAAATCGGAGCAATCTGGGAGTTTGGTGAAGGCCTGGGTGCCCAGGGCAGCAGCAGTTACCAGGAGGCAGGAGACACCCAAGGGTACAGGTGGGTAATGCTGGCAGAACAGAAGCTAAAATAAGACTCGATTTGAGGGGACCTGCAGGGAACTGGAGTCTTCCCTGCAGACGGGAGGGGTCACCGTGGCCTCTTCAAGGCCAGGCCCTCCTCTCACGCAGGACTTGAAAGGTGTGGGCTCGATAGAGGGGCTGGAGGCAGAGGGTACAGGCCAAGCAGCAGAGGGGATAGTGGCTTCGGGGGGCCTAAGGGCCTGTTTTGGTATCACAGCCCCCCTCTAGCCTCAGGCACCCCATCTTAGAGGGGCAGATGAAGTTCAGACAGTCCGGTCGTTTTTCCAAGACTGCTCAGCAGGAGTGGCCAAGCCGGGACCCCAGTCTGCACGACCTGGATAGGCCAAAGGAACGACTGCTTCTCAAGCACCTCGCAGACCCTCTGTGCGTCAGCTCGGGGCACTGAGTCCCTCCCTGGGCAGGCCACTGTCACCCCCCAACACACACACACATAGGAGAAGCCACAGACCAAGACTGACAGAGAGGAAGGGGCACTGTCACCCCTCCCCTAGACCTACCCCTTCTGCTGTCACCTTCACGATGCTGGTGCCACAAAGCCAGCGTGCATTCCTTGGTTGAAGCCTGAGTTCTATCATCCCCAGGCCTGAGCCCTTCGCTCCCAGGGGCAGCAGGCCCCTTGCGGTCCCTTCTGCACCCACTCCTTCCCTGCAGGGCTGGGCCATAAATAGCTGTCCGTCCTCCTCCCAGATTTCCATCTCGCTGTGCGCTGTGCTCAATGGCCCGTGTCTGTCCTCCTCTCACCTGTCACCAAGAGAGCAGGAGCTGCCCCATCCCTTCCATTTCCCCATCATGAGTCTGTCCCGCGGTCCCCCGCTGAGGCTCCTTGGCAGCTTCCTGGGCCCTGCCTATCTCAGGGCTCAGCTCAGACAGCTTCCCCTCCTGTTCCCGCCATCCCATCCCGCTTCCTCTGGAGGCTCCAGAGACACAGAGACTGGCAAAGGCTGCAAGGAGGCCGGGCCCCATCCAGGCTGCCACTGTGCCTGCCCTGGTCTGCCAGCTTCCTCTCCCCGCCACCCCCGCTGCAGCACTCAGCTGCAACATGCGACTTCTGGAATACCACCTCCATCACTCGCTCCTCTGCTCCCAGCCCGCCCGTGGCTCCCACTGCCCGCAGGAAGCAGCCCCAGATCTTTGGTCTGCTGTCCCCGCCTGCTCACCTGGCCCAGCCCCCAGGACTGCCTCTCACCCAGGACCCTCTCCCCAGCCTCGCTCACCTATCCATCCACCTCTGCTGTGGCTCAGGGGCTCAGCCGGCAACGGTGGGGCCAGAGGCCACGGTAAACCCCGAGTGCCTGCGTGACCTTGGGTGAGACGGGTCACCCCTCAGAGCCTCCTCATCTGGGAAGAAGGGGTGAGAATAGGACCCTCTTCACAGGGCTCTTGGGGGAGTCAGATGAGAAACCGGCACGCAGGGTCTTTGTGACCTGGAACATGCAGGCGTCCCAGGGCTGCCATGACCGTTTGGGACTGTTGAGGTTAACCTCGGCCGTAACCAGAGGCTGGGTGGCGTGTGCGTGACGGGGTGGGTGGGGACCCCCTGGAATAGAGCTGCTGCCTGGCCTCACCCCACAGACAGACATCAGTAAGCCTTTTGCACAGGCAGGAAAGAAGAGGCTCCGGGCACAGGGCCGCTGTGGGTCAGCGACAGGCCTGTCTGTCCTCGCCTCAGCTTGCTTGCAGCTGGGGACTGGGCGTTTCTGTCTCCTCGGGACTCTGGATTTTCTTCACCTCCTACCTGGGATTTCGTGGCTTCCCAATTTATTGGCTGTTCTGTTTGCCTTGGACTCCGGACTCTGATCTCTCATTAGCATCCTCTCATTTATTTCAGGGTGCACCCACCACTGCTCAGCACCTCCGAGCCCACTCCTCAGGGACACCCCTCATGCAGCCAGGCCCCTCCCCTGCAGCCCACGATTCCTCTGGTGCCACCTCCCTCTCTGCCTGGCCAGAGGCAGGCCTAGGCTTCCTGCATCCTGGGCCAGACCACCCAGCTGCTTCCCTATAGAAGCGCCAAGGCTTGGAGAGGGTGGGGAGCCCCACAACCCTGTCCCCCGCCCCAGTGCAGGGCTAGGTTTCCGCGTGGGCCTAGTGAGCATGTCTCTCATCCCACAAGCCGGTCCTCTCTCCTCTGGGACCCTGGGTCTGTTTTCTTTCTTTCTTTTTCTTTTTCTTTCTTTTTTTTTTAGTTTTGCTATAGGGTACATGCACTCTCCAGAGAGTCAGAGACAAGAAAGAAATGCCATGCTGCAATCCCTTCTCCTCTGTGCTCCTCTCGGGATCTTGGGCACGCACGCACACATGCTGGTCTGTTTTTCAAACCATTAGGTCTGGGACTTAAAGCACAAAGTCGGTCTTGTGGGATCCAGCTGCCTTAACCGCCACGCCACCCGGCTAACTCTGGGTCCGTTTTCTTACCTTTATTCAATTACCAGCAGGCATTTGGACAGAGATGGAGCGTGGTCATGCCACAATCTTTCTCCCATCTTCGCCATCCTGTCAGAATTTAGGGCATGCGCACGCGCACACACGCACACACACGAGGACAGTGTGTTTTCCAAGCCACTGGGACTGGGATTCGAACTGCTGTCAGCCACGTGGGATCCAGCTCCCTAGGCACAGCACCTTACCGCACTAAGGGGCCGGCCTACCTGGGTCAGGCTTGTGCACACTTGGCCTCCTTCTGGCTGGCTCCTGATCGCTGTTCCCCCGTAGGTCTCTCTCTCCCAGCTGTTGTCTCTCCCCATCTTTCTGTCTCTGGCTCGCTCTGCCTCTCTGTCTCTGTCCCTTGCTCTCGGATTAGCTTGTAATGTCCCCTCCACCCTCACGGCATGGTCAGAAGCCTCTTGCACCTCCGTGGACTCATCCTTAGCCCCTGGACTGTGCTAATAGAGAGGCCCAGGAGGGGCAGAAGGCAGGCTCAGTCAGGCTAGGAGAGGGTCCTGGAGGTGGCACAGGGCAGACAAGGGGCTGGCCTTGGTCTCTGCTTGGCAGGGAGCCGCCAGGAAGAAGGGCCAGATGCCAACTTCCAGACCCTCATTCAAGGGCCTCATCCCAGAGGAGGTACCCTGGTGACAGGATCGGGGCAGAGGCCTGGTTCTCGGTGGGGTGCCACAGCTGCCCCCCTGTGTGAGGTCTGCAGACCCTGACCTGGGCTTGTCTCCCCTATACCTGAGGGCCCCCGGACTGTGTGCCCTGTGAGTGCCGACGAGGGCCTCCCCCAGCGGGGGCCTGGCCTGCCTGCCCCCCGCCCCCCGCTCCCGCCCCCCCGCCCCCCGCCATGGTGCCTGCAGTTGCAGTGGATGCTATGGCCCCGGTGGTGGCAGCAGGGCCCAGGACTCCGGACCCAGCCCCAGGCTCTTTCCCACTGTCACAGCCCAGGGGTGAACAGTGGGGTTCGGAGCCCCCGTGCCATCTGTGTCTGATTTGATACTGAACCCCTCCTGGAATAGGGCCTCCACTGCTCACAGCAGGTGCCCAACACCTTTTGTTGAGTGACTCAGAAGCCCTATAGAATCTGAAACAAGAGGGACCAGCAGTTAGCATAATGGCTATGTCGCTGAACTCCCACCTAGTTGACCTCGGTTCGAGTCCTGGACCCGGTAGCTTAAACTCACACCGGGCGTGTGTGCGTGCATGCCCAAGATCCCGAGAGGAGAATGGAGGAGAAGGGATTGTGGCGTGGCCATGCCCCCTGGGGGTGATTTCTCGCTTTCTGTCTTTCTGGCGAGCGCATGCGCCCAATAAGAAAAAAAACTCTCCAAAAAAAAAAAAAAAAAAAGGAAAGAAAAAAAAATAGAATCTGAAACAGGGGAGACCACGTGGAAGGTGACCAGGATCCAGACAAATGCTTCTGGTTGGTTCAGGGCTTGTGTAGG
>NW_006159956.1:457144-460374 GCF_000334495.1 Tupaia belangeri chinensis
GGGGGGGCAGCAAGTGGAGTGAGGTTGCCAGTGACTGGGGAGGGGCAAAAATTAACCCAGCCAATTTTGCCAAGTTATCTCTTTCTCTCTCTACCCTCCTGCTAGACCTCCCTCCATATGAAGGGCACAGGACTAGAACCCGAGCCTGTCAGACAGTTTGGAGCCTGAAGGTTATTAGATCCTACCTCCTCACTTTGAAGATGGAGTAAGCGAGCCTTGGAGGAGGGGAGAGATTACCAAGATCACACAGTCTCCCAGTTCTCGTACATTAAGAGCTATATAATTCATCAGCTTTCCCCTTTTACATGGCTGCCAGGAACCTCAGAGGTTCATTTCCAAATTGTGTCTTATATTATGAGCCAATCAAAACCCTTTCCAAAGGCAGCAGGTGGTGTGGAGATTAAGGCGGCTGGATCCCACATGGCTGACTGTGTGGTTCATGTCCTGGACCCAGTAACTTGAAAACCACTCCAGCCACGTATGTGTGTATGCCCGAAAATCCCAAGGGGAGAATGAAGGAGAAGGGATCGCACCCCGAGGGGTCCACCCTGAGGCCTGATTTTTCCCTTTCCCTCTCACTCTGTCTCTCTCTGGTAAGCTCACGACACTACAGCGAAACAAAAACAAGACAAAACTCTTTCCACAAGGCAACTCTGGAAAGGTCTAATTGTGTACGTGACTCCTGGTCGCATGTGGGATGTTAATCCACAACAATCGTGTGAGGTGGACACAAAGGGCCCTTTCCTGGATAGGGAGACGGGCTCAGAGACAGAGATTAACTTGCCCGAAGTCACACAGCTTGTAAATGGCAAAGGCAGAGTTTGAACCTAGGCCCCTCTTGCTCTCACACCTGTGCATGATCTTCCCTCTGTGTCAATGGGCACATAAAGCCAGTGGCCTTGGCTCCATGGCCTGGTGCCATCACTGGGCCCCGCCACCTGGGTTCACTGTCTCCCCTGGGAGCCCCTCGAGCAGCTGTGGGGGAGCTCCTCCTCTTTCTGACCCGTAGTGCCCAGGTCAGCTCTGTCCTCGTGGAAGACGGAGGTGCCGAGGGCTTTAGAGTCTGGCAATCACAGCTCAGGACTCTGCCGGCCTTTTCAGCTGGTACCGAGCCTGAGCCAACAGCCGCCACGAGGAAGAGGGAGGCCTGCGTGAAGGTGTTCGGCACAGCGCTGCGCACCGTGGACAAGCCGGCGTCCGCCCGTGTCTGCGGTGGCGAAGATCAGGGCTGGCTTCACGGGAGAGACCCGAGCGTGGACTCATACTCTGCAGTCTCTGTACAAAAGTTTTGTTTGTTTTGAGAGAGAAATTTTTGGTATAGTGCTTATGTGCTCACCGGAAAGACAGAGAGAGACAGTGAGATACCCCCTCCTGCCCAGGGAAGATGGCCACATCGCAGTTCCTCCTCCATTCTCCTCTCGGAGTTTCGGGCACACACGCACACACGCCCACTGTGAGTTTCAAGGCGCCAGGTCCAAGACTCAAATCGCGGTCTGCCATGTGGGAGTCCAGTGTCATAACCACCATACCATCTGCTGGCACCAGTACTAAAACATTTAAAAATGTATTTATTCATTTATTGCACGGGAGAGAGTGACAGAGAGAGAAAGAGAAAGGACAAGCACCCAGGGTCTCACACCACAGCCCTCTCCCAGCCTTCCCAGCCAGGATCAAGGACACGTGGCACACACGGGGGACCCAGGAGCTGACTCCCGTCTTCCGCACAACCTCTGGCCTCGTAAAGCTCTGAGCTCCTGCTGGCCACTGTGGCTGGGCCCGTGTGGAAATTCTTAATCTTATCTTTGAACTTGCGCTCTGTCCGTGGACTTCGGCCTGTGAGCCAGCAGAGAGGCGGTCAGAGGGAAGGAGAAAGCTTTAATTTAGTGACTTTTTCCTGGTTTCTGAACGGGCACCGTGCTTTCACCCAGCCATGGGCCCCACACACGAGGTAGCTGGCCCTGTGTCCACAAATGCGAAGGACACTAGACCGGAGCCAGGACACTGGGCTCGAGGGTACCCGGCTCTGGGCCTCAGTTCCCCATCTGGAAATGAAGGGTTGCCCAGGTGATTCATAAAAGCCCCCAGGGCTCTGATGCTATGAAATTAAACAGTCATGAAAAAGAGACAGCGTGTAGAATGTCTCCGCACCTGGGAAAACCACTGAGGAGAGTCAGACACAGAAGGCAGCCCGACCACAGCCCAGTCACCGCCTCGGGCTCTAACGAAGGAGCCCGCCAAGGTAGGGAGCGTACTCCAGGGAAGTAGCAGAGGGAGGCTTCCTGGCTCCTGTTTCTCTGTAAGGAAAACGAGTTCCAGAGGCCAGCAGGAAGCGTGCTCATGGGCCAGGTCCTGCCTGCACAGGGCGCGCAGGCCGGGCAGGATCTTCAGCTTCCCTAGCCCACACCTCTTCCTCTCCCTGTCCCATTTCCTGCTGTCCTCCTGCTCTCCCTGCTGCCACCTCCCTCTGCTGAAGCTGCGACTGGGGTGCAGGGAGAAGGCAGGGCAAGGCAGGGCACATGCGGTCCCCCCTCCTGGCTCTGCAAGGAAGCTGGGGTGTGCTGAGGGTGGGCTGGGTGGCACCACCAAGGCCCCTTCCGTGGCCGTTGGCATGACTGAGCTCCACGGATGCTGAGGTCCTTACACCCGCAGGTGCAGCATCCACCCATTCTGGGCGGTGCCGCTAGGGCCCAGGGTGGAGTGAGAGATCAGAGGCGCTGCGGAGAGGTGGGAGGGGTGCTGTGAGAGGGGAGCAGTGGGAGAGCCAAGGTGAGTCAGCTCTGAGCAGAGCTGAGCGAGCGAGCTTGCAGTGGTGCCCACAGGGACCTGGAGCTTTCCTGCAGCTGAGCGCTGGGCGCTGGCTCCCTTGGGCGCCTCCCTCAGTGCCCACACCCTGTCACCTCCCTGTGACACTCCGGAGAGTCTTGGTTTGGGGCTCTTATTCAATTTGCCAACCCTCCAGGAGCAACCGTCAAGGTCTGAGTGAGCGGCAAACAGGACGATGTAGATGTCTAGGGGGACCTTGACATACTCGTATGTTGCTCCAGATGGGGGTACCCTACATGAACCTCTTCCCCACCCTGGGCTCTGGCCTCTTGTACATCTTCCAAGGTATGCTCCAGGTCAAAGGTGCTGAGCCCAGAACACCCAGGCCTGAGCCCTCCCTCACTGCCCATTGCGCAGGGTGTTGAAGCGCCCTCGAGGGCACAGCGGGAGGCAGAGCGTGTTTTTGG
>NW_006159956.1:460924-463237 GCF_000334495.1 Tupaia belangeri chinensis
AGAGCGTGTTTTTGGCGAGGTCCTTCCAGGGCCTGCAGCCTGGGGAAAGGGACCTCTGATGAGCCAGGGGGTGGCGACGAGGTCCTGGGATGCTCTCCCTAGCAGAGGGCACCAGGGGCCCTTCTGAGAGTGTGGGCGGGTGGGAAGCTGAGGCTTTCTTTGCTGAGTGGCCCCTGCAGGCCCCTCGAGGTCCCTGAAGCCCACAGGTGCACTCTGGGAAATCTGGGTGGGGACGGGGAAGGAAAGGAGGCTCGTTCCCTGCCCTGGTGCCTGCCTAGAGAGGATGGGAATGAGGGCGAAGCAGGCCTCCTGGCGTCTCAGTCCTCACCTTGGTTCAAGCCCCTTAGTTCTCTCGGCCTCCATTTCCTCAGCTGCAAAATGAGTCCATGCCCCATCCTGCCCCTCGGAGTCGCGTAAGAGCGAAGCAAAGGGTGCAGAGGTGGTGGGTCATCGAGATGCTGTGGCGAATTACTCACTGGGCTCCGGAAAGGTGGCCTCCAGCTTCCCCGTTAAGCCGCTCGAGCACGTGGGGTGCGCAGTGGTTCACCCGAACGGCAGCCACGTGGCCGGTGCTGGTGCGAGTGGTCTCTGGTCGTGCTCCCCGCCTCACTTCACGGGGCAGCAGGCACCTCTGCATAGAAGATTCCCGGGGCCAGGGGGGATGCTTCTGTTTTCTGACAACCTGTACGCGGGTACGCAGCTGGCCGGTGGGACGGAGACAGAGCTGCACAGAGCCCTCCGGCTCTCAGGGCCACAGTCCATCCTGGAGGGCGGCGTGTGCTACGCGCTCACCACTCTCCCGAGAGGCGGAGTCTCGTCTCCCACTCTTTGCAGAGGCTGGGCTGGCCACCACAGCACAGTGAAAGTGACCGCGAGTTCGAGACTGGGCTCCAGGCCCTCATGGCTGCCTCTGCCCCTTAAGTCGCTGCTCTGAGATGCTGCAAGGAGATCTGCTGGAGCCAAGTGGGGAGGAGAGGCCCGGGGAAGCCAACCCCTCCGGCCACAGTCAGGCCAACTGCTCCCGGGGCCAGGTGGTCTCAGCCTGACTGACGTTCCAGCCCAGTACAGCTGCCTGGAGGAGCCCGGAAGAAACCAGAGTAGGAGCCTCCTACCCGGCCCAAACCTTGAGAAGAAGTAGGTCTATAGTATCCGGTGGGGGGTGCTTTCCTCCCGAGCATAGGCCGGCGAAGCCCAGGGAAGGGAAGGAGCTCACCTGAGGCTTCCCAGCTGACCCCTGGAGCCCTCCCACCACAGAGTCTGGGACCGACTTAGCAGTGTGTGTGTGCATGTGCATATGCGTGTGTGTGCATGTGTGTGCATGTGTGTGAACATATGTGTGGCATGTACATTTGAGTGCATGTGTGTTGTGTGTGTGCACATGTGCATGTGTGCATGTGGAGGGTGTAAGGAAGGTGGGTCCCCACGCTTCTGCATGTGTTATAAGGGGCTGGCCGACATCCACATGGGCCCGTCCTCCCCACAATGTCTTGGGTCAATCCCATTCTACCGAGGGGGCACCGAGGCCAAGAGCTGTGGGCAATTGTGGACGGGCTCGTGCCAGGAGATAGCAACTTTGACCCACACCCAAGCTCTCTGATGCCCACTCAGGAGCCTCCCACTGGCTCCCAGGAAGGAGGGTAGCGGGGGACACACACCCACTCACTCGTGCTCTCTCTCGCTCTCTTCTTCCCACCCTCCATTCAACCAGCCTGCCCCTACTGGACCATATACTTTATTAAAAATAGATCGTTACAAACTCCTTGTCAGTCTGGGCTGGACCTGGGGGCCCTGAGGGAGCACAGGGAGGGACCTCATCCTGCCCTCGGGGTCCCAGCTCTGCACCCAAACCCAACACCATCCAGGGGCCAAGTGGGCTGGCTTGAGGGCCTCGGGGGCCAGCCGGCTGGGCGGAGGAAGGGGCCAGGCTTGCTGGGCGGGGGAGGCACACAGGGAGGGACGGCATCTCCTCGTCTTGCAGGTACAAATGGCAGAAGGTGAAGCTGGTGTCTCCATCTCTCTCCATTTAGAGATATTTACAAAGGAAGTCGTGAGCAACAGGCCACAGTCATGCACAAGAAACGCACCCCTCCCGCCCTCCCCCCATAGCCCCTGCCCACCCCGAGCCCCACGATGCCCACCCCCCAGCAGTCCAGCCGCCTTCCCCAAGGCTCTGCGAGCAAAGGGGGCGTGTCCTTGAAGGGTCAGTGGGGAAAGGGTGAGGGTCCGAGGCCCAGAGCCGCCTGAGAGTAGGCATGGGGGATCCGCTGGCAAGGCTGAGAGCATTCTGGGCCCTCCCCAGGCCCGGGCTCTGGA
>NW_006159956.1:463253-468947 GCF_000334495.1 Tupaia belangeri chinensis
GAGGCCCTTCCTGCCTCTGGAAGGTCCTGGAGCCAGTTCAGCTCTGTCCTGAGTGAGGGAGGGGTGTCCTGTCCCTGCCCCCAAGCAGAGGCTCTGGAAGTGAGGCGGGCAGGGCCTGGAGGTCAGATGGCGGATTCCCTACGGTAGGAGATGTTGTCCAGTGGGAGTGTGGCTTGCATGCGCTCCAGGTCGAGGTGGCTGCCAAACTCCAGCATCCGGATGATGCCCGCCTCCTCCTTGGAGCCTGCCTCCAGGCCCAGGCCTGCGGCCAGGCGGCGCCAGCCGCAGCCTCCTCCTCCATCTCCTCTTCCTCCTGGCTCATGAGGGCCAGCTCGTTCTCGTAGCAGAAGGCACTGGGCGGGGGCGGCGGGGCGGGCAGCACCGTGATCTTGCTCTCCTGCAGCTCCCGCGCCGAGCAGCAGGGCGTGCCGGCCACCTCGTAGGTCTTGTGGAAGCGTGAGTAGTCCACCTTGTAGTGGCTCTTCTCCTCGAAGACCACGGGCTCGAAGCGGTGGCCCCACAGGATCTCGCTGGCCAGGTAGGAGCTGCGGGCCTGGGTGGTCATGGCTGTGGCCTCCACCATGCCCTCGAGGATGACCACGATCTCGAAGTCCTCCGACTCCAGCTCCTCCTTGCCCATGCCGTAGAGCGGGCTGTCCTCGTCAATCTCGTGGACGATGATGATGGGCGACACCAGGAAGATGCGGTCCAGGCCGATGTCGTAGCCCACGTTGAGGTCCCGCTGGTCCAGGGGCAGGTACTCGCCCTCCTGCGTCATGTAGGGCTTGATGAGCTGGGCCCGCACGTGCGCCTCCACGATGTGGCTCTTGCGCAGGTTGCCCACGCGCCACATCAGGCAGAGCTTGCCGTCCCGCACCGAGATGACCGCGTGGTGGCTGAACAGCAGCGTCTGCGCCCGCTTCTTGGGCCGCGCCATCTTGGCCATGATGGTACCGATCATGAAGGAGTCGATGACGCAGCCCACGATGGACTGGACCACCACGGCGATGACGGACAGCCCCCCGCCCCGCCCCGGACCCCGTAGCCGATGGTCGTCTGCGTCTCCACCGAGAACAGGAAGGCGCCCAGAAAGCCGTTCACGTGCATGATGCAGGGCTTGGGGGCTGCCGGGGCCGCCCCGCCACTGCCCCCCGGGCCCCCTGTCGCGGGCGCCGGACTGGGCTCCAGGTCACCGTGGAAGAAGGCGATGCACCAGAAGAGCAGGCCAAAAAAGAGCCAGGAGACGAGGAAGGCCGCGGAGAAGATGAGGAGCATGTAGCGCCAGCGCGTGTCCACGCAGGTGGTGAAGATGTCCGCCATGTAGCGCTGAGACTTGTTGCTCAGGTTGGCGAAGTAGACGTTGCACTGGCCGTTCTTCTTGACGAAGCGGTTGCGGCGTTTCCGCCGGGGCACGTGGGCCTGCCCGTTGCGGCTGTGCCCGTGCATGTCCTGAAGCCGTCCTGGTCACCTGGGAAGATGCAGGGCCTGGGGAGGAGAACCAGAGAGTGAGAGGCCAGACAGCACGACACACAGCACAGGACAGCCAGCCAGAACCCAGCCTGCCACTGTCCTGCTAGGCGGGATGTCACGGCGGAGGTGGCGCTGATGACAGGACCCAAGCCAGAGTCCCTGAGGCTGGCCCAGCTTCAGTACTGGGGTCTGTTCAACCACAAAGTAAGGCCATCAGGATCCAGGTCCTTGTCCCTGCCCCTCCCCCCCTCCCTTGACCACCGTTCTAGAAGCTTCCTGATGTCCATCTCGGCTCCACCCTCCTATCATCTGTTCTGCTCATGATGCCCTGTGGATGCTCTGTCCCTCCCCCAGGTGCAGCCTCTGCATTCTCAGGGCTCTGGGCGCTGCCGTCCTCCTGTGCTGTCTGGTGCCGTAACCACTGGCCACCTGCGGCTCTGCACCGAGTGAAAATTAGGCAAAACGCATGAGCTTCAGCTTCTCCTTTGCATATGTCACGTGCTCAGTGGCCACACGTGGCCAGTGGCCACCATTCCGGACAGAAGAGATACTGGCCATTCCCATCGTGGTGGGAAGTCCCAGTGGGCAGCCTGGGACCTCAGTCCAAACTCCTCTCGGACTCTTCTCTCCCAGCATTGCTTTGGGTCCCTAAGGCTCAGATTCCTGTCCTGTCCCCACATCTGCTGGGGGGCAGTGGCAGGTGCAGAATCCAATGAGGTGGACAAGACAAAGGACGGGGAGCCCGAGCCTTGCCTCCTAGGTAGGCATTGCTATGCCACGTCACAGATGGCTCAGAGAGGGAGTGTGACCTGCCTCAGGCCACACAGCTGACGAACAGCAGATCCAAATTCAGTTAGTATCAACATCAGCGACGCCTGCTGCTGTCTAGCTACGTCCCCGGGACACATCTGCCTCTCTCTCAGAGCCTCAATGTCTTCATGGGTGAGGTGCAGACCCAAACTCCCTGCCTCCTGGCTGCAGTCTAAGGAGACAGGAGGACTCTGGTAAACCAGCCTCTGCCTTCCTGCTTCCCCCGTCCCCGGAGCTGCTGTCAGTGTGCCCAGCTGTTCCAGCGGGGGAGGCCCCCGCCCCGCCGGGGAGCGGGCACATCAGCTGCCCATGGAGGGCAGACCCTCGCCCCACCCCTCCCTGGCACTGGGTCCCCAGGAGAGAGATGGTACTGCCCAAGCCCAGAGGTTTGGCAGGGCCAGGACCGGGCCTGGGCTCCCGATAACGTTTTGGCCCAGAATTATATAAGGCTGGAGTTTCTATTTTCTGTTCTATTCTTCTTCCTGATCTAATTGTGCATCTGTGCAATGTTTATACACTTCCCCGGTTCAGGACAACTCGGTTGCTGCAGCAACCGGTGCGCGCCAACGCTGTAATTTAGAGATCAACAGCTTCAGAGCCTGCCTCTTCCCGGGAGAAACTCCCTCTCCCAGTCCAGGGAGAGTGCACCCTGCCCCCACCTCCTCCCCCGCGGTTGCCCCACCCGGACTCCTGTTCCTCTCCCTGTCCCCTCGCTCTCCCCCCACAAAGGAGCTCCCTGAGCCCCACAGTCCTCGCGTGAGACTTGGGCAAGTTATTGGCCGCTCCAAACCTCGGTGTCCTCATCTGGAAAATGGGAGCAGGGAGAGCCATCACTCTGAAGGCCTAACTGGTCGCGAAGGCGAGGCCTCTGATGCAGCATGGGTGCTCTGAAGGTCATAGCTAGCTGGGGTCCCAGGCCCTCTGTGTCTCCTCCCCCAGAGTTGCCGAGGGGGCTGGGGCCCGCTGTGCCTCTGGCCTATAAGCAGTTTTCAGAGAGCTCTTCCTTTGCCACCCATCTCCCCCTGCTCTGCCCCATGGCCGTAAGTGCCTTCTAGGGGACCCAGACAGTCGGAGCAAGAGCAACCTGGGATCGCCAAAGCCAAGACCATTCCACACCTGAGGCCAGGGACGTCCCGAGATGGGAAGACTTGCCGAGGGTCCCAGTTGGGTCCCAGAATGAGGCCCAGTGGGCCAGGCCTGACCAGCCTCCTCACCCCTACCTACCCAGAGCTACTGGAAGACGAGACCCATCAGCCTCACCCACAGCCTCCCTGGGGAGGTCGCAGCAGGCCCAGGACCACTGTCCACAGGTCTCCAGGAGAAAGAAGGGGTGAGGTGTGGCGGCCTCGTCTTCAATAGATGAAGGCTCTGACCAAGGGCAAGCACAAGCCAGGGTTCTGGACCCCTAGTTCTCTGACCATGGGACTGGCTGCTGGCCTGGCGGGTTCACCTAGTGTGCAGAGGGGGGCTCTTCAAGGGGCTCCCACCCTCCAGGAGGGACGCTGCCGGTGTCAGGCCTTCCCCACTCCACAGTGCCACTCCTCTCCTTCACTGAGTGGAGGTGTGAGCCTCATGGCCCAAGGTCAGCCCCAAGATTCCACCGATTCTTGTCACCATTTCACATCCTTCTTCAGCCCCTGCCCCCACAGTAGCCTACAGGGCCTGGCTCACCCCTCACCCCTACAGCTCCAACAGCAGGTTTCCTGGGACCTGGGACAGTGTCTCCCCAGACCTGTCACCCTCCACTGAGGAAGAGCCTGCCACCCGGGAGAAGCCTGTCCCCCTGAAGACCCTCAGCTGGCTGGGGAGGGCCCAGTGCCAGTCGGCAGTGACCTGCTCAAATAATCAAGCACTATGGACCAGTGGATGGGGAAATGTTTACGTTGCTGGACTCCCAAGTAGTTGACCGTGGTTCAAATCCTGTACCAGGTGGCTTAAAACTCACACTGGGTGCATGTGTGTGCGTGCCCAAGATTCCCAGGGGGAGAATGGAGGAGAAGGGATTGGCGTGTGGCCATCCCCCTGGGGTGACTTCTCGCTTTCTCTCTGGCAGGCACATGCGCCCTATAGCAAAAACCTCTCCTAAAAAGGAAAGAAAGAGGCAAGCGCTCGGCCACCACGGACCCCTCGGAGGGCCTGACGCGTGGGCTGCCCACATGACGGCTTCCCCAAAGATGAGAAGCTGGGCATCGTCTACTCGTGGCAGTGGCCATTCTCTGTGTTTGTCACACAGGGCCTCCTGGGAAGGAGGGAGCGACGACAAGAGTGGCAGGAGAGAGACGAAGGCACAGGCAGGACCAGCCTCCTCTGCACAGAGATTTTCAATTAAAAAAAAAAAAAAGAAAAGAAAGAAAGCCCTGGTCCTTTAACTGCCTGCGGGACTCCTGTTCTTTGGGAAGCCCGGAGCCGGTCCTGCGTGCCTGCACCTAACGTGCACCAGAGAACACTCGGTTTCAGGTACAGAGGCCTGAGGCGGAGGCCCCGGGAGGCCAGGAGGCCAGCCTCCCTCTGTTCCTGCCTTCTCATGGGACCTTTGTGGCCACACTTGCTCTTTCAGTCCAGGGGCCTCTGTCCTGCCTGGCCTCTTCTCGGGGCTTTCCTGAGGGTCACAGAGCTTGACGTAAAATGACAGAGCCAGAGGGACTGTGAGGAGGGGTCTAGGGCTCCCCCAGGCCTGAGCGCAGGCCACTGGCCCGCGGCAGAGTGAGAAGGGAGGACATGGGAGCTGCCAGCCTTTAGCCCAAGGAAATCCTTTAGGAAATTATGCGGACAGAGATGCTGGCTGCTTCTAAAACTTATGTCCTACAGAAAAACAAAAACAAAAACAAAGCGTTTTTGACCTCCTTTCTTGGCAGAATGAACTAGCAATGCTACACTGATGACCGAACGTTTTCCCCTCTTCCTTTTACTGTGCTGCGAATGTCCAAAGTCTGGAAGTTCCTAGTCCAGCCTTCGCTGGCCAACTAGGGAAACCAAGGCCCAGAACAGGACTGAGGTGCAGTGGGTCAGCAGCTGGCCGAGGTCCTGGGCCTCAGCAGAGCCGTGAGGTGACCTGCGTGCCCTCGGAGTAGCTGCTCCGGGAGAACGCATGCTGGCACGGGCTCCTCGGGGCGCCCCCTTGATTTGGGGACGCATCACTGCATCCCTCTGTTCCTCAGCAGTTTTTATCCGGCGCCTCCCGAGCAAGGGCAGGGGGATTGCTCCTCTTCCCAGGCGAGCTGCAGGCTGCACAGGAGGCAGGGCGGAGCAGGGTCACAGGCACACAGAAGTGACACAGCTGACCTCCAGCTCACTTTGGCTGGCCGTTGGCCCCCTCGCCGCTGGCCCTGGCCTCTGACCCCTGGCTCCCTTCCCCTGCCAGAATGTCCTGCCCAGTCTGGCTCCCCTAGAGCCCTTCTGTCCCTCCAGCCTGCA
>NW_006159956.1:469415-473118 GCF_000334495.1 Tupaia belangeri chinensis
GCAGGAGAGGGACGAAGGCACAGGCAGGACCAGCCTCCTCTGAACAGAGATATTCAATTAAAAAAAAAAAAAAGAAAAGTAAGAAAGCCCTGGTCCTTTAACTGCCTGCGGGACTCCTGTTCTTTGGGAAGCCCGGAGCCGGTCCTGCGTGCCTGCACCTAACGTGCACCAGAGAACACTCGGTTTCAGGTACAGAGGCCTGAGGCGGAGGCCCCGGGAGGCCAGGAGGCCAGCCTCCCTCTGTTCCTGCCTTCTCATGGGACCTTTGTGGCCACACTTGCTCTTTCAGTCCAGGGGCCTCTGTCCTGCCTGGCCTCTTCTCGGGGCTTTCCTGAGGGTCACAGAGCTTGACGTAAAATGACAGAGCCAGAGGGACTGTGAGGAGGGGTCTAGGGCTCCCCCAGGCCTGAGCGCAGGCCACTGGCCCGCGGCAGAGTGAGAAGGGAGGACATGGGAGCTGCCAGCCTTTAGCCCAAGGAAATCCTTTAGGAAATTATGCGGACAGAGATGCTGGCTGCTTCTAAAACTTATGTCCTACAGAAAAACAAAAACAAAAACAAAGCGTTTTTGACCTCCTTTCTTGGCAGAATGAACTAGCAATGCTACACTGATGACCGAACGTTTTCCCCTCTTCCTTTTACTGTGCTGCGAATGTCCAAAGTCTGGAAGTTCCTAGTCCAGCCTTCGCTGGCCAACTAGGGAAACCAAGGCCCAGAACAGGACTGAGGTGCAGTGGGTCAGCAGCTGGCCGAGGTCCTGGGCCTCAGCAGAGCCGTGAGGTGACCTGCGTGCCCTCGGAGTAGCTGCTCCGGGAGAACGCATGCTGGCACGGGCTCCTCGGGGCGCCCCCTTGATTTGGGGACGCATCACTGCATCCCTCTGTTCCTCAGCAGTTTTTATCCGGCGCCTCCCGAGCAAGGGCAGGGGGATTGCTCCTCTTCCCAGGCGAGCTGCAGGCTGCACAGGAGGCAGGGCGGAGCAGGTGCCGCAGCTGCCTCCCAGCTCACTTTGGCTGGCCGTGGGCCCCCTCGCCGCTGGCCCTGGCCTCTGGCCCCTGGCTCCCTTCCCCTGCCAGAATGTCCTGCCCAACCTGGCTCCCCTAGAGCCATTCTGGCCCTCCAGCCTGCACCAAGTCCCCTGGTACTCGGGCGCCTTCCCCGGCTGCTCTGCCAGTTGCCAGCCCCTGCTTCCTCCAGCCCCTTCGCTCCATCCACCCCGCTCGGCCTTGGTTCAACTTTACAAAACCCACAAGAAGCCCTGGGCTGGGGTGGTAAGACCTGGCTCTTGGTCTCGGCTCTGTGACCTTCTTGCACAACCTCTTTGGGTCTCCTCGTCTGAAAAATGGACGTGGTAACAGTACCTGCCTCCCCACGCCAAGCCGGCGAACCGGATAACACGACAGCAAGCGGCCCTGTCTGAGGGCCGCCGTGGGAACGGGCCAGGTGGGGAGGGGAGCCTGGGGCAGCAGGAGCATTCGTGATCCTGACAGGCTGGAAGGCTGGGAGGGTGGGGGTTGTGGTGTGGGAGACCCCATCTCTCCCCCTAAATAAGTCAACCAGAAAAGAAAGAGGACGCCTGCTGAGGCAAAGGCTGGGGGCACCGCAGACCACGTGCAGCACATGCCGCTGCTGAGGACAGACACAGGAGGGGCGCGGGGTCCCTGGGGCTCCAGCTCCTCCCCACTGTGCTCCGGCCTGGCACTCCTCACGGGCTGCAAAGCAGGCGACTGTAACTGCTCCCGGTGGGTTCAGTGAGGCACAGCTCCCACAGAGTTGAGGATGAGGCGGGTGGGTCTGGAGGGAGAGGCTGACTCTCCAGGGGAAGCACATGCAGGGCAGGGCAGGGCAGGGCAGGCCAGATGGGGCACCCAGGACACCGGGGGTGCAGGGGGGGGGGGCATTGAAAGAAGGAATTGCCTGGGGGCCCCATTTCCCAATTCTCAGTGAGACTGCCCCATC
This sequence comes from Tupaia belangeri chinensis, assembly GCF_000334495.1. Lineage (NCBI taxonomy): Eukaryota > Metazoa > Chordata > Mammalia > Scandentia > Tupaiidae > Tupaia > Tupaia belangeri. Next base: position 471,374 of record NW_006159956.1, read on the forward strand.
TGGCACAGAGATCTCCCACCTGGACCCCCCTGGAGATTGGTGAGGGGCCCTTTCCCTCTAACACCAGGGTCTAAGGACAGAGCTCGCCACTGTGGGAGTCGTAGCAGGTGTCCTGTCTGGCCACAGCCCTCTCCAGGCCCATGTCCTGCTCCTCTCCTGGGGTCTGCACAGGAGGCAGGGCGGAGCAGGGTCACAGGCACACAGAAGTGACACAGCTGACCTCCAGCTCACTTTGGCTGGCCTTTGGCCCCCTCGCCGCTGGCCCTGGCCTCTTACCCCTCGCTCCCTTCCCCTGCCAGAATGTCCTGCCCAATCTGGCTCCCCTAGAGCCATTCTGTCCCTCCAGCCTGCACCAAGTCCCTCGGTACTCGGGCGCCTTCCCCGGCTGCTCTGCCAGTTGCCAGCCCCTGCTTCCTCCAGCCCCCTCTCTTCACGAGTCATCCATCTCCCAGTGTGGCGGCTTCTGGAGTCTTTATCCCATGCCTGTCTGTGACCTTAGACAGGTGGCTCAGCCTCTCTGGTCCTGCACACCTCATCTTCCTTACTACCAGAGTTCACTTCCTGAGATTACTCGAGAATAAATGGGACCATGCACATCATGGCCCAGCACAGTGCGCGTTAGCCCCGCGGCTGAACAGTCTTCTTGATTTCCCCCCTTAAATTTCAGATGCAGAGTCCCAAGCCCACCCGGCACCCCACCGCATGGCTCTGTCCAGCCTTCCAACCCTGCACTGGGACCAAGCAGCAAGGCCAGTAGCCCCAGAATCACGCAGCACTGGACGGATGGGACTGTCCTGCCTGGCCCTAGGACAGGAACCTCTCAGGGCCTCGGTATCCATGCAGGAGAGAGCAGTGCCTACCTGCAGGCCGGTCTGGGGGTCACAAAGTGCATGCCACACAGAGGGCGCCCGATAAACACGGCTGCTTCCCCGCACCTTCTGCCAGGCCCTGAAATCCCTCTGCACACCTCGCCCTCCCTCCACCCCTCGTGCACCCTGTGACGTTGCAAAATCCACGCTGAGCATCCAGGCAGTTAGCATGCATTTACCCCGCTGAGAGCTCTCTGCCGATCGATCCCTGCGTCCTCATGCTGACCTCAGAGGAAGGTGCTATTAGCGTCCCTAATTTAGAAGTACGGCAGCCAGAGCACAGAGAGGTTCGACAGCTTGCTCAGTCACACAGCTCCTCCATAGTACAGCCGGGACTTGGACCTAGTGTGTGGACACCAGACAGGACCACGAGGGACGCTGCTCTCCTGCCTCGAAGAATGCTCTTGGTAAGCAGGCCCCACTCTGCGCCCGGAGCTTAAAGTCAGTCCCCTGGATTGCAGGGCAAGGTGGGGCATGGGTGTCTAGCAGGTCTGGGCTCCACGGGGCTCTGAGTGGTGGGGGGTGAACTGGCTTGTTCTTCCCACTCTGCACCCTCCACAGCCACTCAGCCAGTGTATGTGGGGCAGGTGGCCGGGCTGCCAACGGTGCGTGTCCTGTGTGTCCAGAGTCCCTGCTCAGAGCCACATTGCAGGTGCTGGAGGAACCGAGGCCACTGCTCCAACCTGCAAGTGCATCCTTTGCTGCCTTGCCAACCCCTGGTCCCAGTGGAGAGCTCCGCACCCTCCAATGAAGGGCCACCCCAAATTCCCATGCTCCTCTTCCCCTTGGGCTTTGAAGGTAAGAGTGAGCCCCGAAGGGCTTCTCTTTCAGAAACACCTCAGCTCCCTCGGTGGCAGGGGTGGTGGCTGCTGGGCC
>NW_006159956.1:473151-474731 GCF_000334495.1 Tupaia belangeri chinensis
CACAGACTACAGAGTCAGCAGGTCAGCTGCAGGCCTGGACTCAGGGATGGGGGCGCGGCCCTCCACGGGGGGCGGTGTGCACTGGAGGAAGCAGCTTGAGGAAAACTACAGTATAAAGTGAGGGAGAAGACACGGGCTCTGGGTGGATGGGGACCCCAAAGGCCTCCTAGGGAAAGTGATGCAGGAGCTGAGACCCGAGTATGCGACAGGTGGTCAGGAGAAAGGTGCGTCTGTGCAAAAAGTGGAGTTGAGAAGATTTCGGAGAGGGTTGAGGTGTGGAGACTCCGCAGCCAGGTTGTGACCATGAAGGGCATGAGAGCGAGCACTGCTCAGGATGTGGCCCCTAGAGCCAGGGTTGGCAAGAGTTGTAAACTTCATCCTCAGAACCACGAGGCTCAGGTTTAACCTTGTTTGGTCTTTTAAATTTTCACGTGAAATATTCAAGACAAATAGAAACACGGACTAATACAACAACAAAGCCCGCATTTCTGCCACCAGACGTCCCTGCTCCGGTGCGGGCCCCTGCCCTCGTCTGACCTCTGTGGGCCGCACAGCCCAGGTGCAGCACGCCACTGTGATGACAGACGCCGGCCCAGTCTCTGTGACCGCGGTGTGGGCGCACAGCAGCAGGGGGCCAGCGAGGAGGTGGTGGCAATGGCGGGAGCTTCCAGGACGGTGGCTTGGAGCTCAAGAGAAGGGAATGGATTTGCTGGACACCATCCACAGGGCGTGGAGATGGATGTGGGGCAGGAAAAGAGGTGTCGACAGTGGCAGGTGTGGGCCAACCAGTGGCATGATGGTTAAAGCAGCTGGAACCTACACAGCCAACTGCAGGGTTCAAATCCCAGACCCAGTGGCTTGAAAGACATGCTGGGTGCATGTGCATAGGTACCCAAAATCCTGAGAGAAAAGTGGAGGAGAGGGGGTTATGGGGTGGCCATCCCCCTGGGGGATAACTTCTCACTTTCTCTCTCTTTCTCTTTACCCCCCTTGGCAAGTTCACATGCCCTATGGCAAACGAAAAAAAGAAAGAGCCACAGGTGATGGTGGGCATCCAAAAGAGAACCAGGTCCCAGGGAGGCAGTTTTCAGCATGTGGAGGCTGTGGTACATCCAGGTGGAGCAGACAGACGTAGAGAGGTCTGGGCGGGGTCCAGGGCTACTCAGCGGAGGCTTCAGGTGGCCCGGCCTGTGGGCCCTGGTCTGAGACGCTGGCGCATGTGGGCAGTGAGGGGCCTGGGGAGCAGCCAGGGTGCCCACTGACCGGGGGGGACTGTGCAGCTGCAAGGAGTGAGGAGAGAGCCCTGCAAGGAGCCATATAGGCCTTCAGGATGTGTCCGAGGATGGGAACCACCAGTTAGCGTAATGGTTATGTTACTGGACTCCCACGTAGTCGACCGCGGTTTGCGCTCCAGACCCGGTAGCTTAAAACTCACGCCAGGCGCGTGTGCGTGCGTGCCCAAGATCCCGAGAGGAGAATGGAGGAGAAGGGATTGTGGCGTGACCATCCCCCCGGGGGGGTGATTTCTCGCTTTCTGTCTCTCTGTTTCTCTCTGTCTGTCTGGCGAGCGCATGTGCCCT
>NW_006159956.1:475810-479692 GCF_000334495.1 Tupaia belangeri chinensis
GTGCGTGCCCAAGATCCCGAGAGGAGAACAGAGGAGAAGGGATAGCGGCGTGGCCATCCCCCCTGGGGGGGGATTTCTTGCTTTCTGTCTCTCGGTCTCTGTCTGTCTGGTGAGTGCATGGGCCCTATAGCAAAAACGTCTCAAAAAAAAAAAAAAAAAAAGAAAAGAGAGAAAGGATGTGTCTGAGGTGAGTGCAGCAGTTGCCGTCATGGAAAGGAGAAGCGTGTGGACACGGAAGACACGCACCGCCCGTCCTCACTGCTCCGAGTGGAGACCCAGAGATGGTGCTCTCAGCTGCATGCAAGGAGGGGGCGCAGGGGCTGGGGTGTGGGAGGGCCTCGCTGTATCCCCCTGTGTCTTTTTTACTTTAAACCCTATGAGTGTATCACCCATGGGCAAACACACATGAAAAGCTTTATAATTAGAGCGGACGAGTATGTGTATTTCAGAGACGGGCCGGAAGGCCCTCAAAAGGGACTGCGATCCCAGAAAGCCTGAGGGCGTGTCACTCACATGCTGTATGACTTTGGGAAAAGACCCTAACCTCGGAGCCACATCTGTCACGTGAGAAGGAACAGTGCCGCTGCACAGGCATGCTGCCAGCGCGTCTGTGAACGTAAGCTGCAGGAGCCCTTCTTGGACGGACGACTTACCCTCTGCTATCTCCCCCCCCCCAGCCCCTTCCAGACGGAGCCCCTGGCCTCTCAGCAGCTCTGAGGAAGGTCTCTGGCTGGCCCTTGTCTTCCTCCCTGTGTGCTCCAGGCCTGTGAGCCCCTCCCTCCGGGATGCCCCTGCTCTTCCTCCTCCTGCCTTGACCCCCACACATGGCGCAGCGGCGGCCAGGCTCTCCAGCTACCGCCTTTCTCCTCCCCTGTCCTTCCCGTGATCTCATCCAGTCCCGAGGCTTAAAATACTACCAGGCCATCTCCCTCCGGAGCAGTGACTCGCAGACAGCTCCTGCTCCGTGTGGGCGTGCCTGCCGGACATCTGAGAAGCATTGAGTGCCGCGTGGCCCAGACCCCGTCCTCACTTCCCCCCGACCCCCCTGTCTGCACTCCTCCCAGGGTGCTACTAGGCCCGACCCCTGCACATCTTCCTCCAGCCCTGCCTACTCCGTCCCACTAGCAATGGCACAAACACGCCTCCAGTGGTCACTGTGGAGCACTGTGAGGATAGCGCTGTTACTGTCATGGCATGGGGGCTCAGAGGCTTGGGCCCCGGCTCTGACCCCACCCCCAGCCCAGCCAGTGCACAGCCTCCTCCTGGGCTCCCCACAGACCCTTTCCATGAGGACGGAGCTGATGTCAGTCCACCTAATGCTCCTGGGGCTCTCTGGGCACCCAGGGTAAACTCCAGCCCCTGGCAAGGTCTGGCCCTCTCACTCCCTGCCGTCGCTTCGGGCCACACGAGCCTTCCTTCCTGTTCCGTGAACTCAGCATGCTTGTTCCTGTCTCTGGGCCTTTGCACGCGCTGTTCAGGTTCACATTTTCTTCTCCAAGAGGTCGCAGTTCAGCTCGGCCTGTTCCAAGAGGCCCCCGGGCCAGCTCCGAACAGTGCCTCCCCTCAGCGGGCACCCACCCACGCCCACCTCACCTGCAGCGTCGCACCCACGAGTGCAAGGACCTTGGCCATCTGCTCCATCCCGACCCCGAGCCCGGCACACAGCAGGTGCCCAAGAAGCATCTGACGAGTAGAGGGAAGCCAGATCACTTCAGCCCATCACCGTCTCCGTGAAGGCCCTCTGCGGGGCGACGTGACAGAACGTGACCAAGGAGAAGCTATTTTTGGCACAGTAGTCAAGGAGCACCTCTCAGTGGGGGTGGCCTTGAGCAGAGACCAGAAAGAGACCTTCTGTGCCATTAGATGTGAGCACGGTGGCCATTCGCAGAGGGCAGCGAGGGCGGGAAGTCAACCTTGGGCCTCCGCCTACCCTCCACAAGCACCGGCTTCTTCCCAAGGATCCCCAGGTGTCAGAACAGGGTGTGTTTTAGCTTCACACCCCAAGTCCTCAGTTGAGAGGAAAAGCTCAAGGGGAGTAACGGCATGTGTGCAGGGCCTGGTGGGAGAGGGCATGGCTGACAGGCCTCACGGGGGGTGGGGGAGAACCAGACACCCCAGTACTCCTGCCTGGCCCCAGTCTCCAGGGCCGATCACTAGTGGAGCGCCCACTACGTGCAGGCAAAGTGCTTCGGGCCTGCTCATCATTGCTGACCCCTGCTGGCTCCTAAGGCCAGAGACTCCCCAGCTGCAGCCACGCCCCTACTCATTCATTCCTTCGTTCATCACCCTGAACAAGGGCTCACCTCCTGCCCCGCATGCCTCCCGCACCGTCCAGGGCCTTGCCTGCAAAGCACTGACAAGTAAATGAACTTTTACTGAGCACCTACTATGTGCCGGGAAAAGAAAGCAAGGAAGACAGTGCTGCTTCTGAGCTCCCTGTGCAAGTGCGTGAGGCCAGGAGCCACGCACAGCCAGGCGGCTCAGAGAGAATGCGTCTGGGAAGACGTGGGCAGGCAGGAAAGTGCCAGGCTGGGCCTAGACTGTGCTGAGAGCTGGGAATCAGGCCCAGGCCGGCATCTCAGCCTGGGACAAGGTGGTTGACATGGAGGAGTTTGGAGCTTAGAGCCTGGAGTGAGGGAAAGGAAGCTGCTGGAATTTTTGGCACTTATATTCTTAGAACTGAGTGAGCATCCAGGAAAAAAGGAATTTGCACATCCAAGTCTCCATCAGTGGCACCTCTGGGATTTCTATGGTGGACAGTGGCTTTCGAACTTCTTTTTTTTTTGGAGAGGTTTTTGCTATAGGGCGCGTGCGCTCGCCAGACAGGCAGAGAGACATAGAGACAGAAAGTGAGAAATCACCCCCCAGGGGGATGGTCACGCCGCAATCCCTTCTCTTCCATTCTCCTCTTGGGACCTTGGGCATGCACGCACATGTGCCCGGCATGAGTTTTAAGCCACCAGGTCTGGGATGCGAACCGCGGTAAACTATGTGGGAGTCCAGCGACATAGCCATTACACTAACTGCTGGTTCCCGTGTGACTTTCGAACTTCTGGAGCAAGATCCAGAGTGAAAGCACACTGCTACTGCTGCCAGTATAGTATATATATACATATATGCTGAGGGACCAGCAGGTGGCGTGGTGGTAAAGGCGCCAGATGCTCCCATGTGGCTGACCATGGCTTGAGTCCCAGACCTAGTGGCTTGCTTTCTCACTTTCCCTCTCTTTCTCTCTGTGTGTCTCTCTTTGGTCAAATTAAAATAAATGAATGAATAAATTTTTTAAAATTAATTTTAAAAATATGCTCAAACAAGGGAGTTGCAAAATAGTATGCTCAGTATGTGCATAATGTTTTCTATGTTTTAAAAAATTAGTATTGCTAAATGAATTACACCCCACAAACAAACCAGGACCTGCATGTGATCTTAGAAACACTGGACTGAAGAGACCAGCATTTAGCGTAATGGCTATGTCATTGGACTCCCATGTAGTCGACCACGGTTCGCGTCCTGGACCCGGTGGCTTAAAACTCACGCCGGGTGTGTGTGCGTGCGTGCCCAAGATCCTGAGAGGAGAATGGAGAAGGGATTGCGGTGTAGCCATCCCCCGTGGGGGGTGATTTCTCGCTTTCTGTCTCTATGTCTCTCTCGGTCTGTCTGGCGAGCGCACGCGCTCTACAGTGAAAATCTCTCAAAAAAAAAGAAAAAAAGAAAAGAAAAGAAAAAAGAAACACTGGACTGAGGAGGTGCTTAGGAGCTGCGAATGATTTGAAATGAGCTCTGTTTTTCTTTAGACGGGCTCTTGTGCCAGCCTGTGGCATGACAATTAAGGTGACTGCGTCCCACATGGCCAACAGAACAGTACAAGTCCTGGACCTGGCA
>NW_006159956.1:480866-482616 GCF_000334495.1 Tupaia belangeri chinensis
GGGAGTCCAGCGACATAGCCATTACACTAACTGCTGGTTCCCGTGTGACTTTCGAACTTCTGGAGCAAGATCCAGAGTGAAAGCACACTGCTACTGCTGCCAGTATAGTATATATATACATATATGCTGAGGGACCAGCAGGTGGCGTGGTGGTAAAGGCGCCAGATGCTCCCATGTGGCTGACCATGGCTTGAGTCCCCGCTCTACTGGGTTAAGGGTGCTGGACTCCCACATGGCTGACCACAGTTCGAGTTCCGGACCTGGCGGCTTGCTTTCTCACTTTCCCTCTCTTTCTCTCTGTGTGTCTCTCTTTGGTCAAATTAAAATAAATGAATGAATAAATTTTTTAAAATTAATTTTAAAAATATGCTCAAACAAGGGAGTTGCAAAATAGTATGCTCAGTATGTGCATAATGTTTTCTATGTTTTAAAAAATTAGTATTGCTAAATGAATTACACCCCACAAACAAACCAGGACCTGCATGTGATCTTAGAAACACTGGACTGAAGAGACCAGCATTTAGCGTAATGGCTATGTCATTGGACTCCCATGTAGTCGACCACGGTTCGCGTCCTGGACCCGGTGGCTTAAAACTCACGCCGGGTGTGTGTGCGTGCGTGCCCAAGATCCTGAGAGGAGAATGGAGAAGGGATTGCGGTGTAGCCATCCCCCGTGGGGGGTGATTTCTCGCTTTCTGTCTCTATGTCTCTCTCGGTCTGTCTGGCGAGCGCACGCGCTCTACAGTGAAAATCTCTCAAAAAAAAAGAAAAAAAGAAAAGAAAAGAAAAAAGAAACACTGGACTGAGGAGGTGCTTAGGAGCTGCGAATGATTTGAAATGAGCTCTGTTTTTCTTTAGACGGGCTCTTGTGCCAGCCTGTGGCATGACAATTAAGGTGACTGCGTCCCACATGGCCAACAGAACAGTACAAGTCCTGGACCTGGCAGCTTATAAAGCACACCGGGCGCACGTGCGTGCGTGCCCAAAACCTTGCAAGGAAGGAGACGTGGAGGAGAAGGGGTTGTGGGGTGGCATCCCCTGAGGGGTACTTTCTCACTCTCCCACCCTCCTCTCTAGCTCTCTCCAGTGAGCACATGCACCCTATGGAGAGGGGCTCACCTGTCCTGACCCCCCAGCTGGGACACAGGCATGTGCCATCACACCAGCTCTCTCACACAGGGCTCCCTGTGCCCAGGCCAGCCTCCGTTGGCCTCCCAGCTGGGATTGTGGGTGCCCTGCACCATGCCCAGCTCAGGTCTGGCCTTTGGGCCTCTCATGTGGTCACAGACATCTCAGCAGCGCATGCCACCACGGCTGGGCCTGGGGCTTGTCTTGGAGCTGTGACTAGCCATGCTTAGACCACGGGCTTTTGGGGACCCTGCTGGAGTCACAGGGATACACCTGGAACCGCCTCTGAAAGGCCTGGGCCCAGAGGACCTCTGCGCTGACTTTCAAACGACAAGGATTCTGGGTTCTGGTTCAGTCCCTTCTTCTGGCCCCATTTTAGGGAGCCTTTGCTGCCCCCCAGCAAGTACCACTCGGCAGCTGCTTACACACCTCCCGTGCAGGGAGCTCACTCCTCCTTGGCAGCCCACTTGACGTGGAGAGGAGGCCCTGCCATGCTATGGATGCAGCTGGGAGCTAGCTCGTCCCGGGGCTGGCTGTCCATTCTCCTGTGGCCTGGCCTGGCGTGTCGTCTCAGAGACCTGGGGCAACTTGGCTCTCGCATGCGTCCATCGCCCCCTCTCTG
>NW_006159956.1:482628-491366 GCF_000334495.1 Tupaia belangeri chinensis
TCTTCCCTGCTGCCCAGTCCCTGCTGATGTCTGGGGGAACAGCCTGGAGCCCAGCCAGAGAGAGCCTCTTTCCAAGGTCAGGTGCCCTCAGGATCTGCAGCTGCATGGCCTGGTGCGGGCACTCGGCTGGCCCTGCCCCCACGCCCAGCAGGTTTGGGGATGGGGAGGGGGGCCAAGTGGGCACACAGGCAGGGCTCAGCGGGGAGGCGGGGCTGGTGCCTGAGCCATCCGAGAAGTATCTGAAGGTGAAGGATGGTGAGCAAGTGGCCGGGGCGCCCAGTCCAGCTGTCGCGATAGGCAGGGTCAGCAGGGCTCCTGCAAGGATCGTTCTGTCACAGGCTCCTGGGTGCCGGGACCAGACACGGGGCGCACTGACACGGTTCTGACAGGGAGGCTCCTAACAGGGAGGCTCGGATCTCAGTGAGAAAGCTGCCTGAGGGTGCATAGCCACCAGGGCAGGGATGGACTTGAACCCAGGTCTTCTGTTCCCATCCTTGGACCTGGGCCCAACCGGGACTATTGAGTCTGCAGGAGAGGAGCCTTGGGGGTAGGAGGAGGGCTGCCCCTCCTGTCCTGTGGGGAGCAGGCTGGGTCCTTCAGGCCCCAGGGTGCAGGGTGAAGGCCAAAGTGGGGCCTTGTCATGGATGAGCACAGACCGTGAGGGGTGGAGTCGCAAGGCCCGCTTGTCAGAGGGCCAGCACGAGAGTCCCCTGAGTGGGTGGGAGGCTCAAAGGACACCCCGGGCCCCCTCTGCCCCTCCATATCGCCACAGCCAGGCCTCCCAGAGCTGTGCCCATCCCCTCTGTCCCCAGGCTGAGCCGCACCCTGGCACTCAAGGGTTGAAGGCCCTGTGGCCTACGGGAGAGGAGGGGCTCCTGCGGGGAGTGGAGTGGAGGCTGGGGAGAGCAGCACAGCGGGGGTCGGGGGCAGCCCTAGCTGAGGTTGCCCCCCCCAGGGTCGGCATCTCACCCTCAGTTAAATGGGATCAGCTCCTCACAGCACCCCTAAACCCTGGCCTCACTGGGTCCCCTTCTGTGCCAGCGGTGGCCTGGGTGGAGCAGGCAGGGTGACAGAAGGGAAAAGTCAGGCACCTCCACACAGGTGGTCCCGGCTTTACAGAGGGGCAGAGAGATCTTCTCAGAGGGACGTGACTTAGTCAAGGTCACACAGGGTCAGAGGGTGGCTGAGTGGGGATTTGGCTGTCCCTCAGTGCTGCCACGAGGGGCCCAGCCCTTCCTCGCTGTGTGACCTCTGGCAAACCCTGCACGGGCAGGGCTCAGCGGGGAGGCGGGGCTGGTGCCTGAGCCATCCGAGAAGTATCTGAAGGTGAAGGATGGTGAGCAAGTGGCCGGGGCGCCCAGTCCAGCTGTCGCGATAGGCAGGGTCAGCAGGGCTCCTGCAAGGATCGTTCTGTCACAGGCTCCTGGGTGCCGGGACCAGACACGGGGCGCACTGACACGGTTCTGACAGGGAGGCTCCTAACAGGGAGGCTCGGATCTCAGTGAGAAAGCTGCCTGAGGGTGCATAGCCACCAGGGCAGGGATGGACTTGAACCCAGGTCTTCTGTTCCCATCCTTGGACCTGGGCCCAACCGGGACTATTGAGTCTGCAGGAGAGGAGCCTTGGGGGTAGGAGGAGGGCTGCCCCTCCTGTCCTGTGGGGAGCAGGCTGGGTCCTTCAGGCCCCAGGGTGCAGGGTGAAGGCCAAAGTGGGGCCTTGTCATGGATGAGCACAGACCGTGAGGGGTGGAGTCGCAAGGCCCGCTTGTCAGAGGGCCAGCACGAGAGTCCCCTGAGTGGGTGGGAGGCTCAAAGGACACCCCGGGCCCCCTCTGCCCCTCCATATCGCCACAGCCAGGCCTCCCAGAGCTGTGCCCATCCCCTCTGTCCCCAGGCTGAGCCGCACCCTGGCACTCAAGGGTTGAAGGCCCTGTGGCCTACGGGAGAGGAGGGGCTCCTGCGGGGAGTGGAGTGGAGGCTGGGGAGAGCAGCACAGCGGGGGTCGGGGGCAGCCCTAGCTGAGGTTGCCCCCCCCAGGGTCGGCATCTCACCCTCAGTTAAATGGGATCAGCTCCTCACAGCACCCCTAAACCCTGGCCTCACTGGGTCCCCTTCTGTGCCAGCGGTGGCCTGGGTGGAGCAGGCAGGGTGACAGAAGGGAAAAGTCAGGCACCTCCACACAGGTGGTCCCGGCTTTACAGAGGGGCAGAGAGATCTTCTCAGAGGGACGTGACTTAGTCAAGGTCACACAGGGTCAGAGGGTGGCTGAGTGGGGATTTGGCTGTCCCTCAGTGCTGCCACGAGGGGCCCAGCCCTTCCTCGCTGTGTGACCTCTGGCAAACCCTGTGGTCTCTGGGCTTTGACTCCATCTCCCTGGAGAGGTGCTAGAGAAAGGCAGATGCAGAGACAGGGCCCTCGGGTGGGGCTGGAGAGTTTCCTCCTTCATCCCAGCCCTAGGAGCAATTCTGCCTAATGGTAGCCTCACCCCCTGGCTCCCCTCTGCCCTGTGGAAGGCCCAGACCAGCTCCCACTAAGAGGTCACCATGACAACACTGCCATCTCCCTGCCAGGCTCCTTCTGGGGTCCGGAACCCCGAGAACCACCTTTCCCGGTCGTTGGGGGCCGTCTCCACCACCTGCCCATGTTTTTTCAGGGCACCTTACCACCCCCCACTCCTGCCTGCTGAGGCCAGATATTCCAGCTGTGGGCACCAGGCTGGTCCAGGACTGGCCAGGCAGGCACAAGGAGGAGTGGGTGAAGTGTCACAGGGAGAGGAAGAGAGAGCCACCAGGCTGGAAGAAATGGGCTCTCCTTCTCTTACGGGGGCCAGAGGAGGGCCGCCTTGCAGCTGTCGCACAGGCAGTAGGGCAGGGACTTGCGGCTGCTCCTACTGGGGATGGGGCTGGCCCCTGCTCCTCGCTGACTTCAGTTTTCTCATCTGGATGGTGGGGGTGACAGCTCTCCCGGGGTGGTGAGAGGATGGAGTGAATCCTGACTGTGAGCTCAGGACAGAGCCCGCACAAGGGACTAGCCCCCTCCTGAAACCCTTGTCTCCCCAGTTGCCAAGCCATAGCACCACCCATCTGAGCGGCTCTGTGGGTGCGTGTGTGTGCACACGTGTGTAGGGACACTGTGAAGGGGCGAGGCCAGCGGGGCCAAGGGCCAGGGAGGGACTGAAGCCTAGCACTCCTCCCACCCGTGGCTGTAGACTGTCTCAGCATCGGGCAAACCCCCCGTCCACCCAGGTCCAGTCCCGACTTGCTACCTGTTTCCCGCCAGTCACTCCCCTTACTGAGCCTCAGTTTCCCGTTTTGTAAACGAGAACCGCCAATGCCCTGAGTCTTCCAGGCTCCCCAGAGGGATCCAGACGGTGGGCCGCAGGGCTGTATTGACCCAGGCCTCTAGCCAAGACCCAGAGCAAGCCAGAGCGGGAGCCCACCCCTGCCCCCTGTGCTGCACCCCACCCACCACCCCGTGAGCTCCCGTGTGCGCGCCTGGAGGAGCGCGCGTGTGTGACTCAAGGTCTATTCATAGCTGAGCTCCGCCAGCTGCAGCGTCACAAGCAGAGGGGCCTCAGCCCATGTTATTATTTCAATTACCATCTGAATTAAAAGTTTGAGCAGCGATCAGCCCACGTAGCAAGGGGAAGAGGGAGCAGGGGGAAAATAACGATGAAAAGGAGAAGGGCTGTGCCCCAAGATCCCCCACACCCCAAGAAGTGCTGAGTCCGCAGAGGAGGCTTAAAGGTTATACCCACCTCCAGGATTCTGCCCCTTGCCCAGAGCCCAGGGTCTTCAAGAAGGTAGGAGGAGTGCTTTGAGATAATAGCCCATGGGCAGCTACTTTGTGGAAAGAGATCGTTCAGTCAGTAGGATTCTTTGTTGCAGGAATGGGTGAGCAAGCTCAGAGAGGGTGAGAGACTGACCTAAGGTCACACAGGAAGCTACATCCAAGCGCAAACTCTCAGGGCGCTTTCGGGCAGGCCATTCCTTGGCCCGCCGCAGTCCCCCCCCTTACTGAGCGTCAGTTTCCCGTTTTGTAAACGAGAACCGCCAATGCCCTGAGTCTTCCAGGCTCCCCAGAGGGATCCAGACGGTGGGCCGCAGGGCTGTATTGACCCAGGCCTCTAGCCAAGACCCAGAGCAAGCCAGAGCGGGAGCCCACCCCTGCCCCCTGTGCTGCACCCCACCCACCACCCCGTGAGCTCCCGTGTGCGCGCCTGGAGGAGCGCGCGTGTGTGACTCAAGGTCTATTCATAGCTGAGCTCCGCCAGCTGCAGCGTCACAAGCAGAGGGGCCTCAGCCCATGTTATTATTTCAATTACCATCTGAATTAAAAGTTTGAGCAGCGATCAGCCCACGTAGCAAGGGGAAGAGGGAGCAGGGGGAAAATAACGATGAAAAGGAGAAGGGCTGTGCCCCAAGATCCCCCACACCCCAAGAAGTGCTGAGTCCGCAGAGGAGGCTTAAAGGTTATACCCACCTCCAGGATTCTGCCCCTTGCCCAGAGCCCAGGGTCTTCAAGAAGGTAGGAGGAGTGCTTTGAGATAATAGCCCATGGGCAGCTACTTTGTGGAAAGAGATCGTTCAGTCAGTAGGATTCTTTGTTGCAGGAATGGGTGAGCAAGCTCAGAGAGGGTGAGAGACTGACCTAAGGTCACACAGGAAGCTACATCCAAGCGCAAACTCTCAGGGCGCTTTCGGGCAGGCCATTTCTTGCCTGAGCCTCAGTCTTCTCATCTATAAAATGAGTTCCCTCTCCACTCCCCAGTGCACGACTGTGTCTGTATCTTCAGAATGGAGCCCTGGAGGATCCCTGAGCGGGCGTCACGATGCGGGGGTGACTAGACCATCTCCTGCCAAGCCCTAGCCCAGGGGTGGAACGTTTTCCATTCTTTTCCCAGGGAAGTCCCAGAGACAGCCCCCGAGCAGCGGGCCAGTCTGAACTCAAATGCAGACTCCTCCGCTTCCTTGCTGTGTGACCTTGGACAAGTCGCACAGACTCTCTGGGCTCACTACACAGGGGCAGCAGATCACTTGTGCGGGATGCTGCCAGGATTAAAGAGGAGCATTTGCAAGGCTTGTAGCCCAGAGCTGAGGGAGACGCTGTGAGTTTCCCAGCTGGGAGTCAGGTGAATGATGGGTGCTGCTCCCCAGCTCCTCCGTGGGAACGGCAATGACTCCTCGGGTTCGGAGGTGGGATGCCATTCAACCTCACCCTCGGAGCAGGAGTCACCAGGCTAGGATCCTGGCAGCTGCGCCTCTGGCTTTGCCCCAGCAGCACCGGGCACAAAGGGCTCACTATCTCACAAGAGTCACGGCTGCTTCCCATCCTCCTCTGCCTCCTGCTCTGGGAAGTGTCTAGAATGAACCATGCCCTTCCACCTTACCCTCAAATCCAGCCTGTCCCTGCCTGAAACTAGCTTTAAGATGAGCTGCCTGGACAATGTTCCTCAAATACACCAAATGAGGAACGGGATTAATGCCCAGGGATGTGGTGGGGGCAGTGAGTGGCGGTGGGGGCAGTGAGCGTCACTGTGGGGCAGGGAGGGGAAGGGATGGGGTGGGAGGCAGAGCCGGGCCTCAGACTCCTAGGTCCTATCTGGGCTTGCATCCATGCTGCACAGCGTGGGGTTTATCTGCTTGTCTGCCCTCCTTCCAGCCCAAACCATCCCAGTGACCCTGGGCCAGGGGCTCCTTTCCCCCTCTGGGCCTCAGTTTCCACATTTGTACATGAGACCAGTGATTTAAGCTCCAAGCCTTCGGGCTAAATTAAGACACCCTGCACTCCACTGGCCTCACCGCTGGCCATAGCTGGGCCGCTGTGTCCCCACCTCCAGCCTAGCCTGCCGGGAGGCTTCGGGTCACGAGGTATCTGTGCTTTCAGGCCCAGGGCCCGTTTCTTCTCCAGTCCCCCTCTTTCACATTGAATGCCTTTAAGGGCTCCATCACCCCGATTTTGCAGGTGAGGAGGAGGCGTAAGGAGCTGAAGCCACTTGCTCAAGGTCACAGGGAGCAGTGAAATCCAGGACCCTCCTCTGGGCCTGGGGAAGCAACAGGACTCAGGGTACCATTTTTCAGAAGTCTCCACGATCTTGAATGGCCACTGCTCCACGCAGGTGTGGACCATGTGGGCCGGAGGGCTGCCCGAGGTCACGTGGCAAGCCAATGGCGAGTCAGGTCCTGAACCCAGGCGCCCTGCCTCCGGCCCTTGCCAGGGGGACAGCAGCCCGGCCTGACATCCTGCCCTGGGCCTGGGGTCTCCTCGTGACTGGAGCCGTCTGCCTCTGGGCCCCACTCGGCTACCCCAGGAGTGCCCCCCCGCAGAACTGAGGTGGAAGAGTGAGCGGGAAGACAGGAAACAAAGTTGCGTGCTGGCCTCTGGCCCTGGCCCTCGGCCCCCCTGCTCCCCTCGTGCAGGGGGAGCGCGGTGATGTAATGCACTCGGCTTTCGTCCGGGTGCCAATCTCAGAAGAGAGACGACAGATTGCGTGAGCCAAATTTGGCATCCTAGGGGGAGAGGCATGGAAAGTGGAGATGTGGAGGAGAGGAGCCTGGGGAGGTGGGAGAAGGCCCTGCCCCGCAGACTGGGAGGCACTCCCTCCCTCCACTCAGCCCTCACCTCCTCTCTAGCCCACCTGGCCTTGGGCCTCCTCGCTGACACGCCGGCCTGGCTGCCCGACCCTCCAGCCCGGGCTGCCAGGCGTGCCCCAGCCCCCACCCCAACGCGCAGCTCCTCTCCGCTCTCCACCGCCGCTAGTTTCCTGGTTACCATGTTGCTGGTTGTCATGTCGCTTACATGTCCTCGTGACTCAGTGGTCCCCGCAGAGGGGCCCCCTCCTCCTCACACCCCCCTTAGCGCTCGCCCCCGCCTCCCCCAGATCCACATTAAGAACCAGCCCGCCCTGTAAGCCTGCACTGTCCCTCCTCCCCTTCCCTGAAATCCTAACTGAGGAAATCTTCCCGCAGCATCTAGAGCCACTCCGTCCGCTCCGCCACCACCGTCTGCTAAGAACCTACTATGCTCCAGGCTCACGGGCTGCTTCCGGAGCCTTGGCAGTCTGGAGCCGGCCAGCATCCTGAGGAAGCAGCACCTGCCCACCCTTCAGTCGAAGAGTCTGAGGTTCAGAGAGGTCAAGCCAGCTGCCCAAGGTCACCAAGTAAAAACTCAAGGCCAGTCTGTCTGGTGACTGTCACGCTAAAGGATTTTTTTTTTCTCTCTCTCTCCTTCTAAAAGACCTTTCTTCTCAAGGGTAACCCAAGGGGCCATGAAGAATAACCCCAGAACTCCTCTAATTCCTGGGCATGCCTACCCCTGGTCAGTCCCCTATTTCTGGCCATATCCCCCCTCACGCCCACCTCTGCCCATTGGCTATTTATGTCCCTTAAGAAAAAAAGGGTCTTACTCCCATCTGGCCGGCACTGGCCCAGCCCGCACACAGCCCTCTGCTCACTGAGCCCAGGCCCCCTAGGCGGTCAGTGGGGCAGGGACTGCCGCCCCACTATGGATGTGGAAGCGGAGGGTGCAGGAGGAGAGCGGCTCGCCCAGGGTGCTGACTTCTGTTAGCTGAGCTCATTTTTGGGAGCCTGAATGGAGGCCACTTTAGGCCCCCTGCCCAGTGAGGAAAACCCCCCAAAGGTCCCTCCTCCCAACGGAGGACAGTGTCGAACGTTCCAGTCTCAGCTCTCCAGGCTAGGGTTGGACGTGGGCAGTGCAGTGGCCAGCAGCCTTTGCTCCTGCCATGTTGCACCCCAGCACCACAGACCAAGCCAGGGCCACAGCGGGGCTTTTGCGTCCCTAAAGTCTTGCTAACAGCTCCCAAAAGGCCTGATGCACTGGAGGTCACGGGGCTGGGTGTGGGGAAGAGGCGGAGTAGATATTACACACACACACGCACACGCACACACGCACACACACACACATGACATGCACGCATGCACACGAGCATGTGCTGGGCTTCAACCTCTCAGCCTCACATGCCTGGCCCTTGGCGTCCCTCACTCAGTTCTGGGGTTCTCTTAACCTGCTGCTCGACATTCTGCTGCTCCTGAGACCTTCAGGGGCCACCTTAGCCAGGCTGCCCTGCCTCAGTCCCTCCCATAACTCCAGCCCACCATGTCCCTGCACCCTCTTCCCATCCTGCAGCTGGACACTGGGCACGAGTATCCGTGGGAGGCCCGGGGGGGAGACGCTGGGGGTGTGGACTTAGCAGGTTGCAGGAGACCTTTCCCCCCTGAGGGCTCAAGCAGACCTCTTTTCTCTAGGTCTGCCCAGTGTGGGTGGAAAGCAGCCCCTGTCTCTCCAGCCTCAGCTCCGCCACTGTGAAATGTGAAATGCCTCTTACCTGCCCACACACCTGGGTCACCTGGTACGAAGCAAGTGCTCAGAACATGGGCCCGGGGATTTTGTTATCGGTCAGGTTGCAGGGCCATTTGCAAAGAGGCTGCGCTTAGGGAGGTGGAAAGGAGAGACACCCCCAGGTTGTCTAAAGCTCCCCAGCGAAGCTGGGAGTGTGTGGAGGCAGGGAAAAGTCAGGGCCAGGGCAGGAGGTCAAAACCCCTGCCAAACACCTTCCAACCTTCTGGCTGCAGCCCAGACCGCGACGCTCCCTGCGGACAGACCGACAGAGCCACCAGCTCCCAGGAGTCACGGGACCGCGCCAAAGCTCGCGCTCGCCCGGCAGCCAAGACCCAGGTCGGGAGTCAGGTGGGAGCGGGTGGGGTTAGAGCGGCCGGCCCC
>NW_006159956.1:491670-492229 GCF_000334495.1 Tupaia belangeri chinensis
GCCTCTCGTCGGCCGCCCCCCGCTGCTCCCTCACTGTCACTCGGTGCTGCTCGTGCGCGGCCCCCGCCTGCGCTCCGCTCTGCCCCGCTGCTCCCGGCCCGGCGCGGACACTCCTGGGCTCGGGACTGGGGTGGCCCTAACGCTCCCGCCGGCCGGGCTCTGCCTCCACCTCCCTCTTGCCGCCCGCTTCTGCCTCCCGCTCCCCCTGAGTCTCTGCCCCTTCCCCGTCTCTCTCCTCGTCTCTCCTGCCTCCCTTGCAACCCTCGCTCTCTCCCGGCAGGTCTCTGCCTCGGTCTCTGTCGCTCTCCCCGACTCCCCCTGCCTTTCTCGGCCTCTGCGCTGTCTCTCCTCTGTGCGTCTCTGTCTCCCTCGCGGTCTCTGTCCTTCTCTGTCTCTCTTCCTCCCACTCTCGGTGCGGCCCCCTCTGTCTCGGACCCAAGCCCCCGCCTCAGCCGCGTCCCCGGCTCGCCCGGGAGCCTGCGCTCCCGCCGCCCGCGGCGCGCCGAGAACTCCCAACTCGCTGCACGCCGCCCCGCTTTGCGAGACTTTCGCCCCTCCT
>NW_006159956.1:492318-494712 GCF_000334495.1 Tupaia belangeri chinensis
CAGGAGCCGGGAGGGCCCGCGGGGCCCAGCGGGGCCGGGCCCCCTCAGCCTAACCGGGAATCAAACCGCTCCTGCAGGACCCACGGCGCGGGCCAGGGTCGGTGCTGGGAGGATGCGTGGTCCCGCTCCTGCCCGGGATCCTGCCCGGGTTTTTCCCTCGCCCCAGGAGCGCTCCTCTCCGAAGCCGTTCCGAGGATCGCTCCCGGGTTTTCGGGTCCCCCGCCCTGGGGCAGGTGCACAGGGTTCCTGCGAGCCTGGAAAGGGGTGGGTGGGTGCCGGTCGGTCTGGGGCCCCTTGGAGCCCAGCCTCTCCCCCACACAGTGTCGGCAGTTCACGACCCTAAGGATCTGGCTCTGGGAGACCGAGGTGGCTCTGCTGGAGGGGCCCACATTCCTCAGTGGGCACTGCTCCATTTTACAGACTGAGCGCCAGAGAGGCTCAGACACCCGCCAGTGACCCAGGGACAGCAGGGCCACATCAAATCAGGCTCCCTGCCCTCCCCACTACCCCCAGCTGTCTTAATAAGGAGGATCTGGGACCTTCTCTGCCCCTCACCCTCTGGCCTGTGCACCCAAATTCTGGACCCCACACTCTTGATGGTCTGAGAAGCCCCTGAGAAGTCCCCTTGTTGGGCCTGGGCTACCCTCAGCCCTGACCAGCCAGTGAGCCCTCATAGCCACTCTGCAGTCTCACTCCTGCCCTCCACGGATTCCTTAGGTGCAGCGCTTCGGTGGGACAGTGAGGAATTCCTTGTGCCTGGCCATCTCTGACTACCAGAGTTCAGATAGGGATGGAATGAGGCACCCCAAAACCCTGGAGAACCGACTGAATTCGGAATCCCCTCTGCTCCTCCTTCAAACTTGTCTCCAGGTGTCCCACACTGGCAGCCCACAGGAACCACCAGGACTGTTTTGGGTCCCCAAGAGCTGTCCCCCCAAAAAGGATCAAGCCCCAAGTCCTCAGCCTGGTGTATACAGGCTGGCCCCACCTCATTCTGCACCATATATACCCCCACACACAGTCTGGTTCCCACCGTTTCCAGAACATGCCAGGTGCCTCCGCACCTCTCTGCCTGCATGCGCTGTTCCTCCTGCCAGAAATGCTCTTCCGCCTTCCCCGCCCAGAGAGCTCCAGCTGCCCTCCAAGCCTGGCCTCAGCACTACTGCCCTGTGAAGGCCCCTGATTCTCCCAGCAGAGGTCACCCATTCAGCCAGCACTGGGCCAGGCCCAGCACAGATCTTATGAGTGGGCTGGGGTGTCAGGCTAGCCTGGCTTCAAAAGCACTTAGAAGTTCTATGACCTTGAGCAAGTTTTGTATTTATCCCATCTGTAAAATGGGGACCCTGACAGCGACCCACACACGCACACACATAGGGGTAGATTAAGTGAGGTGGATGTACAAGAGACGCATAGCACAGTGGGTACCCCATAAATGTGGCAGTGCTCTCTTTAATGGTGGGCACATCTTGCCCCATGCCTGTCTCCCTCCTTACCTGCTGTGCCCTTCAGGCAGACAGCCAGGGCTGATGTCTGTCACTTGAATCCTCAGAGTGTGGATGGAGGGGAACCCCAGTATCCAGAAGGTCGACCAGCAACAGAGGTACACCTGGCACTTGCCCCACCTTTCAAAGTGGGGGATGCAGGTGGAGTGCATGACCTGCAGTTTCTTCACCTGGCTAGAGGCCTGGCCTGCTGGCTGCCCTGGGAGTGTGGGGTGCAGGAGGAGAGACAGGCAGAAAAGAGGGGAGATGGCGAAGGGATGTCTGAGGTCCAGAACATCTGCTCTCATGGGGTCAGTCCCCTGATGCCAGGTTCACAAATTTAAGGAAAGAGGCTGGCTTGGTAAGCACCCTGAGTTCTGCACATGACTGACCAGGGTTCAAGTCCTGACCGTGGCTTGAAACTTAGGTTGGGTGTGTGCATGTACCTAGAGTCCTGGGGGGACAGAGAATTGGGGAGAGGATTGCAACATGAACAAGGGGTGCTTTCTCTTGGTCTCTCATGTGTGGGCACGCACCCACCGGCATTAGACAAAATGAGGACGTGATGGGGGCTCAGAGGCTAGGAAGGCCCCCTTGCTGGGCCTGGGCTACAGCTTTCTGTGGAGGGTGGTCTAGGAGGACTTGGGGAGAAGCGGGAAGGGAAGGACAGCTCCAGGTGGAGGGAGGTTCAGGAACCTGGGAAAGAGAGCTCCTCCTCCAGCATTCCACCCTGTGTGGCGTGGGCAGCTTACCTCTTCCCTGGGCCTCAGTGTCCTCACATGGAGTAAGAAGGCTAATACCTACTTTGGGTGGCTTTTCTAATGAGAATTAAAGGCCAAATGAAGAATTTGCCATTGTCTGGGACCAGCAGATGGCATAATGGCTATGTTGCTGGACTCCCATGTAGTCCACC
>NW_006159956.1:494793-503584 GCF_000334495.1 Tupaia belangeri chinensis
GTTCTCCCCCTTTCTGGCAAGCGCCACCACCCCCCAGCAAAAAACCCTCAAAAAAAAAAAAAAAAAAAAGAATTTGCCATTGTCCATCCTTGTTTGAGTGACTTCTAGCCCTGAGGCGGGGGGTGAGGATGGGTCATGTGGATGCAAGCTGTGTGAGTGTGTGTGTGTGTGTGTGTGTGTGTGTGGTGTAAGGGTGTCAAGGAGTGGGTTTGGGTGTCAGAACGTGTGTGACCGTGGACAAGGTGCTCTCTAGATCTTGGGGCCTTGTTTGTAACGGGACAGCCCCGACTGCTTCCTCAAAGGCAAGTAGGCTCGTTACCATCTAACACACCCCCCGGGACAGAGAGACGGGACACCGCTGCTGCGATGGCACCACTCGCCCAGCTGTGCCGGCCGGACTCGGGGATCGTCTGTTAGTCCTACAAGGATTCTATGATGCGGCACCTGTTACCGGTGGGGAAGCTGAGGTGTGGGTAGTATTGCTCAGTGGGATGGCCTGGGTGGCCAGGGACAGCTCTCTAGAAAAGCGAAGTCACTCTCAAGTTTGAGGGGAATGGTGGTAACCCCTTCGCTCAGCCCTCCTCCATCTCCCATTCAGTCCCTGCAACAGCTCTGTGCAGGGCGGCCGTGGCTCTCCTGCCTTCGCCGGTGAGGAGACAGCTGGTGCCACAGAGGACGCGTCTTGTCCAGGTCCAGTCAGGGAGGAAGCAAGTGTCTGAGTCAGGATTCGAATTGGGTTTGACTCCTGGTTTCCGGGGAAAGGTCATTTCAGGCCAGCAGAGTGTTCATCTGCGAGTTCACTCTGGGAGCCCGTTCAGGACTCCCAGGCCCCAGAGGGGTCCCGAGAGCCTGTGCAGAGGAGAGGAGTGGAGGGGAGTGGAGGGAAGGGGGACTCCGGCCAGGCAGGTGGGACAGGTGAGAACAGAAAGGGCCATTTCGAAATGCCAGTGTGACAGGGTGTAGACGCCTTTAGCCTGGTGAACCCTCCAGCTCAGCCAGCCCATTCCGCAGGAAGCCAAGTGAGGCGGCTGGGCTTGCTCAGATCAGGCATCAGATCGGGACACAGCGCCTGCCTCAGGGCGTCGCAGCCCCGCGGCTCCCAGGGCTGAGGGCCAGAGGTGGGGAAAGGGACACTGGGAACCAGAGGGGGGCCCACGCCAGCAGTCTGTGCCCTGGGGACAGAGAGCTGCAGGGGTCCCTCCCGCCCTCGCCCCCGCCCTCATCCACTGTGGCTAAGGAGACGCTCCCAAAATAGCCCCCCTCCGCCAACCTTTCCCGCTGCTGCTCCTGCTGTGGGGAGGGGAGGAGGCCAGGCGGGGAGGGGGTGGCATACGAACCCTGGCCCCAGGCTCACCCACCCACCCTGACCCCTGATGCCCGCTGTGCTAAAGACCTGGGCAGCCACAGGTCTGTGAAGCCGAGGGGCTGGCTGCACGTGCCTGTGACCTCAGCCACAGCCCTCCGCTGGGGGACGAAGGTCACCCTGATGAGGGGAGACGGGAGGAAAGATGCCCTGGCACTCCGGCCCCCCGGCACACTCCCACACAGGAACAGGCACAGCTCCTCACACACCTGCGTGTACACCCACGAGTGCAACCTCACAGAGGCCACCTCGGTGTGCACACACACCTGCACAGACACAAATAGATGCACGGTAGCACATGTCACAGATTCACAACACACACCTGCACACGCTCACCTCGCGGCAGTAAATACATATTTACATACACATACTCAAATACGCATCCCGACTACACACATACCCCATATGTGCCTGCCAGGCACACGGACACGCACACCAGCATGTCTGTCCCCTGACCGCATGTCCACACACGCTCACGGGAGCACACCGCTGTGCCAACATGTGCCCAGCACGTGGCATTGGAAGGGCAGCCAGGAGCGTTTCCAATGGGCTCTGTGCAGGGGTCCGTGTCCTGGGGCTTCTGGTGCCTTCACTCGGCAGGGAACTTCCACAGTCGGATCATGGGCAGAGGACAGGGCAGGTGTGCGC
This sequence comes from Tupaia belangeri chinensis, assembly GCF_000334495.1. Lineage (NCBI taxonomy): Eukaryota > Metazoa > Chordata > Mammalia > Scandentia > Tupaiidae > Tupaia > Tupaia belangeri. The sequence continues at coordinate 496,805 of NW_006159956.1, forward strand.
GAGGAGGAAGGTGGTGTCTCTGGGAATCCCTTTAAGTCTGGGGGCCAAAAGAGCTGCTCTGGGTCCTTCCTTGGGAAGGAGAGAATGGAGTGGACTCTCACTTGCAGACTGGAAACTTCTGAGACCCAGCTCTGGGAGGCTGCTGGGAGGGCTGGGGTGATGAAGAGGACGGGATGGCCATAGGGTGGCCACTGTGATGGCCTTTGGTGCATGCTAAACATTCTACAGTCTCCATGCTGCTGTTACACACGGTCAGAGTGCCAGCTACTCTGAGGTCCTGTCCCCATCTCTGAGACTTCAAGACCACACAGTAAGTTATTAGCAGGGCAGGAACCAGAACCCGGGGAGGCCCAGCACCCCTCCCTAAGCGCCTGCACTTGGCAGCCTGGGCAGGTAGGAAGAGGGCCTGGGGAGGGGAGGTGGGGAGGGCTTGGACCCTGGCGAGTCTTGGGATATTGGGGACCCTCCATCTCCCCACCTGGAAAGCCGAGACTCAATCTCCAGGGGTGTATTCAAGCAGAAGCTGGCGCCCACAGCCAGGGCTGGGAGTGGTGTTTGCCCGGTGCCCTCGGGATGCCAAGCGCAAGGACGCCGAGCAACAGCTTTGCTCCCCTCCTCACTTGGGCAGCCGCGGTCTGGCTCTCTGGCCCCGTTCAGGTATCCGGGCTCCGGATCTTCGCTCGCACCTCGTCACTCTGGAGACGCAGCGAGCGGCTTGCGGTTGCCGTGGGAACCTCGCCCGGCGCGGCGCACGACTCTGGCTCAGGGCGCTCAGCCTGCGCTGGGCGCAGAGTGGCGTTTTGAAGCTCCTGGAGACATTTGTCGCCAACAGCGAGAGGAGGTAATGTCGAGGCCCAGGTTTTACGTTTTTCTTTCTTTTTCATTTTTTCCTTCTTCTTTTCTTTCTTTCTTGTTTGGTCGAGGCGTAACTTAGGAACAGTAATGCTGAGTACAGTTCCATGATTTTTAGTGTAAATCCGTGCCACTGAGCCAGCCAGTGGCGTGATGGTTAAAGGCGGCTGGATTCCATATGCTAACAGGACGGTTCGAGTCCTGGACCCGGCAGCTTGAAAAACACGCGGGGCACGTGTGCGCATGTGCTGACTCGTCCCAAATCCCAGAGAATGGAGAAGGGGTTTGGGCTTGGCCATTCCCCCGAGGGTGCCTTCTCGCTTTCCTTCTGCCTGTGTCTAGCCGGCACACATTCACTAACAAATTAAACAAAAAAAGTGTCACCACCCTCCAGATCGCAGGAGTTCTCCATTGGGAAGGGCGAGAGAGAGCTGGCCTGTGACTCGGGGTTCCGTGTTTTCTCTGCTTTGCCGGGTCCTCTTTGGTGGCGTTTGTTCCTTGGTTCACTCCTTGCAGAATGCCGTAGCTTAGTCAACTTTGATCTTGAGAACCACCTCGGAGGTAGCTTCTTGGTTGATACTCAGCTTACCGACATGAAGCCCATGACGCTGAGACATGAACGTGCCCAAACTGAGACAGTGTCTACATGGTGGAGTTTGTGGCTCCTACTCATCTGTTTAACGTCCACGTGTTTTCTCACACCTGGGACATGTGCGTGCCTGCCCAAGATCCTGAGAGGAGAATGGAGGAGAAGGGATTACGGTGTGGCCATCCCCCCTGGGGGGTGATTTCTCGCTTTCTGTCTCTCTGTCTCTCTCTGTCTCTGTCTCTGTCTTTCTGGCTAGCGCATGCGCCCTATAACAAAAAAAAAACCTCTCAAAAACAAACAAACAAAAAAAACTTCAATGTGTCTTGTCCTTTTCTTCCTCCGCCTCTTTTGAAGAGCAGTACAAATAAAAGGCATCGTGAGAGGGGGCCTTGCCAGAGGAGAGGGCTTCCCAAAGTTCATGGAAAATGCATATTTTGGGAACCAGCAGTTAGCGTAATGGCTATGTCGCTGGATTCCCACGTAGTCGACCGCAGTTCGCATCCCGGACTCTGTGGCTTAAAACTCATGCCGGGCGTGTGTGCGTGCGTGCCCAAGATCCCAAGAGGAGAATGGAGGAGAGGGGATTGCAGCGTGACCAGCCCCCCTGGGGGGTGATTTCTCGCTTTCTGTCTCTATGTCTCTCTCTGTCTGTCTGGCGAGTGCACGTGCCCTATAGCGAAAACCTCTCAAAAAAAAAAATAATGCATATTTTGAAAAAAGCTATGTATGGGTTTCAAAAAATTTTTACACCAAAATTAACTCATACTAAATTCCCCCTTGACATCAGTGTGTTTTATTTTTTGTAGGTTTTTTTTTTTTTTTTGAGAAGATTTTGCTATAGGGTGCGTGCGCTCTCCAGAAAGACAGAGAGACAGAGACAGAGAGACAGAAAGCGAGAAATCACCACCCAGGGGGGATGGCCACGCCGCAATCTCTTCTCCCCCATTCTCCTCTCAGGATCTTGGGCACACACGCACATGCCCCTGGCGTGAGTTTAAGCCACTGGGTCCCGGACTCGAACCGCATTCGACTGCATGGGAGTCCAGCAACATAGCCCTTACACTAACTGCTGGTCCCAACATCAGTGTTTTGAAGTCTCTTCTTACTGCTGCACCTTCGGGCACGCAGTTCCTTCTGCTTGAGCCTCTTCTCTCTTCCCCTAGGTTGTGTCTTTGAGGCAAGCTCCTACTCAGCCTTCGAAACTCACTAGGTCACCACTTCCCCTGAAGCCTTCCTTAAATGCAGTCCTCCCCTTAGGGCTCCCCTCAGCCTTGGTACTTACTCTCTCCTCCACCACAGCCAGTCCACACAGAGGCCGCATCAGCTTTAACCTGCGAGGTGCATGGCCCAGGGCTGGCCTTCAATACATGTGCTTGGAACTCAGACTGGAAAAGAGGATTTAGAACTTTAGTTTCTAGCTCTGTACAATGCAGCCAGCGCTGGCTCTGCCACCTGTCACTCGAAAGACACTGAGCCAGGAAAGAGCTTCCCTAACACCTCCCACAACTGGTTAGGAAATGAACTTGTCCACATGCCCCCCAAAGGGACCTGGGGCTGCCTGGGAAGAGCTCATTCCTCCCAGCAGGGAATGACCACCTGCCAGAGGAGCCTTGGAGGAGCTCAGGCCATAGCTCCCCCTTCCTTCAGGGCCCATACAGCAAGAGGCAGCCAGGAAAGGGCACCCCTATTTCCTCCCACAGAGACGAGGCAGTCTGCAGGGTATTCAGCCCAGTAGTACCACAGACGTGGGCTATGACGCGATGTAACAGAGGACTAGGGCCAACGAGAAAAAGATTTCATATACGTTTTTTTTTTTCTACTACTGAGCAACAACCTCCCCCCATTCTCTCACCTGTAAATCTCGCGTTGAGTATACCATTTGCTCCGTTAATGAGACGAGAACATTCCTTGCCCTCCCAGCTGAAGGAAATGTCCCTCCTGGCTTCCTCTCAGTTGCGTTCCTTTAGCAGGCACATTTTGGGGTGTTGGGAAAATGAGGCTCGGAGGGGTGAAAAACTTGACCAAGCACACAGTGATAGCACTGGCGGCCAGAGTGCGGGCACAGGTAAAGCCAGGTGTTTTAAATGACTAGAGGATTGCCGCCCTTTTTCCCAGGGGGAGCTTTGAAAAGTGCTCCTGCCAGGAGATGGGGTGGGCTGAGTAGGCAGGGCTGAACCACAGAGACAAGTCTAGGGACCTGGGGAAGCAAGAGACAAACATGAGCTTGCATTTCCTCATCCGGGGACGAGGACGTAGGGCCCTTTTCCCAATGAGACGGACGCCTAGGCGTGGAGCGCCGTCTTCATCACCCCCACTTAACGGACGGGGAAGCCAAGGCCCAGAGCGGGGCGTGCCGGGCTCAAGACCACAGTGGCAGCCCCAGGACAAGGTCCAGGCCTGGGCCGTCCAGCCTGGGTGCTCCCTTCTCCACCACCATGGTGGCCACTCCTCACCCTCCCTGGCCTTGACCGGTGCCTCTGTGGTCTCCTGAGAGAAATGCAGGGAAGGGAAGGACTCCAGCCTCCATCCAGCCCCCCTCCCCACAGTCAGGGCTGCTTCCCAGGAGGACAGATGTTTCACCAAATGGCACATGCACGTGCTTCTCCCTGGCTTAGGAAGAAGGTGGGCGCTGAGAAGTGGTGCCAGCTGGTTGGGCAAAGGGAACCGCAGCCACACCTGAGGATTTAAATAGCCACCGCCTTCTCTGGGAACAGAAGGGCCTGCTCGGAGCCTGCCACAGCCCAGGAGTGACGGGCTCCTCCTCCCAGAGTTCCTGGGGCCATGCTCCCTTCAGCCTGGCATGCAGGACCCTGGCCTGGCGGTCCTTCAGGCCCAGCACTGGACGGCTGTTATCATAACCTCCCTGCCAGGGCAGGGGTCCTTGCTGCTGGATCCTGCCTCAGGGGCACCCAGCCTCTGCTATCGGCTGGTCGGCTGCCATGACAGCCCACAGTGTCGTGCAGTGATTTAATTGCACGGAACGTGTTGGAATCCAGGCTCCAGAACTACTTCGTGTCTGTGTGACCTTAAGCAAATTATTTAACCTCTCTGTGGCTCGGCTGCCCAGGTGTAAAGTTAGAGTAGTATCAGTCCCTCCTTCACCGTGTCGCTTAGGTCAGGGCCTCTCTGACTCCCAGGGGCACGGGAATCACCTGTAGGTCTTGTTTAACTGCAGGTTCTGACTTTTCCCCACGGGGCCAGGGTGGGCTAAGATTCTGCATGGCCAGCAGGCCATAGCAGTGCTGCAGTCCTCGGGTCACACTGAGTTTCAAAGGACTGCCTTGCCCTGAGAGCCCTGACGAGGGTCATGGCAGGGTTTTGACACCAGTGACAGACTTTCATCATGGGGAACGTCTCTATGGCAGAAGGTGGAGTGGGAGGAGGCCAGTAGTTTAGGGTGAGATGAAGTTCCTGGGTGGGGGGTCAAGTTACAGGTTACAGGGGTCAAGAAGATGGCTGGGGCCAGCCAAGTGGCATGGTGGCTAGCCAGGTGGCATGGTGGCTAGAGCTCATATGGCCGACTGCATGGTTCAAGTCTCAGACCCAGCAACTTGAAAAGCTGCTGGACACATGTGCACGCATGCTCAGAACCCCGAGGAGAAGGGACGGTGGCATGGTCATCCCCTCTACGGAGTGCTTTCTCACTTCTCTCTCTTGTACATGCCCTGTAGCAAACTGTTTTAAAAGGAAAGAAAATAAGAAGAGGGTGATAGGACTCTTAACTCATCCAATTCACTTCTTCTTCTTTTTTTTTTTTTTAAGAGATTTTTGCTATAGGTTACTTGCCAGAGAGACAGAGAGACAGAAAGTGAGAAATTACCCTCCTGGAGGGATGGCCGCACCACAGTCCCTTCTCCATTCTCCTCTGGGATTTTGGAAACACACACACACACACCAGGTGTGAGTTTCAAGTCAGCAGGTCCAGGACTCAAACCTTGTTGACTACGTGGGAGTCCAGCGAAGGAATCATTACGCCATCTGCTGGTCCCATTCAGTTCACTCATAGACACAGAGATCAGAGCCCAGAGAGGGTGGCTAACCTAGGTAGGGCTCACAGCACTGGGAGGACTTATGCCCATAGGTCCTTGGCCCCCCACCCTCCCTGCCTGTCAGCCCTCTGGGGGCTCTCCTGGTCTGTGCACCGTTTCACATCTTAGCACGCCAAGAACATGGAGGCACTAATGAGGGCCGTGGGTCTCTGAAACGTCTGACCACTTTCACACTCATGGCAATCCCATTTTACAGACCAAAAAACTGAGACGGGGCTGGCCCTGCAGGCTAGTGGTTAAGGAAGCCACATCTCACATGGCCAACAGAGGTTCAAATCCCAGACCCAGTGGCTTAAAAAAACATGCTGGGCACATGTGCATGTGTGCCCCAAATCCCAATAGAATAGGAAAATGGAGAAGGAAGGATTGGGGTATGAGCACATCTCATCGTGGGGATGCTTTCTCCTTCCGTCTCTGCCTCTCTCTGTGAGTGCACAGCCTTCTGGCCAGGAAAACAAAAACAAAAAGAGCTGGAGAGAGGAGGCCCACAGCCCTAGACTGGACCCCCGGGCAGACTGACTTCACCTGAGAGCTAGCACTACCCCCGCAGGGCCAGGTCAGGACCAGCGTGGATACCCACGTGAGCAGGCGAGGATGGGAACCCCGCGAAGGAGTTCAGACTGTAGGATGACGTAAGGACAGCAGTGGGTCACTGTCCACAGGGCGCCTCCAACTTGCTAGCTCAGCCAGGTGCCAGCACGCAGGACCCGGCTTGTCCTGGCACCGGCGTTAGCACGCGGGTGTACCAGCCCAGAGAGGCTCGGTGGCCAGGTTGGGGTCGGGCGCAGGACTCCGGCTTATGAGGAGTGGGGACAGAGGACACTCAGGCACAGAGGAGGCAGGCGTGGAGCACAGAACGGACCTGAGCGCGAGGTCCGGGGTCGCGGCCTCGGGGCGCGGGCCGGAAGCCCCCTGGTTCTCCAGGTCGGCGGGCCCCGCCCGGGTCGGAGGCGCTGGGATGGGCGGGAGGCGGGCCCTCCCGGCGGCGCCGCTTCCTGGCTCCCCACCCCCGCATCCTCGGCGACCTGAGCCACCTCCTGGCCATGATTTTGCTCCTGGGGAAGATCTGGAGGTCCAAGTCTTGCACGGGTGAGGACGCCCCGGGCGGGAAAGGGGCCCTCGCTGGCCAGCCCCGGCCCCCGCCTGCGGGGTGCGGTGGGCCCTCCCCACTGTCTGCTTGGGCTGGGGACTTGGGCTTGGGTTCTTAAAAAACTATTCTTGCACAGATCAGCAAAAAAAGTAAAGTTGTACAGCATCTAAGGAGACCGTGGAGATTCCGCAGGAGACGCC
>NW_006159956.1:503703-509649 GCF_000334495.1 Tupaia belangeri chinensis
TGAACACCCTCTCCCCCCAGCCAGGCGCCCCGGTTATTCCCCAGCCCCCACTGGGGAGGAGGGAGATTTGGACTCAGGAAGTAGCCCCCAACTCTCTCCCCAGCCCCTCCCAGCCCTCTCCAAGGACTGGCCTTCTTCCCTCCCCTGCCCACTGTGGCTGTGATGTGGCAGGAGAGGCCCTGGCCTGGCCCAGGTGTCTGGGCGCTTCCTCTGGAACAGAAGCCCAGGAGGCTTGGAGCGGTGCCCTGTTTGCCCAGCAGTCTGCTGAGGGCTTGGAGAAGCTTCCAGGCTAGGCTGGTGGCCACAGACCCCATGCAATCAGACTGCCCAGCCTCCTGCGGCCATCTTTGTCCCCTGGAGTACTGGAGGTGCCTGCCCTGTGCTTGGCACGGAGTGGGGGTGCAGAGATGAGCTGGGCAGGCAGAGCGCCCCTGAAGGCTCCAAGGATGGATCAGCTCCGTCCTGGCCCCGAGGTCTGAGCCCTGTGTGCTCCTCACATCGGTCTTGTTGCCATGTGTGCGAGGGTGTCCATTTCACAGGTGGGAAAGGGAAGCAGGCCGGTAGGAGCAGGCTCATGGACCCAGCGCTCACCGGGATGTTAGGGGCTTCAGTGATGTTTCTTCTTGGTCATGAAAAGTGTCCCCCAGCCCCACCAGAATGTCCAGCCCAGAGGAGTAGTTAGAGAAGGCGCAGGCTGGGCCAGACCCACCGGGAATCAGGCCGATCACCGCTCAGCATCGCACTCCCCAGGCACTCCATCTGTTTAGAATGAAAACCAGACCTGTCAGTGCCTGGAGGGAGGGAGGGGACAGGGATGAGATGAGGAGCCGGAGATGAGGGAGCAGCCTGGGCAGGTCTGCGGGAGCCGGGATAAGGATCCATCCGGGCCTGGTCTGAAGGACATTTGGAAGCCACTTAACTTGAAGCAGAATTTTGTTTTTTAAATAAAAATTCTCCATCTGGGGTTGTTGGGTGGGCAGCAGCGAGGGCCCTGAGGGTATCGAGTTGGGGAAGAGGGGAGGGTTTGTGGTGTTGGTGACTGATGCGGTGTGAGGAACAAAGGGGGACAGACTCAAGCATGGCTCCTGGTTCAGGAGCTTGATCCTGGAGGGGATGGTGGTGCTATTTCTGGAGAAGGGGAGAGGGGAGCTGGTTCCAGGGGAGTAGTGTGTTTGGTCTGGGCCATGGGGAGTTAGAGGTGTTCCAAGGCTGCCCCACGGCAGGGGATGGACAGGTGAATCTGCAGGTCAAAACCTGGAGTGGCGTTCAGAGCTGGAGGGGACCTGGCATAGGAGGGCGATCATGGCCACAGGGGTTGCTGATTTGACACAGGGCCAGAGGCGGCCTGGGACCAGTGGAGAGGACGGGGCAGCCTGAAGCAGCGAGACGCCAGTAGTGTGGGTGCCCCCAGGAGGCAGGAGAAGAGAAGAGTGTGGTCTGGGACACGCCGAGCTGGCCCGCTCTGGAGACTGGGGAGCCAGGGCAGTGGGCTTTTGAATGCAAAACCCTGGGCATCATTGAGGGCAGCAAAGGAGACTAAGGCGTGTGATGACAAAATGCTGCATAGATTCCTGGACTGGATCTTGCTGTGGCAAAAGGGTGGCACAGAAAAACTGGCGACATTGGAATAAAGCCTGGAGTTGGGTCGCTGCTGCTGGGCCGATGTCGTTTCGGCGTGTCGATAAAGTCCCGCTGAGTGTGAGATGAACAGCGCAGGCTGAGTGAACTCTTGCTACTGTCTTTACAGCTCTCAAATCTAAAGTCCCTTCAAAAAAAAAAAAGTTAAAAAAAGAAAGCACCCAAAGCAGTCGAGAACGTGGGGAGAGTACAACGGCGGTGTGCCGGCTCAGGGCACCCGTGTGTGTCACGTGGGTACGGGCACCAGTGGAGAGCTGCAGGGGTGCACACCGAGGCTCCGGGATCCTTTTCTCTTTACAGTTTTTAAAGTTAATTTTATCTATTTCTTGAAAGAGGGAGAGACAGGTACCTCAACAGGGATCGGAACCCGGGCCTCTCATGGCTTCGGCGTCACACAGTGGCGTCTGTATCACTGTGGGGGGAGGGGGGGCCTGCGCTTTTAAATGTCATTTTATTTCTGTTTTACAAAGACTGAAAATATTACAACTTTTATGACTTGAGAAAAGCCTTTTCTTTGTTTTGCTATGGAGTGTGTTCACCAGAGAGAGACAGAGATAGGGGGTACATGAGGAAGCACCCCTCCCGGGAAATGGCCACCCTGCAATTCCTTCTCCAGTCTCCTCTCTGGATTTTTGCCACCCCCACCCCCACCCCGCCACACACACTCACCAGCATGATCTCCAAGGCACTGGGGTCAGGGACTCAAACCACAGTCAGCCGTGTGGGACCCAGCTGCCTTAACCTCCACACTACATCTAGCCCCAAGAAAAGCCTTTTTCCACCCCAAGATTTTTGCTATGGGGCCAGTGTGTTGTCAGCAGTGAGAAATCACCTCCCGGGGTGATGGCCAAGCTGTAATCCCTTCTCCTACAGAATCCTCCTGGGATTTTGGGCATGCACACACACACATGCCTGGCATGGTTTTCAAGCCCCCAGGTCCAGGACTTGAACTGTGGTTGGCCATGTGGGAGTCCAGGGCCTTAGTCACCACGCCACCTGCTGGCCTGAAAAGCCCTCTTAGTCTTCATATTTTGGAAAATAAAGTAGAATGCTCCCCTGGCCCCGGGCCGTCCTCTGCCTGCTCAGTTTCTCCTGGTGTGGCAACACCTTGCAGTGTCAGCCAGCTGTTCCCCAGAGATGGAGCTCTGGGGTTGTCAGTGGGTCTCTGGGGCAGGACAGAGATGCCCAACCCTCCCCCCCACATCCCCCCCACATCCACACACACACTCGATTCACCCTGGCCCCGACTTCCGACTTCCCCAGAGCAGGAACCAAGGCGGTCCCACGCAGGGGGACTGAGGACTGGGTGCCCAAGTATTTTGGAGACTGGGAGACAGATTACAACTTAGCAGCAGGACACTCGAGGGGCCTGACAGGAAAGGGTTAGTTCCTGGCCCTCAGGGGCAATAGCACATGGGCAAGGGGTCTTCGCTAAGTGGGAGCAGATGCTCTAGAGGCCTGCCTAGCCCTGGGCTCTGTGCTCGCGAGTCTGTTCTCAGTGTCTCCTGTCCCCTTCCGGCCACAGGCATCTCAGGGAAGAGCCAGATCCTCTTTGCCCTGGTCTTCACCACCAGGTACCTGGACCTGTTCTCCAACTTCATCTCTATCTACAACACAGTAATGAAGGTGAGTGGCCGGGGGGTGGTGGTGGTAGGCTAGCCCAGCCCCCACAAACCTCGAAGTGGCCTGCTTGGGAGCTCCGCTGTGGAGCCAGGCCAGCCCGGTGTGAATCCACACTTCGCAGCTCAGCAGCTGCGTGACCTGGACTTGGCAAGGCCTCTGGTCTGTTTGTACGTCAGGTCCCTCATGTGCAAAATGAAGCTGAGACTAGTACCCACCTCCGAGGGTTTGAATGGCAAGTGAAATGAGGTAATCAATCTAAATGCAGGGGCCCAGATGGTGGCTCACAGTACACCGCGGCGCTCTTCTGTGTCCGTTACCTCCCTGCACTCACCGGGTGCACGTCTCCACGGCCCGCGCTGGCTGAGGCTAGGGGGACCATGGAATGAGCACCTGGTGGGGATACTGTCAGCCTGCTCACTCATGGAAGGAAGAAAACATTTCAAACGAATTTCGAACTAGGGTTACATGTTAAAGACTAGGGAGCTACTTCTGGGAGTAAGGAAGGGCCTCTCTGAGGACCAGCAGTTGGCGTAATGGCTATGTCGCTGGACTCTCATGTAGTCGACCACGGTTTGAGTCCTGGACCCGATGGCTTAAACTCACGCTGGGCATGTGTGTGTGCGTGCGTGCCCAAGATCCTGAGAGGAGAAAGGAGGAGAAGGGATTGAGTTGTGGGCATCCCCCCTAGGGGTGATTTCTTGCTGTCTCTAGGTCTTTCTCTGTCTTTCTGGCGAGTACATGTGCCCTATAAAAAAACCTCTCCCCCCCCTCAAAATAAGGAAGGGCCTCTCTGAAGAGGTCACGTGGAAGCCAAAATCTGAGTGACCACAGGAACCAGCCACGTAAAGATCAGAGGAAAAGATCCCAAGCAATGGGAATAGCTGGTGCAAAGACCCCTGAGACAGGAACCAGCATTCAGGGACAGACAGAAGGCCGGGACAGTGGGAGCTCAGCGGGCGAGGGCCGCCTGCCACTGGCAGGGGTGCCGGGAGCTGGGGGGGGGGGGCCCCCCCTGCCACTGGCAGGGATGCCGAGAGCTGGGAGGGCAGACGCTGAGGTCACACTCTGGGTTTCATTCCGTGATGGGAGGCTGTTGCTTTGAAGCAAGGCCTTGTTTTACTGAAGACTAAGCACCTGCTGTCTCACTGACGTCCCAGGCCCTGGGCTGTAGACTATTAGGTGATGTTGGGAGAAGCATTTTCTGAGCTTCTGACCAATCATCCTGGCTCTTTAAGGCAACATCCTCTTGTGGAAGGAGCCCAGGTTTCAGTTAGGAAAGTGGGATGTAACTGGATATACTGATAACGAAGACTTAAAACAAGAGTGATTTTTTTAAAAAAAGAATTACGTATTTATTTATTTAATTCCATTTGTCATTATTTTTTTAATTTGACCAGAGAAAGAGAGAGAAAGGAAAAGTGAGAAAGCAAGCTGTCAGGTCCAGGACTTGAACCACGGTCAGCCATGTGGGAATCAGCGCCGTTAACCATCACACCTTTAACTGGTCACCTGCTGGCCCCAATTTTTTTGTTTGTTTTGTTTTGTTTTTGTTTTTGTTTTAACTATAGGATGTGTGTGCTCACCAGAAAGACAGAGGGACAAAAAGTGAGAAATCACTCTCCGGGGTGGGGGATGGCCACACCACAATTCCTTCTCCTCCATTCTCCTCTTGGGATCTTGGGCACACATGCACAAGCGCCTGGCGTGAGTTTAAGCCACCGGGTCCAGGCCCTAAATTGAGGTCAACTACATGGGAGTCCAGCGACATAGCCATTACACCAACTGCAGGTCCCCAATTTTTTTTGAGAGAGAGATTTTTGCTATAGGGCTCATACACTTGCAAGAGAGGCAGAAAGAGAGAAATCATCCCAGGAGGGATGGCCACACCATAATCCCTTCTCCTTCATTTGATCCTCTTGTGATTTTGGGCACACATACACACATGCCCAGCATGAGTTTTTTAAGCTGTGGGCCTGGGACTCGAACCATGGTCGACCACGTGGGAATCCAGCATTATATAACCATTATGTCACCTGCTGGTCCCAATAAGGGTGATTTTAACAAGATAAAGGCTTCTTTTTTTCTCTTTCATGAAATCTGGAGGTGGGCAGGTCAGGGTTAGGATGGTAGTTCCTAGCTCTTTTAAAAAGAGAACCTAGGGGACCAGCAGTTAGCGTAATGACTATGTTGCTGGACTCCCATGTAGTTGACCACAGTTTGAGTCCCAGACCCGGTGGCTCAAACTCACGCCGGGCACATGTATGTGTGTGCCCAAGATCCCGAGAGGAGAATGGAGGAGAAGGGATTGCGGCATGGCCATCTCCCCTGGGGCGGGGGTGGTGGAGGTGATGTCTCGCCTTCTGTCTCTCTGTTTCTCTCTGTCATTCTGGCGAGTATACACGCCCTATAGCAAAAACCTCTTAAAAAAAAAAAAAAAACAGAGAGAGCCTAGGAGAACAGTGGAGGAGAGGGACAGAGAGATAGGAAGTGAGAAGTCATCCCCCCAGGGGAGATGGCCACACTGCAGTCCCTTCTCCAGTCTCCTCTTGGAGGTTTTGGGTGCACACACACACGCCCAGTATGATTTTCAAGCTTCCAGGTCTGGGACTCAAACTGTGATCAGCCATGTGGGTATCCAGTGCCTTAACCACCGCACCACCTACTGGCCTCCTGACCCCATGGGTA
>NW_006159956.1:509680-527117 GCF_000334495.1 Tupaia belangeri chinensis
GGGTAAGCCTTTTTTTTTTTTTTTTTTGAGAGAGAGAGAGTTTTGCTATAGGGTGCATGTGCGAGAGACAGAAAGCAAGAAATCACTCCCCTCTTGGGGCATGGCCATGCTGCAATCCCTTCTCCATTGTCCCCTCATGACTTTGAGCATGCATGTACACGCACCCAGTGTGTTTTATGTCGCTGAGTGTGGGACTCACACAGTGGCTGACTACATGAGAATCCTGCCACGTAACCATTACACCATCTGTTAGTCCCTGGGTAAACCCTTTTAAAAGAGCTTTCCCCAAAGTCCACCCCATGACTTCCATCTGTATGTCACTGACCACCCTTATCTGCAAAGGGGGCTGGGAAGTGTAATTTTTAGTTGAACCTAATAGGAGTCCTGTTTCTAAGGGAAAGACTCCATGACAGAAATTCTACCTATGCTGTAGGGTGATTGCAAAGATTACATGAGGTAATATATGAGAGGAATTTAAAGAAAAGTTCATAGAAGGGCCAGTCTGTGACCTGGTGGTCAAGGGAGCTAGATTCCACATGACCAACTGCATGGTTCAAGTCCTGGACCCAGTGGCTTGAGAACACATCGGGCACATGTATGAGGGTGCCTTCTCCCTATCCCTCTCTGTCTCTCTCTAGTGAGCACATATACCCTTTTGAAAAACATTTTTTAAGTTCATGGAAAAATGGTGTTAAGGTATGAGTTTATTTTTGGTGCAAAAAAATTTGAAATCCATTTTTTTATAATATGAATTTTTCTTTTCTTTTTTTTGAGAGGTTTTTGCTACAGGGCATGTGTGCTCACCAGAAAGACAGAGAGACAGAGAGAGACAGAAAGCAAGAAATCACCCCCAGGAGGGATGGCCACACTGCAATCCTTTCTCCTCCATTCTCCTCTCGGGATCTTGGGCATACACGCATATGCGCCCAGCATGAGTTTTAAGCCACCCGGTCTGGGACTCAAACCGCAGTCGGCTACATGGGAGTCCATTGACATAGCCATTATGCCAACTGCTGGTCCCCATAATATGGATTTTTCATTAACTTTTTTTTAATTTGCCAGAGGGTGTGTGTGCTTGCCAAAGAGAGAGAGAGACAGAGACTGAGACAGAGGGTAAGGGAAGTGAGAAAGCACCCCTAGGGGGTATGTCACACGGCAATCCCTTCTCCATTTCTCCTTCCTTTTGGGACCTAGAGTATGCATGCATATGCCCTTGGCCTGTTTTTAGGCTGCTGGGTCCAGGACTTGAACAGTGCAGTAGGCCATGTGGGATCCAGCCACCTTACCCACCACACAACTGGCAAGCCTCTATGAACTTTTGGAAGATTCCTTGGCTAATACCTAGACAATACTTAACCAAAATGAGTTTTCTCTTCCATATTAGATATGTCCCTCTGGGACCCAGACATGCTGTTACTAGGACTGGAATAATGCACGAAGAACGGTACTTGAGGGGTGTTGAACTCATTCTTGCAAACTTGAGTCCGAAGTTGCTGTCACATAAGCATCACACGTCACTCGCCTAGCTCACGTCTGCCTGGGGCAAACTGCAGACCAGGCCTTGGCAGAGCCGAGCTAGGGTTAGGGTTCTCAGAGGTCCGTTTCCGCATTTCTGAGATGAAGCAGGATCACCACCGTGTTGATCATTGATTCACTCACTCCAGCCTTCTTTGTCTTATGCCAGGTCCTGAGCTAGGAGCTACCTGGCGGTTCAGAGGTGGGCTAAGCCCTTAATGAGTCCCTTGTTCACATTTAAAACTCTTGTGTCCCTGGGATGCAGTGACTATTTTACATAGAACTATGGTGACAGTATTTGTGCCTCATTCTAGTGAACAAAACTTTTTCTTTTTCTTCTAGAGGGTGCGTGCATTCACCAGACAGGTAGACAGTGAGAGAAAGGGATTTGGAGCACGCACACATGCGCCCAGTGTGTTCCTCAATCTACCAGGCCCAGGACTTGAAGTGTGTGGCTGGCCATATGCAGCCTGGTTGCTTTAATCATCAGGCCATAGAGATGGACTGAAAAAAAAATGACTTCTTTGAGGAAATAACAGCCTGAGTCATGAAGTACAAATAGAAGTCCAAACAGGTGAGATCACCTGGAAACTTAGAAATGCAACTTGGGGGGTCAGCAGTTAGCGTAATGGCTATGTTGCTGGACTCCCACGTAGTCGACCGCGGTTCGCGTCCCAGACCAGGTGGCTTAAAACTCACGCTGGGCACGTGTGTGTACGTGCCCAAGATCCCGAGAGGAAAATGGAGGAGAACGGATTGCAGCGTGACTATCCCCCCCAGGGGGTTGATTTCTCGCTTTTTATTTCTCTGTCTCTCTCTGCCTGTCTGGCGAGTGCACGCACACTATAGCAAAAACCTCTCCAAAAAGAAAAAAAAAGAAATGCAAGTTGGGGCTGGCAGGTGGCATGGTGGTTAAAGTGTTGGACTCCCACATGGACAACCATGGTTTGAGTCCCAGATCTGTTAGTTTGCTTTCGCTCTCTCTCTCTCTGGTTAGATTTTTTTTTCTTTTTTTGGAAGAGATTTTTGCTATAGGGCGCATGCACTCACCAGAGAGACAGAGAAAGAAAGTGAGGAATCACGCCCTGGGGTGGTAACTACGTTGAAATCTCTTCCCCTCCATTCTTCTCTTGGAATTTTGGGCACACACACACACACACACACACACACACACACACGCCCGGCGTTTTAAGCTGGGGGTTCAGGACTTAAACTGCGGTTGACTATGTGGGAGTCCAGCGATGTAACCATTATGCCATCTGCTGACCCCAATAAATAAAACTTAAAAGAAATAAAAAAGAAAGAAATGCAAATTCTCAGGCCCACCCTGACCTGTGACATAAAAAAAAAAAAAAAAATCTGGGGGCTGGGAAGGGTCAGCCATCTGTGTGATTCTGATGCACTTCTTTGAGAATCTGTGGCTGAGGTTGGAGGCTGTATCTGAATAGTCATTATGTGCTGAAAGATGGCCACTGTAATTAGAATGCTTTGCTGGAGGAGAGATGGCCAACGACAGGCTCAAACAGTGACAGGCCCCGTGGAGGATGCTCGTAACTCACTCACACACATACAGGAACTTGAGCGGTTTTTGGTTTTTCAGTTGTCAGAGTGCACATGTGCTCACCCAAGAAAGGAGAGACAGAGAGGAGAGAGAGAAAGCACCCCCTGCATGGGGTTTGATCCTGCCACAATCCCTTCTCTGTCAGGATTTGGGGCATGCACACACATGTACCTGGCCCAGTTTTCAAACCTCCAGGACCAGACTTTGAATTGCTTGGTTAGCCATGAGGGATCCAGTTTCCTTAACCACTAGGACATGGGGCCTACCTAAGGTTTTAAAGTTGTTTTAAGAGTCCTGACAGAGACCAGCCAGAGGCATAGTGGTTAAGGGAGCTGGGTCCCATATGGTCAACAGAATGGTTCAAGTCCTGGACCCAGTGGCTTGAAAAACACCCTGGGTATATGTGCATGTGTGCCCCAAATTCTGAAAAATAAAGGGATTGCAACATGGCCATCCATTCTGGGATGTGATTTCTCACCATTCTCCCCCCTTTCCTTCCCCCTTTCTCTGTCTCTCTTTCTCTGATGAGTATGTGCATCTTAAAGCAAAGGGAAAAAAAAGTCCTGAGATGCCCCTCCTAAGTCCCCCGAAAAATCCCAAAATATATTTTTTTTTGAGAGGTTTTTGCTATAGGGCTCACGCACTCACCAGAAAAGACAGAGACAGAGAGATAGAAAGAAATCACCCCCCCGGGGGAATGGCCACACCACAATCCCTTCTCCTCCATTCTCGTCTCGGGATCTTGGGCATGAGCGCACACGCGCCCGGCATGAGTTTAAGCCACTGGGTCCAGGACTCAAACCACAGTCGGCTACATGGGAGTTCAGCGACATAGACATAACACTAACTGCTGATCCCGATATCCTATGTTTTGATAGGTGGGATAGCCAGGCCATCTTTGACAACTGGTGGTAGCACTATTGGTCTCATCAAGAAGCACTGAGTTCCTTACCAAAATGAACTTCCATAGTAAGCCACTGCCCCTAGAGAAATTGCAAACGCAGCTCATCTCTTCATTGTCCTTAAGTTTGGGAGGCTTTGAAGCTTAGCAAATAGACTGCAAAATTACCTCAATCCCATGTTTCTTTCACTTTTCAGGTGGTTTTTCTCCTCTGTGCCTATGTCACAGTATACATGATCTATGGGAAGTTTCGGAAAACATTTGACAGTGAGAATGACACTTTCCGCTTGGAGTTTCTTTTGGTCCCGGTTATTGGCCTTTCCTTCCTGGAGAACTACAGTTTCACGGCACAGGAGGTAAGGGAAGGGCTTACCGAAGAGCACGTTCCCTGGGGTAAGCATGCTCTCTAGCAGCCTTTCTCTGACCTTGGTGATGTGTGGGCCTGCCTTCTGCTCCAACTGCGACAACTCGTGTACCATCCAATCTGAAGTTAGGACAAATTGGCAAACCATTCACAATTCTCTGCTTGACAACGGCACATCTAAGCAGTCATGTTCATAAACCAAACAGAACCATCCTGCCTGATGAGACCTTGTGTCCAGCAGTTGTTTAGCACGCCCCTAGAATATAGCCCAGGCTGAGATTTTTTTTTTTTTTTTTGGTTTTCTATTACTTTTGTTATAGCACAAGCGCTCCCCTGGGGAGATGGCCATGCTGCACTCCCTTCTCCATTCTCAGGATTTGGGGCATGCATGTACATGCCATGATCCCAGTGTGATTTTCAAGCTGAGGTCCAAGACTCAAACTGCAGTCAGCCACATGGGATCCAGCTGCCTTAACCACCACTCCATTGAGTGGCCCCAGGCCCAGAGATTTTAAGCTCAGGTCTGGGCTGTGGCTTACAAATCTGTGGACATCAGCTATTGAGATTCTCATGCTGGTGTGTACATTGTTTGGAAAAAGCTGTGGTTTTAATCATGCCGAGTTTATACAACAAAATTCTGCAACATTTAAATATGTTTGAGGCCAGTCCTGCTGTGGCCTAATGGCTAATGGAGCCAGATCCCACATGGCTGACCAAGTGATTCAAATCCTAGACCTGCTGGCCTTAAAGCCACACCAGACCTGTGTATGTACATGCCCCAAATCCTAACGGGATGGAGAAATGAAGAGATTCCAGCATGAACTCATGCCACTGTGGGGTGCTTTCTCCTTCCCCGTCTTTCTGATAAGCACATGCCCCTTCTGGCAATTAAATTTTTTTTTAAAAAAATGTTCAATAGAAATGCTCAGAATATGGTGTGGAAAAAGTGGTATGCATACTTGAATCTTAAAATATGTAATCTAAAAATCTGGGCCAATCAGGTGGAATTGTGGTTCTCTCTGATGATCAATTTTGTGGTTTGTCCCAGACTAGTGGCTTGAAAAGCACACCAGGTATGTGTGTACACTAGCCCCAAATCCTGAGAGAATGGGTGACTTCTGTCCTGCTCAGTACACGTATTTAGTAACTATGCTTGTTTAGAGGGGTCTCTTCCATCTCAGTCTTGCTCAGCCTCTGTTCTCTCTCAGATCCTCTGGACTTTCTCCATTTACCTGGAGTCAGTGGCCATCTTGCCCCAGCTCTTCATGATCAGCAAGACCGGAGAGGCTGAGACCATCACCACACACTACCTGTTCTTCCTGGGTCTTTACCGGGCACTCTATCTGGCTAACTGGATCAGGAGATACCAGACTGAAAATTTCTATGACCAAATTGCAGTGGTATCGGGAGTAGTACAAACCATCTTCTACTGTGACTTTTTCTACTTATATGTGACCAAAGGTAGGTGCTGAGAGAACAGGACTGTTACTGGCACTGGTCCAAAGCGTTACTCATCCATTCAATAAACACTTGGAGCAGGGTCAGCCTCATAGCAAGGCAGAGCGGCAGAGCACTGTGCAGAGGCTGGGTCCCATGTAGCCAACCAGGGTTGGAGCCCCAGGATCCTGACAGGATACAGGGTAGGAAGGGGGGACTGCAGCACGTGTGGGCTTTCCCATGCATGCACATACGTACCCTCTGACATGATTTTTTAAATACTTGAATGGGTATGTAGGTGAACAAGTCTCTATCCTTCATGGAATTTAGGTTCCAAGATGAGGAAGAGAAAGGTCAGAAAGTACCATGGAAAAAATAACAGTAACATGTGTAATATATACTGTGTAGAGGCAGGACAGCTTTGAAGTGGTATTTGACATACATGGTTAAGAAAAAACAGAAAATAGTCCAGAGCTTAGGCAGGAATCTGCTTGGGGAGATAATGGGGGAAAACAGATGTGATCACTCTCCATAAAGTTTCAGGTCAGGCAAGACCAGTTCACAGGGCTCAAAAGCCAGAAGAGGTTTGGGTTTCAAGTTATGAAATAATGAAAGTTTTTAAAAATTATAAAGGGGCCAGCAGGTGGCATGGTGGTTGAGGTGCTTGTCTCCAACATGGCCAACCACAGTTCAAGTCCCAGACCTGGTCGCTTGCTTCATTTTCTCCTTTTCTCTGCTGCTACGTGGTGAGCATGTGTACCCTACAGCAAATTTAAAAATAGTAAAAATCTTTTCCACCACGCCACCTGCTGGCTCCTCCCAAAATAGTAAAATTTTAAGAAAAATTATAAAAAGAGGTTTGGGTTTGCATTCTATTGCCGAGGGCAGTTAACAGAGGGGTCACTTAAAAAAACCCATGGGCTGACTGAGCCTAGGGATTAACGGATACAAAGTGTACAGTTAAAAAAGCAGTTCTCATTGGTATGGCAAAATCTAACTTCATCTCTATTTTCTTCCAGTCCTTAAAGGAAAGAAGTTAAGTCTTCCGGTACCAATTTGACAGCCCTCAGAGACGGTCTACAAAGATATGAGCAAATCATTCTGAATGTCTTCCTTGGCAACTATGACTTAGGATTAAATCAGAAAGTCAGAAAAATGCTTAATACAGATTTCAGCAAAGCACTGATATAGAGGTAATGAAAAACCTGGGCCTACTGCCCAAGTATGGAGCTTCACAATGTCAACTGAAACAAGAAATCTTAACATCCAAATTTTGTTTGCTCTCTAAGATCCTAGTTTCAGACTCATGCTAAAGCAGCCAACCCCAATCTAGAGTATACCTCTGTGTATAAAGATGCCACACTTAAAGAGCAGTGGAAACCGATGCCTTTGTCCTGATCTGCACTTTCCAGGTAGACGATCAAGGTTTAAGTAGTCAAGACATGAAAGGTGATGGCTGGGTGTGGGAAATATTCACTTCCACACTGCCTTCAAGCCACAAACTAAACTGGACAGTTTTGGTTGGAGTTTGGTAGTAATTCTTTTATTTGCCAAACAATACATGTGCTTTCCAGAGAAAGCTCCCCACAGTGGGTCATGGTGATATACCGTAATCCCCTCCTCTCCATTTCTCCACCTTGTCAGGATTTTGGCCATGCATGTATACCTCCCTGGCCACTGGAGCTGGGATTCAAACTATTCAGTAGGCTATACGGCATCCCACTGCCTTAACTACCATGGCATACCATAAAGCCTGCCCTAGAGTCAAATAGCTGTACCCCCCATCTTTAACACTGGCTCACTGGGATCTATGTGCAGGAAAGACCTCAGTCTGATCTGATCTGCACTCAGATCCCAATTAGCACCAAACCATTAGCATGGTCACCATTTTACTGATGAGCAGATACCCAAAGCCTTTACCTACCGAGTATCCTGCCTGGTTCTATGACTCAAATTCTTGCACTCAGACCAATCAATCCTGTCTTCCTTTCAATTTTAGGTGCTAAATTGAGTAGTGATCCCACATCCCCAACCTTTGTCTTAAAGTAAATAAAAACTATTGTATGAAGACTATCATTGAACTACTAGGAGAACTTTGAAATAATAAAAAGTTCACATCTTATTGTCAACAGTTTTTATTTATACCTACAAAAGAAAACAAGATGGTATCAAAAGGACAATTTACAAACTAAGAATAGTAACATAGCTCTGAGCATCCTGGGCCTGAACATCACACTTCTACATTTCTTTCAAGTCTCAACGCAACAGGAATGTGTTCATAGACCAGCAAGGACATGAATAAAGAGCACTGATCCCAAGCAAAAGCCACCAACCTTTTAGATGAGAAGTCCACACAATGAATGTTAGGGAAGGACTGGGGAGAAGCAGCCCATAGGTTAATACTGAAACCCTTTTGAGTTTCATCCATGAATGCAGAAACTAGCATCAAATGAGGATTCTTCTGCTCATGTTTTGAAGTAACAATAGAACCTGATTATGAGTGACAGCCATGGAGACAAAAGTTACCCTAGAACCATTAAGGAAAAACTGCTAATTTCAGCTATGCTCAGGCCACAATAGCTTCTCTGAGAGTTGGAATTCGCTGTTATTTTGATTTTATAATCATAATGCCCCTGGTGATAAAAGGAAAGCAAGCAATCCAAATACTGCTTATCTGCCCAGAGAGAAACCTTTCCTCCAAATGGATGCTTTTATGACCTACAGGAGAGTAGGATACCCCTTAGGTGGAACCTCTGGAAAAAATTAGAATTTCGTTGTAGAAATAAACATCCATATTGAACTGGTCAGTGCTTAGACAAATTAGGGAAGGGGACTGGGGGGGGGAGGGCACTTTGGTTTGAAAGCACAGAACAGTTGGCCACATTTATTCTGTGCCTACCATCCTCCCTTGGCCTCAACTTCTGTAAGATGGGACAAAAAGAGAAGTAAAGTTAAGGAAGAAAGTGGAAAATAAAAAAGGATGTCCAAGTTTTTACATGCATATTTTTCACCTTATGCTGATAACCTACCTGTATGTTGCACACTGAATCATACTTTCAGAACCCCTCAGAATCATCCCTTCTCTTTCCCTGAAGAATTTTAAAAGGAAAATAAACCAAAAAACCTCACATACGTAGGTATTTAGGTAAGCATTCTCAGGCCAGAGCCAAAGAATACAGTGGAGCCTTCCCCCTGTAACTCTATTGTGAATGAACAATATTGCCAACAGCATGAATAACAAGTAGTCCCACACTGGATCTGAAAGATTTCTGAGGCTGTCTGACCTACCCTGTTACAGGGAACACAAAGCAGAATTTTTTCTCCAGGCCTATCTGCTAAAGTAGTAGTTAAATAGCATCATTATGAAAGGGAGAGACTCACCTACCTTCAGATGGAGGAAGTTACCCTAGTTACCTTTAGTCCTCCATAACTTTTCTTAAGCACTACCTACCTGTAAAAGCTGAGTGCAAAAGGATGCGGAGGAAAGTGTGCATCCAGAGCTGTTACAAAGCACTGCAGAGAACAGAGCATGAAGAGAAAGAGAGTTCTTAATAACTTTTAAGATCCTTTGTTCAAAATAATTTGGCCAAAAGAGCAGCATAGCCAGCAAAGAGTTGCTTGTATCCTAGCTTTACAAATACTGAATTAAAAAGAAAATTTGCCCATCTTAAGTATGTTTTGTTTTTGTTTATAATTAAGTGTGCTTTTACACTGCAGGTAAATGCATGGACTCCACTAGTTAATAGTCAATTTCCAGTGAACTGTTATATTCATCTACTCACAGCAGTTCTCTGGCTGGAAGATGAAATTTCACAGATGGTCCCTGGTTAGATGGGGAAGAAAAACAGGCAGCTAACCACCCAGTTGCTGAAATGCTGCAAGTTTAACCACTGCAATAAATGCCTGTGGTTCATTTAAAAGATAGACTCAGACTCACCAGTTCCATTTCTAACTTGACACTAAAATGGTTCTCTCTCAGTAACTGGGAAGGGACAGGGGAGAAGGCAGTATAAAGGAGACTAAACCAATTAGAAATTTTAAACTGTCAAACACACTTGAGAAATCAGCCAAAATGCCAGTGGCAAAAACAATGTCTTAAAAAGTCATCAGGCCAAAGGAAACCTGTTCCAATGTGAGAAACATTAAAAAGCATTTTGGAAGATGTGCAGGGAGATAATCCCTCTTGGATTTCTAACCCAGCAATGAGGGCAATTTAAAGCACAGATGCCATCTTCCTTCTTCAGCCCTTCCCTCCCACCAACTCAGGACAACAAAAAAAATGGGCTCCCAAAAAGGGGGTCTAATACATCTTAGGGTGAAAAATAGCTCAAATATCCTCAACATGCAAGAAGTTGGGGGAAGAAATTAATCTCTTCCAGTCGGTTATTTATATATATATTTTTACAAAATCTGTTATTACAGACTGGATCATTTTGGCGGGCAGAAGAAACCTGGCAGTGAATTCTAACTAATCTGCATGAAAAGACAAATCACAATGGTTGGGGAAAAAGAAAAAGGAAAAAGAAAAGGGGAAAAAAAAAAAAAAAAGACAGCGTTCCTTTAAATGTAAAGTCTGCTTAAGTCACTACCACTTGCGTGGTTTCATTTACGTGATGGGGGAGGGGGGGGAGGAGGAGGAGGGTATTGGTAGGCAGTCTGCCCCATGTAACCTATCATATTGGTAGCTCCTGGAGGCTGCGCAAACTGTTGTGACATCAGTGGCTGTGGCTGTTGCCCAGACCGACCTAACGCACTAAACTGCTGGCTAGAGCTCTGTGAACTTCTCCCAGTTGAGGTGGTGCTACTAGCTCCGTAAGTACCAGCACCATATTCTTGGGCAGTATAGCCACTGGTGCCATAAGCAGCTGCCCCATAGGTGCCTTGACCATAAGTGTATTGGCCTGCTTGTGCTCCAAAAGCCGAATTTGGACTTCCATAGCCACTGCCATTAGCATAACCGGCTCTATCGGTTTCACTACGATCCCGATAGCTTGCAGAGTCTCTCCGGCCACCATCCTTGACTCCTCGAAGCCTCCGGTCACATTCATCCTGATACATCAGATTGGGATTGTTGGCTGAAGAAGTGGTCCGGTATCGAGAACGACCTCCTGATGGGAGGATATAAGGAAATTCTTAAACAAAAGATGTATGATCCAAACATAATAGCTTCTAAAAACGGGCACAAAATTATTTAATAGTTTCCTTGATCTTTAGCTAGGCCAGCTCCCAAAGCAGTACTTCAATATACCCACCCATAATTTAATTTTTTTAAGAGAAAGATTTTTGCTATAGTGTGTGTACACTTGCCAGAGAAACAGAGGAGAGAAAGTGAGAAATCACCCCCCAGGGGGGATGGCCACATCACAATCCCTTTTCCTCCTGGAATTTTGGGCACATATGCCCAAGTGTGAGTTTCAAGCCTCCATGTCCAGGACCCGAACCATGGTCACCCATGTGGGAGTCCAGCACCTTAACCACTATGCTACCTGCAGGTCCACATAATTTAATTCTTTAACGAGGCTTATTTAGAAGCACGACAAACATTACAAGGCGCTAAACCTTTTGCCTTTTGAGGATTATCCTTGAGGATAACCATGAAGCATAATCTTAGAATATCAAACCAGGAAGCCTAGATTCTAGTGCATTCTGTAACCACATAGATTCAACCACTATGTCTCAATTTCCACTACCATGAAATAGTCTAAAATCGCTTATCTCTCCAGATGGAAAGCTGAAAACCAACTATACCACCTAAGCATTTTAAGGGTATTAAAAAGCAACCATAATTTTAATTCTTAATTAACTGTAAAATTATGAAATATTATGCTGCGAAAGTAGGACAGTTCTGACAAACTTCCCATTTCCTTACTTAGAAGGGGTATGAAAACTAGTCAGCACTGTCCTTTGTTATTATGCAATGCACTTATAGCCTTCAGAGATTAAAACAAAAAACCATAATGAATGTAGAAAGATACCTTGGCAGTACCTGGAAAACTCCAGGACTTACCCTTACCCCCTCCGCCGCCGCCTCCTCTGTGGTCCACTAGCTGCATCAGTTTTGGATTAATAGCCTGATTAGCTTCCTCCAGCACTTTGATCAGCTCTCTGGCCTGCTTTAGGTTCCCTGGGGTGAAGAAGGTATAGGCGGTGCCCTTGTTGGTGCTACGGGCTGTTCGACCAATCCGGTGCACGTAATCCTCTGAGCTGTTTGGATAGTCATAGTTGATCACAAACTTGACATCTTCCACATCTTCAAAGCCGACGATGAGTCAAGTGTGTAGGTTGATGTGGCAGGGGAAGAGAAGGGAAAGGACATGCAGACAACAGGTGGGAAGCACGAATGCAGATGACAGCAAGAGGAGAGAAGATGAAGTTAGCAACCACTCTGAACAGGAACAAAAAAGAGACTCATCCCAACAGAGTAAAAGAGGATTAGTGAATCTTGGGACATGCATGGAAGTGGCATCTTACTGGCTGTAAAATCCTAAGGAAATCCCACCCGAACACCCAAACTCCTGACCCTTCCTGTGGTTTAACCAATATAGTGACAGGAGTTACACCACGATTGTTCCGCAGACTGGTAATCCCAGTACTATTCTTTTCAAAACTGGGATGTCAAAGAAAGCAGTAACCACTGTTAAGTTACACAGTCAAATCACTTCTACTCTGTTGGGAGAAGCCTGGCAAAATCTACAAACAATGTAGCAAACTTACCTTTAAACCAGTCACAGAGCAAAATGAAAAAAAGGAGCTTCATATACTCTACTACAACATTTCCATAACTTTAGCAAAACATTTAAGTTAATTCTTTGCTCTCATATTTTAAAACTAATCAGAGTCAAAGATATAATGCATATACCTATTTCCTTATGCAGAAACATTATCTTTCTCCTTTCAATTACCGTAAGAGCACATTACACTAAAATTTCACTGTACTACCAAGCCCAGCTTCTGCCAAATGACATTTTTCACTCAAGGTTATTTCAAACACAGAACTTGTTTTAATGATCAAAGATTGTCTATGTGACCTAGGAAATTAAATAAATAGCCAACAAATGTGGGAAAAACCATGAAACCTTGAGAAATAAGTTTAAAATTCTGTCCACTGCTGGGAATTGGGCTGAATAACCTAATTCTTAACATATGTAAATGTTAGTGTAATGCTTTCAACTACATGTTTATTTTTTAACCTACTTAAACAAACAAATTTAATATAACAAAGAATCCTAATGTTTTGTGGAAAAAATCTGCATTTTACAAAGAATATTCAGAAAATATCCTAGATAAAACACAGATTTTTGTGATATAAATAATTAAAAAACATTCTCTGTTTGTTACCAGACCGATGCACACTCCCTCCTCCTTTGGGAAACCGCTGCAGCCGATCCCGTCTCTTTGCCTTTTATTTTTGGCGGCCTCCTTTCGAAAACTCCGCCTTCTGACACGGGACCACTGGAGCGCGGGGAGCATGCATCAAGGGTCCGTGGCAGTGAGAAGTCCCCACACACGCTCGCTCTGTGAACTGGCTTAGATGCTTCTCTGTAGCCCCATTTGGTTGCCAAGCGCCGGAGAACCTGGGTTCGGGTAAAAATTTCAGGTCCTCCAACGCCTCCCCCAAGGATTATTGGGGTGATTGTAGAAAAAAATGATTAATAAAAAAAAGTAAGTTACATCCAAAGGGTCAGACTGCATCTATTGCCCAGACTGGATTAATTTCAGGGGTAAAGGGGAGATGATTGGAAAAAAAAAAAAAATTCACTGTTGTTACAGGGCTTGTGAAGAAGGGGCATTATGTCTGTTTCTTATTACAATAAAGGCTCCTCGGTCTTTACTGACCCCTAAAGTCCTGAATCACACCAGAAAGACGAGAAGGCACTTATCACAGGGGGCAGCGTGAGTCTCCGGCTAGGGTCTTGATGCAACAAAGGAAAAAATGTACAGGGCCAAGATGGATGTGAGATGGGGGTGGGGAGGGGGATGAGGAATTACACTCCAAGACCACATCTTCAGAGTTCAGATAATGCTCCTCAGTCAGTCCCACTGTGTGTGCCCATGGGCAGCAGAGCAAGGTGAATTACTGTGCTGGGTGCACAGAAGAGTGCTTTCCTGGCAGAAAGCACTGGGGGCTGGAGTCATCAGTTCAGACACTAATACTTGGGAGTATTTTTGGAGGGGTTCAGTGGGGACAGACATGGTGCAAGTTCTTCGTACTAGCAAGGTGTCCTGTGTGTGCACACACATAGCTGAGGGCATACAAGAGTAAGCGCAGAATTTGGTTTTCTCCCGTCAAGCCTGCCCTGATGTTATTTGTGCACTGCCACAATATTATCTCGTTGCCTTTATAGAAGATGCTGTAAGCGGGTAAGAAATCGAAAAGTTAATGTTTTGGCCAGCTGCCTGGGTTAAGAACCTTTTGTCTGAAAAGCCCTAGGACATGGCCTGAGTCTCCAATCACTAATTAGGAGGGCCTACGAATTGCCAACAGGCTCATCTAAAGCTGCTTCGGGCCAATGTAGATTTGCCTCGGCCATGTACTGAGTGATCTGCAGCTGATATCAAAGCTTCTGTTAAAAAACAAAACAAAATAAATTCAATACTTTTAGTTTAACAGTGTGTAGTTCAAACCAAAAAAGGAAAAATAAAAAAAGTATCCCAGTGGAAAGGGAATAGTGGTTGCCTTAGGATGACTATTATAAAATTACGGGAATCAAAGAACTTACCTGAAGGGAACATTTAAGAGACCATCGCTTGAAGGAAGTGAAAAAAGGCCTGGTGACTCAGCTGAAAATTGCACCCCTGTCTATGAGGTAGAAGCCTTCACTTTCCAGGATCTTGTAGGACCTTGGTCAGAATTCTGCCATTTTGGTGGGTTTTCTCCCTCCTTTTGATTTTTACAAGGCAGCAAACAAAGGGGCCCAAAACAAGCACTGAAGTTGAGTAACAAGAAACAGACTCAGGTACCTTCCCTTTCCCCCACGTGGGTGAGTGGGGGTGGGATGAAGAGTCTAAGTTATTCTTTCTAATGGCAGCCAATTGATTTGGTTGATAGGGGGACATGGAACAAATAGTTTAATTGTCTAGGCAAGATGCACAAAGAAGCTACCAGCACATAGCAAGCCTGTTTAAAAACGACCATTTCTGAAAGCTTTTATGGAAACTGCTTTCAGGCCTCCGCCTTCTCTCCCAACAGGCCCAAGTTCTAACGGCACAGATCCAGACATGACCTCAGAGGGCAGAGACAACCTTCCCTCATGGCTGCAAGTTACTACCTCTGAAGGAGGGAATGAGGAGGCAATGGATAAAAAGGCTTCATCATTTTTGTATTCCAGTTTTAACACTTGGTATCTTCATACTGCTTACTGGGCAAAAACCTAAACACCTGTCAACAATTTAAAGATTTCCTTGTGATAGAAATCTTACTTTTAAAGAAAATATAAAAGTTTTGAGTTAAATCTGTTTATTATTAGCTAGAATGATGGGCAAAGAACCACAAAATATCTGGATAAATCATAAATCATGATGGGTAGAAACTCCAGAACATCATCTTCTTCAAATTAAGCTTTTAAAACGGGCTAATCCATCTATGAATAGGAGAAAGGGTAACTGAGTGCCCATGATATTTTACTTCAATAAATAAAATAGGGCAATACAGATTCAGCAAATTGCATCATCTTAGAGATTTGTTAAATCCTATTCAATAAGCATTTGGAACTGGACCTCCCTAGCAGGTAAGACTAGTGTAGGGAAGAGTAACCGAAGAAACTAGTTTACAATAGCTAGACTCAATAAGGCTTATTCTATCCAGCCAGAAAACAGAACAAAACAAGGAAGAAGTCGAGTTGTTCAACCAAATGTCTCCTCACCCTCCAACTAAATAGTCATGCCTAGGCCTTGCTGCAGACCAAAGCCTGTTTGTTAGGAGCAGGAAGAGACTTTGAAAATAAAACAAAATATGAAGGTTAAAAAAATCATGAATGGGGAAAAGGAAAAAAAAAAAAAAACCCTTTGTACTCCTCTCTTTTAATTATCTATCTAAACACACATATATACAACTCTAAACTGGAAATGACAAACACACCTTTAAACCAAAAGGTACATACACCATTGACAAGAGACACCCATCTATACAAACCTAGCCCTCGGGAGGCTACATCTGTGGCAATGAGGATGGGAGCTTTTCCAGAACGGAACTCTGGGGGAGAAAAAAAGTACAATAAAAACCAAGTTACACAATCAAGGGTAAGGTCAAATGTCCTAAACACTGCTAATTTACCTGGCCTGTTTACCCTATAATATTAACATCTGAAGAAACAGTGTTAGAAAAAAACAAGTTGGTATAAGAGAAACAGTAATTCTTTTCAAAGTCTTCACTTATCTTTAGAAGAAAATCAATAAACAAAAAATTATCTCTACTAAAATGGTATGGCAGTTTCTAACAAATTCTTGTGAGCTAAAAGTTATCTCCCAAATGAAACAAACAAAATTGCATGTGCTTGTTGGGGAGAGGACAATTGCAAAGGGTATGGAATGGACAGAGAAAACAGTATTTTCCCTCAGGTTGCATGCGTTATGGCTGCTTTCATTTTAATCAATGGCCTTCCCATAAGAAAAGTCTCGAAAAACTAAAGGACTGGACGAGAATATGCTAAAAATAAGATAACTAAAGAATTATTTTCCTTTAAACCTCTCTCTCTCTTTCTTTCTTTTTTTTTTTTTAAAGTTTCTGCCATAGGGCTTATACTTATACACTCACCAAAGAGAGGGAAAGTGAGGAATCATCCATCCACTAGTAGGGATGCTATGATCCCGTCTCCTTCATTCTCTCAGAACCTTGAGCACACAGGTACACACACCTGGCATGATTTTCAAGCCACCAAGTCTGGGACTCGAACAGCAGTAGGCCATGTAGGAGTCCAGAGCCTTAACCATCATGCCACCTGCAGGCCACTTCCTTTAAACTTCTTGGTAACTGTCAAATTTTCCCCACTTTTATAATCGGAAGGAAAAGAAATTAAAGAAGGATTGATTAAGTTGTACAAAGTATAAAGAGCAGGTCAGCAGGTAGCATAGTGGTCAAGGTACAAAATCCCACATGGCCTACTGTGCAGTAAGAGTCCCAGACCTAGTGGCTTGAAAAAAAAAAAAACACAAGGTGCGGTCCGAATGTGACCCAAGAGCAGAATGGAGACGAGATTGCAGTATGGCCACCTCCTCTGGGAGGGGGTGTATGTATGATTTCTTACTTCCCCTCCTTCCCCCGCCCCCTCTCTAGCAAGCAGCTGCAGCATATGGCAAAAGCCTAAAAAAAGAGACAACTGTAGAGCCAGCATTATGGACCTTAAATGACCATGAAGACATGGCTTAAATGCCCGTAATAATCAATTAACTAGAGCATGGTCAGACAAATTCTGGGTGTAGACCCAGTGTTTCACAATTTCTCTTTCAGCAAATAGTTTTATTGGAACACAGCCTGGTCATTTCTTTACGTACTGTCTATGGAGGGTTTTGTGCTACAACAGACTTGAGTAACTCCAACAGAGGTCACTGTTCAATATGCAAACCCCAAAATACTACCCGCTCCCACTTTTAGTTAATTATTTCATTTTATTTGTTAAAAGTATTTATTTTTAAAATTTGACTGGGGGGGGGGGGGCGTGAT
>NW_006159956.1:528149-543306 GCF_000334495.1 Tupaia belangeri chinensis
GGGGGGGGGGGGGGAGAGAACGGGAAGTGAGAAAGCAAGCCGCCAGGTCTAGAACTTGAACTGCGATCAGCCATATTTGAGTCCAGTACCTAACTACCCCGCCACTTGCCAGCTCCTATCAGGCCCTATGTAAAGATCACCAAACCCTAAGAAGAGCATTTGTTTAGGGAAGAATCCATTGAAAATTCTTAGTTCTGAACTTACCATTAAGTACCCAATCTCTTTCTGGTTGACTCTTGTCTCCATGGATACACATAGCTGGCCAACTATTAGAAGAAAAGTGACAAATATTTTAGAAATCTTAAAAAAGACAAAAGTCATACATTAAAAAGAAATGGTGGGCCAGCCCTGCAACACAGAGCACAGGGAACAGGACCCCACAAATGACTGTGGTTTGAACCCTAGCCCCAGCAGCTTTGAAGACATGCTAGGTGTGTATGTGTGCCCTAGATCCTGACAGGATAAACAGAGGGGAAATGGACTGTAGTGTGACTGTACCCCATTGAAAGGTGCTTTCATGAACATGTTCCCTCTGGTGAAGTACACATATACCAGTCCTCTGTCATTTAAAAAAAAATAACAAAAGGCAATGCTATCATGCAATTTTGGAAAGGTTTGTTAAGCTGTGTGAATGGATGGCTGTGTTCACTTAATGAACTACCCAATATGCATTACGGAAACACTATACAATTTTCACTACACCAATTCTGAAATGCCCACCAGCTCTAAAACCCAAGGCTAATTACCTTCGTGCTACACTCACCCATCTCTGCGCATCCTTCGAGTGAGGTCATCACAGCGTCTCTTTGTTTCCACAAATATTATCGTCTTATTTTCCTTTTCAGCCATTATTTCCTCCATTAGTTGAATTAACCTGAAAACGTAACCAATAATGCAGTCATCACACAGAAACATATCTCCCTATGATGTATATTTATAATCAACTCTCAAAACACTGACTTTTTAAAAGCTTTAATAAACAGAGTACCGAGGATGTTCTAGATGAAGCACAAAGTAAACCTATCCAATATTATACAGCTGGTAATTAGCAGAACCAGGCTGAAAATGCAAGAATACAGAATCCTAGCCTTTAACCACAACATTCTGTGAATGATATAAAGGATGAACTACTGAAAAGCTAGCAATGCTTTTCATGTTTTCAGGCTTTGGAAAATACTGGCTCCTCTAACACTTTAACTCTGGAGAATTACCAGGAAAACTTTATCAGCGTTATCAAAACAATAGTGAATCTCTTTCGTACTTGTGGTCTTTTTCACTTTCCATGCAGACATCCACAATCTGGAGGATATTGTGGTTGGCACTCAACTCCAGATTGCCAACATTGATCTGAGTGTAATCACGAAGGAAATCCTCTGCAAGCTGTCTTACTTCTTTTGGCCAGGTTGCACTCCACATCAACGTCTGCCTGTCAGGCTGTCAGGAAAGGAAAGGCTCTTAGATTAAGGAAATGTTACAGTCAAAGACACAAAGATAGTGAACTATTAGCTCTCCGTACCCTGATTTGGTCAACAATTTTACGGATCTGGGGTTCAAAGCCCATATCAAGCATTCTGTCGGCCTCATCCAGTACAAGGTAGGTACATCGGCGAAGATTTGTCTTCCCTGATTCCAGAAAATCTATCAGGCGTCCAGGAGTAGCTATGCAGATTTCAACACCTATAAAACAAAATCAAAGATCTAGGCAATTAAGAACTGTATTAAGAAAAAAACCTACACTTACTTATTTCCTTTCTTTTAGGGAGATGCAGACATACATGAGAATAAGCCTCAATACAATTTTCATACTGTGATCCTTCTCCATGCAATCCTGAAGACAAGGACCAAGGATCACGGGTGCAACCAAGTGTCTTTAGGTACACCCAAGGAGGTAAATAAGGTCTCCATCACCATAAAGCAGAGCCCTATTGCGCCACCATGGCTGGGTCAAGAACTCTCTGTATATTATAAGAGCCTCAGCAAACAAAGAAGCACCAGCTCTAGTGGTCATATTCAGTGCTGCAGGGCTATAGATAAATTTTTTTCTTTCTGTTTCTTTTTTTGGAGCGGTTTTTGCTATAGGGTGCATATGCTCACCAGAAAGAGAGAGAGAGAGACAGAAAGCAAGAAATCACCCCCCAGGGGAGATAGCCAAGCCACAATCCCTTCTCCTCTCGGGATCTTGGGCGGGCACGCACGCACGCACGCACATGCGCCCGGTGTGAGTTTAAGCCACCGGGTCTGGGACTTGAACCGCGATCAACTACATGGGAGTCCAGCAACATAGCCATTATGCTAACTGCTGATCCCAGTAGCTAAATTTTAACACAGTAACTGTGAAAGTATGATGTAAAGAGAATTTCTGCATAATATTAAAACTTTCAAATAGATAAGTTTTTAGCCATGTTGAGCTTTCTTAAAATAGCTTTTATAAACCATGTTTGAGAACTCTTACATTGCTAAAGTATGAAATTTTCTTCACAAGAATCCACTTTTTTCAATTTCACTCAAAGAATTTCATTAAAAAGGACACCCTAATAATTCTTACATGCGGAAATATTTATTACCTCTTTCCAAGTCCCGAATCTGAGGACCTTTAGGAGCACCTCCATAGATGCAAGTACTCTTCAATCTAGAACATTTTCCATAGTCATCAGCCACCTGCTGCACCTGCTGGGCAAGCTCTCTGGTAGGAGCCAGCACGAGACACTGAAACACATACCCGCACACACTTTAGATACCCACCTTAAATTAAAAAGAAAAAACACAACAACATAGCACAAAAAGATAATTTGACTCTATATTGTCTACAAGTATGTGATAACGTGGGAGGTTGGGAGGTCAGGAAGTAGTACACTGGAGGCCAGGCACTGTGGTACAGCAATAACAAAATGCTCTGTAAGACTGGAAGCCCTAATTGGAAGACTGGGGCCTGCTTCTTGGGTTAACTTGTACATCCAGGACCCAGGCTAGCTGGCAAGGGGACAGAAGGATTACAGCATGAGACTGGTGAGGATGCTTCTCTCTCAGTAAATGAACACTTTTAAAAAGTAGTAGGCTGATGTATAGGAAAAATTATTAGAACTTAATATTTACCATGTGGAACACAACCATACCACTTTGTTTACTTTGACATATTAAGTAGAGTTTATGTATACTATTTAAAAGGGTTTACAGATTATATTACCAAGTTTTAACTACACAACTCGCACAAAATAAACAAGTGGCCTTTGGATTAAATACCAACAAGAAACTAAGATTAATAAGAAGATGACGAGTCAGCCTATGGTGTGGTGGTTAAGGCGGTTAGATCCCTTGGCCGACTGTATAAAGCAAGTCCCAGACCCAGCAGGTTAAAGAACACACCAAGCACGTGTGTATATGTGCCCATTAAAACCCTCTAGCAAAAATTAGGAAAAAAAAAAAGGAAAAAGAAAATGACAGTAATGACACTAGTCTAAGTAGTTTAAGCTCCTCACCAGAAACATTTGGAAAAAAAAAATAAAGACAATTAAATATAAGATTTACATATGATCTGGTCAAAACAATACAAAATGAAGGCTCTTTGAAATAGGCATTATTTACACTGTTAGTAAAAATGAATGTAGGACCAGCAGATGGTGTTATGGTCACATCAATGGACTCCTACGTAGTCGACTACGGTTCAAGTCCCAGATCCGGCGACTTAAAACTTGTGCCAGGCTAATGTGTGTATGTGCCCAAAATCCTGACAGGAGAATGGAGGGTAAAGGATTGTGGCATGACCATCCCCCTGCCCTCAGTGGTGATTTCTTGCTTTCTTCCCTCAGGTGAGCACACGTGCACTGTAACAAAAATCTCCCTAAAAAAAATTAATTAAAAATAAATAATGGGGACCAATAGTTGGCCTAATGAATATGTCACTGGACTCCCAAGTAGTTGACTGTGGTTCGAGTCCAGGACTTGGTGGCTTAAACTCACACCAGGCACATGTGTGCTCAAGATCCTGAGAGGAGGGAAACAGCAGCGTAATGGCTATGTCGCTGGACTCCCACATAGTCAACCGCGGTTCACGTCCCAGAACCAGTGGCTTAAAACTCATGCAGGCGCATGTGCATGCGTGCCCAAGATCCCGAGAGGAGAATGGAGGAGAAGGGATTGCGGCATGACCATTCCCCCTTTGCCCGCTTTCTGTTCCTCTCTGGCGAGCCCATGTGCTTTATAGCGAAAACTTCTCAAAAAAAAAAAAAGACCCTAAGACAATGGAGGAGAAGGAATTACAGTGAGGCTACCCCCCTGGGGGGTGATTTTTCACTTTCTGTCTGTCTTCCTGGGAAGCACACGCGCCCTATAGCAAAAGCCTCACCCCCCACCCCCCAAAAAAAGAAAAAAAAAAAAAAAAAAAGAAGAAAGAACCCCAGGCTGGCTCACTCCCATTGGTCTGGTGGTTATGGGAGCCAGACCCCACATGGCTGACCACAGTTCAAATTCTGAAACTGCTTGAAAAACACACTAAGGGGCCAGCAGGTGGTGTAGTGGGTAGAGGTCCTGGACACCCACATGGCTGATTGTGGTTGAGTCTCAGAGCTGGTGGTTTGAATGTTACATCAGGCATGTGTGTGCATGTCCAAAATCCCGAGAGGTGAAGGGACTGCAGCATGGCCACCCTGGGGAGGGAGTTTTCTTACTTTCCCTCTCTATGAGTATTTCTCCTTTTCCAGGGAGTACACGCACTGTATGGCAAAAAAAAAAAAAAAAAAAAAGAGAGAGAGAAACACACGGGGCACATACACATGCATGCCCAAAAGCCCTGGCAGGATGGAGAAATAGAGAAGAGATACAGCATGACCACACCCCAATGGAGAGCACACATCCCCCATTCCAGTGAGCACACAGGCCTTCTGATAAATTTAAAAAATAACTCTGCTCTGTATACTGATTTCATCAAATGGCAGCTAATAACAAAGCTAACTTATACACATAAGACTTACTCCATAGAGTGCAAAGCAGAGAAATGTCTTCTTTTTGTTACTACTGAGTCATATAATAATACAAATATTTATAAATACACATGGCATGTATGAGCTCGATTTTTAAAAAAAAGTAAACAGGGGACCAGCAGTTAGTGTAATGGCTATGTCACTGGACTCCCACGTAGTCGACCACGGTTTGCATCCCGGCTCTGGTGGCTTAAAACTCACGCCGGGCACGTGTGCGTGCATGCCCAAGATCCCGAGAGGAGAATGGAGAAGGGATTGCGGCGTGGCCATTCCCCGGGGGGGTGATTTCTTGCTTTCTATCTCTGTGTCTGTCTGGCGAGCGCACGTGCCCTATAGTAAAACCCTTCCCCCCCCCCAAAAAAAAGGTAAATAGTATATATTCAAAATGTTGGGAAGCTACCCAAGTCTTCTAGGAACTTAAATAAAAATGACCAAAGAAGAAAACAGTGCTGTTCTACAACATTTAAGAAATTATTATTTAATGAGACCAGCAGTTAAGTGTAATGGCTATGTCGCTGAACTCCCATGTAGACCGCGGTTCGAGTGCCGGACCCAATGGCTTAAACTCACGCCAGGTGTGTGTGGGTGCGTGCCCAAGATCCAGAGGGGAGAATGGAAGAAAAGGGATTGCGGTGTGGCCACCCCCCCTTGGGGGGGGTGATTTCTCGCTTTCTGTCTCTCCGTCTGTGTTTCTGGCAAGCGCATGCGCACTATAGCAAAAAAAAAAAACAAAAACAAAACAACAACAACAACAAAAAAAAACCCACAAAGAAAACCTATCCCGAACTGGATTTAAAAAATCCTACGGCAGGGACCTTATCTCATTTGTATCCCTAGTAGCATGGCTGAGCAATTAAGAACTGCACGTGAACGGACTACAAAATAAGCTTCTATATAAACAGGCAGTGTAGAGGGGAGGGGGCGAGTCCGTGGCGTGGTGGTCAAAGTATTACTGCACATGGTCAACTGCATGGCTCAAATCTTTAGACCTGACATGTGTGCCAAGTGTGCCTAAAAATCTCAAAGAAGATGGAGAAGGGACTGCAGCCTGACCATGCCCCACATGAGGTGCTTTCTCAGTTTCCCTTTACTTCTCTTCAGCATATGCATGTGCTCTTCTGTGCGGTGTGGCCCCCCCCCCTTGGGGGGGGTGATTTCTCGCTTTCTGTCTCTCCGTCTGTGTTTCTGGCAAGCGCATGCGCACTATAGCAAAAAAAAAAAACAAAAACAAAACAACAACAACAACAAAAAAAAACCCACAAAGAAAACCTATCCCGAACTGGATTTAAAAAATCCTACGGCAGGGACCTTATCTCATTTGTATCCCTAGTAGCATGGCTGAGCAATTAAGAACTGCACGTGAACGGACTACAAAATAAGCTTCTATATAAACAGGCAGTGTAGAGGGGAGGGGGCGAGTCCGTGGCGTGGTGGTCAAAGTATTACTGCACATGGTCAACTGCATGGCTCAAATCTTTAGACCTGACATGTGTGCCAAGTGTGCCTAAAAATCTCAAAGAAGATGGAGAAGGGACTGCAGCCTGACCATGCCCCACATGAGGTGCTTTCTCAGTTTCCCTTTACTTCTCTTCAGCATATGCATGTGCTCTTCTGGCAAATTAAAAAGTAAAAACAAAGAAAATGGGAGAGAGCAGTATGGAACAGTGTTTGAGAGTAAGACTTTGGTTTAAATTGAAGATCAGCCATGTATGTGCTGTATGATCACGGGCAATTCATTTAATTGCACCTAAGATGAGAATAATACCACTTTCAGATATAAAAGGTGGGATTAAGAATGAATTCAGATAATTTATAATACCCAAAACACAATAATCATTTGATTATAGTGATTATTAGAATTATAAGCAAACCAAAACATACTTACAATTGGGCCATCTCCCCTTTCCAAGTACGGTTGGTGGTTAATGTGAACAATTGCAGGCAGCAAATACTGGGGTGTAGAGGAGGAAAGAAAGACAATTTTATAAAACTAATCCATTATTTTAATAATCCTAACTTATCACAGTAATTGTGACACCAATATAAGAAAAACAAAACTCACCATGGCCATACACACGAAGTAAATTCAAACATGAACTGCTTACATATATTTGACAGCTAAAAAGACTGATTATCCACACTATCTGAAATACACTTTTATTAAGAACTGAGGGCCGGGAACCAGCAGTTAGCACAATGGCTATGTCGCTGGACTCCCACGTGGTCGACTGCGGTTCGCGTCCTGGACCTGGTGGCTTAAAACTCACGCCAGGCGTGTGCGTGCCCAAGATCCCGAGAGGAGAATGGAGGAGAAGGGATTGCGGGCATGGTCATCACCCCTGGGGGGTGATTTCTCGCTTTCTGTCTCTGTCTGGCAAGCGCACGCGCCCTATAGCAAAAATCTCTCTCTCAAAAAAAAAAAAAGAACTGAGGGGCCAATCCTGTAGCATAAATGGTTAAGTGCTATGAGTGGAGGGAGCCAGAGCCCATATGATCAACAGGGATTCATATCTTTGCCCCAGTGGCCTGAAAAATGTATTGGTAACATATACATGCCCATGATCCTGACAGGATTGTGGCATGACCAGGACTTCACCAGATGGCCACTTTCTCTCTCCAGCAAACACATGCACTTTCCAGCATTGAAAAAAAGAAAATAATTGAGACCATACACGACAACTGGGATGGTAAAGTAGGTTACCGCAATGTCAAAGATCTTCACTGGCTAGTACGTACCGCCAATGTCTTTCCAGAGCCCGTCTGAGCAATGCCCACCATATCCCGGCCACTAAGAGCCAAAGGAAATCCCTGGCACTGAATTGGAGTTGGTTCAGTGAAGTGCTGATCCATCAACACATCCATCACATATTCTGTAAGAAAATAAGCATATCATTGCCTTTAAAACTAAGGACAAAGATAAAGGAGTTTTAAAAAACCGTTAAGCTCAAGGGAACCAGCAGTTAGCGTAATGGCTATGTTGCTGGACTCCCACGTAGTCGACCGCGGTTTGCGTCCTGGACCCGGTGGCTTAAAACTCACGCCGGGCGCGTGTGCGTGCGTGCCCAAGATCCCAAGAGGAGAATGGAGGAAAAGGGATTGCGGCGTGACCATCCCCCCTGGGGGGTGATTTCTCGCTTTCTGTCTCTCTGTCTCTCTCTGTTTGTCTGGCGAGCGCACGTGCCCTATAGCAAAAACCTCTCCAAAAAAAAATAAATAAATAAAAAACCCGTTAAGCTCGAAGGCAAGACTAACTCAACTTTATATCTCTCCCAGAAATGTTGTTTTATTTACTATATCTCTTGACCAGTACACTGCTGCCTCCAAGAGGGCTGACCACACCAATTTACATCCTCTAACAAAAAGGGGGTGGTGGTGGTGGCGGCAGATGGCTATGGCACCAGATCCCATGAGGCCACTTGGCGGGTCAAGTCCTGGAGGCTTGTAAAACCATACCAGGTACATATGCATGCATGCCTAAAATCCTGAGGGAATAAAGAAGATTGCCTCATGGCCATCTCCTCTGGGGGGAATTTCTCACTTTCGCTCTGTCCTTTCGGCAAGCATGTGAGTGTTACGGCAAAAGTCTTAAAAACAGAACAGAAAAACCAAAAACCCCCACTACCTCGAAGTATCCAGTAGGATTTAGGCACATATTCATTATTTACTATTTGCCAAATTCATATTTTACCTAGCTAGAAAGGATTTCTGTCTGTCTTTCTTAAAGGGAGAGGCAAAACCCTGTTAGATGATGAAAAAACTAAAAAAAGAAAAGAAAGAAAGAAAGAAAGAAAAAGGCTTCTACTTGACTTTCTAACAACACCCAGAGACTGGAATAAAAGCCTTTAAGTAACCTATTATCTATGTGTACCATTCAACCAAATTTAACAACTAAGACTTTGGATTACAGAATACTTACGTGGGAAGTTAGCATGATGGAATGCAAACACGGGCTTAGGACAAACATCTCCACCTCTCACTGTAATCTCTTTCTTTCGGCGTAGTTCATCAACCTCATACTATGTAAGAAAAAGAAGTGAGACAAGTTAGGAAACAAGTTATTCAAAACATTCTAGGGCCAGCAGGTGGCATGGTTGTCAAGGTGCTGGATCCCACATGGCCAACTGACGGGTGAGAGTCCCAGACCCTACAGCTTAAGGCACTCCAGGTATATATGAGTATGTGGCCAAAATCTTGAGGTGAATGGACTGCGGCACAGCCATCCCTCCAGTAGGAGATTTCTCACTCCTCCTTCGTCTCTGTCTCTCAGGTAAGCACACGCCCTCTATGGCAAAAGTCTAAGAAGTTATGTCCCAAGACAGCTGAATTATTATCATCCATCTTTATTTACAATGGCAAATGTTTAATACTTTTTTTTTTTAACAGCACTTTCATACTTGTAACACATCAACTCTGTGAGGCTCTGCCTAACTTTGTGAGTAAGAGTTCCATTTTCCACAGAAATATACTCTTATTAAAGAGACTCAGAAAAGAACAGGAACTTGTCCACAGTCAGAACTAAGAGGGAGAAAACACAGAACTTGGATCCGAGTATTCCATTAAACTTTCTTCCCAACAAGTAAGTACTTCATAATGAACTTAGAAAGACAAAGGGGCCAGCAGGTGGCATGGTGTTTTAGGCACTGGACTCCCACATGGCCGACCATGGCCGAGTCCCAGACCTGGTTCGCTTTCTCATGTTCTTTCTCTGGTAAGCACAAGTGCCCTGTGCCAACTTAAATAATAATGATAAATAAAATTAAGTAATTAAAAATAAAGGACATATCAGAGTATACAACACCAATATTTTAAATGTATTTTACTTTACAGATGAAAAAGCAGTTAAAGTGAGAAAGCAAGTTGCCAGGTCTAGGACTTGAAGCGTGGTCAGTCATGTGGAAGTCCAGCAGCTTAACCATCATGCCACCTGCTGGTCCCATGTATTAGTAATTTTAATCTAAGAAAAGTATTGAAACGGTACCTTTCTGCAAGAGAATGAACTATAAACAGCAAGAGCAATATACAAATAAACTCTAGCCAGTATGTCTATTTGGTTCATTAGTTTGCATAAAAAAGTAACACACACAAAAACTTACTGGAGTCAGCCTTGCTACTTCTGGATGTTCCACATAAAAATTCTTCTCAAACTTGGGGAGCTCACTCAAATCCCACTTCTTTTTCCGTAAACGCTCCCCAGGATTACCAAATTTCTTTGGGGGAAGGCCACCACCGCCACCTCTTGCTCCAAATCTAAAGCCACCAAAATTTATAAATCAATAGTACTCTAAAAGCAACACATTTTATATACCATAAAAACACAAGTAAATGGACTAGACATCATCAGCCTCTCTAAAAATACCATTATTCTTCCTATTTGAAATGTTAGTAAAACTGCCTTTACTATCCAATATTTGTAAGTATGGTTATAATGGGCAAAAACTTAAACATCCTGTATTTACAGAAATATGTAATAGAGATTACAATAAAGAAATTCTGAAATCAGATAAAGTTTTTGATTCTGCCATTTACTGTATGATTTAGAGCAAATTATAGCAACCACCCACCAGCAGGAGCTTCTTCTTGACTTCCTAGGAAGTGATTTTTTTTTTTTTGAGAGGTTTTCACTATAGGGTGCATGCGCTCGCCAGACAGAGACACAGAGACAGAAAGTGAGAAATCACCCCCCAGGGGGATGGTCACGCTGCAATCCCTTCTCCTCCATTCTCCTCTCAGGATCTTGGGCACGCATGCACATGCGCCTGGCGTGAGTTTTAAGCCACCGGGTCCGGGACGCGAACCGTGGTCGACTACGTGGGGGTCCAGCGACATAGCCATTACGCTAACTGCTGGTTCCCCAGCAAATTATTAAACTTACCTGCACCTCAGTTTCTCTGAGTAAAACAGAATGCTACCACCTCTCACAGAGACTGCTACAAAGATAAAATATGAGCACTTAGAACAGTACCAGGTGTAGTAGGTAGGCAGTACAAATTAGCCTAACTGTACCAACTATGCACCATGCACTATTTTAAATGGTGATGGAAATACTAACAGGATTAGAGACAAGTCTCTATTCATGTAATAGGCAAACATACTGGTTGCCAGAGGTCATGAGTTTAAACGTAACTTATGGGCAAGAGGGCCAGATAGTGGCATGGTGGTTTAGGTGTATGGATCCTATATAGCTGATGCATAGCTGCACAGTTCAAGCAGTGGCTTAAAAACACTAGGCACATGCGTGCTGCCCAAAATCCTGAGAGGAGAAATGGAGAAAGGATTATGATATGGCCATCCTCCCTGGGTGGGGGAGCTTCCTCCTCCCTCCCCCATGGCCTATAGTAAAAAAAAAAAAAAAAAAATTAAGGGCAAGATTGTGAACAGGGGGACCAGCAGTTAGCATAATGGCTATGTCGCTGGACTCCCATGTAGTCGACCATGGTTTGGAGTCCCAGACCTGGCTTAAACTCACGCCAGGTGCATGTGCGTGCGTGCCCAAGATCCTGAGAGGAGAATGGAGAAGAGATTGCGGCGTGGCCATCCCCCCTGGGTGAGGGAGCTTCCTCCCCCCCCACCCATGGCCTATAGAAAAAAAAAAAAAAAAACC
The DNA here is from genome assembly GCF_000334495.1 of Tupaia belangeri chinensis. Classification (NCBI taxonomy): domain Eukaryota; kingdom Metazoa; phylum Chordata; class Mammalia; order Scandentia; family Tupaiidae; genus Tupaia; species Tupaia belangeri. The sequence goes on from NW_006159956.1 coordinate 539,727, forward strand.
CACAAAAAACAAACAAAAAAGAAAAAACCCATAAACAGCTTCTTGCTTGTATACCTTCACCCTCTGTACTATGATGAGCCCTCCTGCTAATCTGGGGGTTGGGGGGGAAGATACAAAACACTACTAGACTATTCACCTTTGGTTTATGTTAATAAAAAGAGGGCCAAAAGGGACTTTTCCCTCCCTTGTCTCCTTTTCCACTATACTTTTTGTTTACAGGCAACTACTTAATTATTAAAAAACTGATCTCTTGCCCTCCCCCCCCCACCCCATCTGTATGTAGGACAAGACAAAGAGGGAAAGCAAAAAAGGAGCACAACCATACCCCATCCCTACCATAATGGGGTATGGTCATGCTGCAATGCCCTCTCCTTCACTTCTCCCTCCTTTTGGAATTCGGGATACACATGTCCACATGCCAGGTATGCCTTTCAAGCTAAGGGCCCAAAACTAGACCCACACTGTCAGCCATGCAGGATCCAATAGCCTTAACCATCATAACACTGGACTAGCATTCTTTGCCTTTTTAAAGATATTATTTCATTTTATGTATTTTCATTATTAATATATTTGGGGGTAGGGGAGGCGGCAGAGAGTAAAAAAAAAAAAAAGCAAGCTGCCAGGTCCAGGACTCGAACTGTGGTCAGCCATGTGGGAGTACAGCACTTCAACCACCACTCTACCCTTCTTTGCCTTTTTTATATACACTTCACAACTGGCAAATTCAACTGGAATACTAACATAGCAACTAGCCAAATCTGAAATGTAAGAAATTAGAAGCTACTTTTCCTAGATTCTAATACTAAGATGGCTTTTAGTTCACTATTTCAATCTATGTAAAGTGCAGATCTTTTGTATACAGATGCATACAGTGCTGCTCATCTCACTTCCTCACTCCTTATAAAACACCGTACCTTATTTTTTTTCCCTGACTTTAACTCATCCATTAAATCAGCTTATATCAATTTCTACTTTATAGCCCAGCTATGGTGGTACATGCTGGTTTCTGCTACTCCACAGCCTGAAGCAACATCGGAGGCCCAACCATTCTGGAAGTTTGGGCTCGATACAGTAGGTTAGGCCTTGTTTTATTTATAAAAAAAAAAAAAAAAAAGTTCTACTTTATAAGTGACAAGCAGTAGCTGCTCTATTCTAAAGAGGCCTCCATTTCTTACAATTCAAAGCATTGGAACTCCTTGGCTTAAGGACTTCCCTAAATATTTCTCATAACACAATAGGGTTCAATACTGATCACTGATTCCATCCCCACCCCTACCCTGAGCTCACAATTTAAGATACTCTTCAAGAAAGTATATTTATCTTGGAGTTAAAATAATATAAACGACAAAACCGCAATTATTAGAAATCCCCACGCAATTCATTCATGTAGACTTTATGTGGTTCCTAGGTTTTACTTTCATTGCTACTGCTGCACTCCAATGCTACCTGAACTTTAATGATTTAGGAGAAAACAAAGATTCCTTTAAAGGCTTACTTTAAGGTGACCAGCCTTATTTTTATTAAATACATAATTCTGAAACACCAAGTTCTTAGAAAACGTCTTCCATGTTTATAATTAATCCTGATCTCAATATTGAAGGCGATCCTTTATAAACCTTATAAAACTTTTGTGCATGTCCACAATTTCTTTATATATGTGCACATCTTACTCCCTTGGTATACTAAGCTGCTCATTAAATGCTTTCTTTTAAGATTGGTACTAATAGTTTAATTTGGTGCTACAATAAATTCACCTTTGTATTCATTCATATATTAATATGAAAAAATCAACACCAATTTAAACATACAATGGATATAGTTTTTTGGACTATTATCTGCCTGATCCAGTGACCTCGCCTACACCATCTTCAAAATAACGTGCTTCAGCTCTATGGAAACAATAGTAATTCAAATAAACAAATGTCTGCGGTAAAATTAAGAGTCAGGACACAGACCTTCTGAATGAATGTCACTTTGTTTGAAATGAATTTTTAAACTTTTTTTTAAATGTCCATGTGGGATAAACTAAATTAAGAATCAGTAATTTACTTTTTCCCTCTCTTCAAGTAATTTTCTTTTATTGTTAAAGCATATTTAATGGTAAAATGAAATCTTGAAGCAAAAACCCATGGTAAAGAAACATTATCAGTATTCCAGGTACTTATTTCAAAATTTCAGCCCAGAACGTAACCACCACCACAATGAATTTTGCTATTTCTGTGGTTTGTACCATTTTATTCTGTGGTTTGTACCATTTTCTGTGTATCCTTAAATGTGGTCCTACAGTTAACCCAAGTTCTCTCTTTCACTGCTACTGCATTGAATCTAAGTATACCAATAGACTTCCTGTGCCTATTCCAAATTTACAGCCCACAATGTAACAAGTACCACCAAGAATTTTGGTACTAATCCTATGGTTTGTATCGTTTTGTCATGTTTGTATGTAGCTTTCTACATGTCAGTCTCAAGTTTTTTCTTTTTCATTGCTGCATTGTATCTAAGTGTACTAATACCCCCTTTCTGAGTTATTTCCTATATCCAGCTGATAAAACAATGCCAGTGTAAACATTTTTGTGTACAGATCCCAGGATTTCATGGGCAACGATTTCTCCAGGTCTAGTCCAGAGTATAAGGCTTAGAGAGGTATTACTGGTTCATTTTCAAGTTTACTAGGTTATGCTAAATTGTTTTTGGAGATTAAGTGATAAGTGCTTGTGAGTGACTATTAAATCTGGGACCTGTGTATTTTAACCAAAAAAGACAAAAGTTTGGAGATTTTCATTAACAGAACACCCACTACACCCAGACAGTTAACTACACACATTCCCTCTTGAGTCCTGAGGACACAGCAAAGTAAAGGCCAGTAATTTCTCTCCTTTTTGAGATGAGAAAATAGGTTAACAAAGGTAAGGGGTCTTACCCAAGGTCACACAGGATATACAGTATGAAGTAGTGTCACGTTACTATTTATCCCGAGATAACACTTTTACGGCTAAAACACTAATAAATAACATATTTCGCTTAATAGGCATTAAGATTTGAATCTCAGTATCTCGAAAGACTTCAGGTTTAACCCCATGTTAACTTCTAACCCAGAAACTAGAGTTCCATCAAAAATGTATCCCTAGGCGGAGAAGTTAATGCTGCAGTCCAATTTTTTAAAAAACTGGATGTACGGTATTGGCAAAAATAAAAACTACCCCTTTCCCTAACATAATCTAATGGTATCAATTCCACTTCTCTACACTCCAATGTGGTAATCATGAATTACTTAAAATATGACTGCTGGGGGTTCGAAACTTTTTTTTAAATTGGAAGTCGCCCTTTCAGTCTCCGGTCCCGTTAACAGGGCTCTCCAGAGGAGAAACGTAGAGAGCGCCATTCTCCTAGGCTGCACTCATCTCCTCCCTCAACAATATCCGTGTTTTCCAAACGAACGCCGAGGCCTGCAAGGATCGGACGACCCGCCTGCAGCGGCCAGGCTCGAACTCCAGGAAGAGAGAGGCCCAGGTCCGGCTCGCAGCGGCCAGGGCAGGCCGCCCTTCCCCCCTCCGCGAGCTCGAGCTCGGGCTCGGGCTCG
>NW_006159956.1:543342-543711 GCF_000334495.1 Tupaia belangeri chinensis
CTCTTCCAGCTGCCGGCCCTCCCGCCAGGTCCGGAGTGGCCGGGCCGAGGCCCCCCAGGCAGACCGCTACTGCGCCTCCCGGGCCGGAGCGGCCAGGCGGCCTCCTCGGAAAGCAGCTTCCCCCGCCCGCGGAGAAGCCAGGCCTCGCCTCACCCCTTCCTCCCCCCCTTACCCTCCACGGTCACGATCCCGGTCCCGGTCCCCAAAGCCGCCTCCGCGCATGGTCCCAAATGGATAGAGATCTGGGAGCGGAGCACGGATGGCCGGGCTCGGGAGGGCCTGCGGCTCCGGTCTGGTGACGACCGATGGCGGCGGCGCCTCCGCTGGTGGGGCGGGCGCAGGGGCGGGCGTCTCCGCCTCCGCGCGCGC
>NW_006159956.1:543763-551441 GCF_000334495.1 Tupaia belangeri chinensis
GGAACAAAACACAGAGAATCGGGGATATAAAAGTGCGGGGCAGGTTTGGCTACGCGCAAACCCGGCAGCGCCGTGGTTTAGGCGTCTCCCCGGCGCCACCAAAAAGCGGCCCCCGCCGCTGAGACTGCTCCAACTTAACGCTACGTACGTCGGAGACGATACGTAAACAGCGTCTCGGAATAGCCCGAGGACTCCGCGGGGGATACTAGGAGTATTCTGGGAAGGGATTTACGTCCGTGGCGGAGACGGGCGCCTTTTGCGGAAGGGAGAAGAGAAACTAAGTACGGAGTGGGCGTAGAGTCCTCGCGCCTCCTGAACTCGAACGGGGGCTGGGCGGGGCAAGAGCCTCCGGAGGGACGTAACATTCTTTGCGTCGTTAGGCGGCCCACTGTTGCGAAGATGCGCAGTGTGCGTAACGCATTCTGTTTAGAGAATAGAGGATTTTGCCGGATTCCGACCGCGGGACAGAGCCCGGGGCCTGCTGGTACGGGTCGCTTTGCAGAGACAATAACCGCCCTCCATATTGTACTCGTCAGCTTTCACGGTCTCCAGGTGCCAGAAGCCAGGAAGACCTTAAGGTCCTTGGCTGGCCCTCCTCGATGTCCCCGAGGGCCCTTTCCCTCCGCCGCCCCGTGCCCGCCGAGCCTGGCCGCGCGCCCGGCGCCATTTTCTTTGGGTTGTCTGTTGCCGGCAGCCATGATGGCTGCGCCGGCTCCCTTTCTTCCAGGAGTTGGAAGCGGCGACGTCCCTGCTGAGTTAAAGCACTCTGCTGGCGCAGCTGAGGTCCATTTCTGGACCAATCGTGTGGCCTTCCCCGCTGAGCACAGTTTAGGTGCTAACACAGAAGTAGATTGTGTCTGGAGCCCTAAGGCGGACGCGTGGTGGTCCCTTCGCCGCCATTAAACGGCGCCCCTCGGGAGGCTGGCGGCCGGCGCGGCGCGCTCTCGGGGAGCGGCCGCAGAGCTGTGGCCTTAGCCGCAGGAGGTGACGGCAGAAATGCGGGTTTTGAAGCAGGCCAGTTCTCTCGAGGCCGCTTCCCCATCTGCTTCCTCTCTGCACGTACCAGCCTCACAGGACAGGCCACGAAAGGGCCCCCGGAGTCCGACCGTCGGGGCACTGCGGCCGGCTCACCTAACGTCTCCCGGATTTCTGCAGATGGGTGGGAGGGGGGAGAGTTAGGGTCCCTCAGTGTGGGGGCTGAAGGGTGTCCCGGTGTTCTGCGTGCTTCCCATGTTACGGGGAAAGTATCGTAAGGCAAAGAGCTTCCTGAGAGGCCGGCCAGATGTCACTTGGGCCACAGAAGCAAAGGGACAAATACTGGCTAGCTAGGCACGAGGGCACAGGTGCGAACACGCGCACTCCTGTGTTCATTGCATGTACACTGGGGAGACAGGTGTTTCTGTTAAGCAGGTGCTAACAGAACTAGAAAAGGCAGGGAAAAGGGAAAAAGAGCGTGCGGGCCTGTGAGGGAAGGCCGTCTGCTGGTTGCGGATCCTAGCTTATATCGGGGTTCTGGGCCTGCCTCCTTGATCGAGTGACATCTGGGCAGACACCTACACCAAGGGACTAGCCTTGCTGATAGAAAGAGCAAGTGCAAAGGCCCTGTGGCAGAGCATGGCTGGACCTGGGTAAGGAGGAAGGAGAGGAGGGGCCTGAGTGAAATAGACACCTGGAAGGTTTTAAGGAGAGTGATATAATGAAAGGCCCCCTGTCCCTGTGACTGCACTGTGGAGAATAGCTAGAGAGGCAGCAGGTGGATTAATTAGTAGGCTAGTGCAGTGATCCAGGGAAGAGAATGCGGCGTGGTGCATGTTCATAGTCATGGACTAAAGGGAAAATATTTGACTGTGAAAACCAAGCCAGTGATGATGAGTGGAATATGAAAGAAGTCAAGGCTAAATCTTGAGTCAGCCAGTTACTCCAAATGTGATTTAGACAATGTGACAGGCACCAAAGAATTTGAATTTGGTTTGCCTATTTACCAGTTACTCTAAGTAACTTAACTTGGTACTTCCTTTTTTTTTTTTTTTTAATATTTTGTTATAGGATGCATGCATGCACTTGCTAGACAGACAGAGACAGAAAGAGGGAAGGTGAGAAATCACCTCCCAGGGGCCATGGTCACACCACAGTTCCTTTTCAATTCTCCTCTCAGAATTTTGAGCATGTTCGCACACGCACCAGGCGTGATTTTCAAGCTACTGTTACCGAACTCAAATCAGGTTCGCTGGTCCAAGCACTATAAAACCAAGCCATAGGCACATGGTGTGATGAAGGAAAGTACAGCTTTATGGCAAAGCACAAAGCAAGGAGAGCGGGCAGCTCATGCTGAAAAGACCCGGTCACCCCGAGATGTTCCCCACATGCATTTTTAAGGGCAAAATTAGGGGCAGAGGTTCCAAGTGTGTGATTGGTTTAAGAGGGTGTGATCATCTCTTCTGCATTCTTGATCGGTGAGGCCTTAGATGATCAATGTTCTGGGAGGGGGCGATCATCAGGCCTTTGGTGCATTTCAGCCTGGAAGTGATGTGGTCAATGATCCTTGTCCTACAAAACATCTTAAGGTATGTGTGACACAAAACTTCTACATCTTAATTCCTACTGATTTCTTTGACAAAGAGGAAAGTTACAAGCTTCTTTTTAGTACATTAAGTGACAGTTTTTAGATAAACGTCATCTATTACTACAGGAAGGTGCGGTTTACTGTAAGCTAGGGTATACATTCAAATAGTTATCTCAGGGAGGGAGTGGGTGTAGTCAGGGTCAAGAGACTTGAATGTACTATCTACATTTAAATGGACCTCTCGTCAGTCAATCTGGATAGATATGTTTAGTTCTAATCAGTTTTCATTTTGGGAACTTACACTTTCTTCTAAAAAATAATAATAATAAACTGAAGGTTCTCTCCTTTTAGAGGGTCCCAGCTTGGTTTCAGTACCAGGTTTGAGACTTGAACTGCTACAGTCGGTTTTGTGGTAGTCCAGTGCCCTAACCACTAAGCCACCTGCTGGTCCCAAACCTGGTACTATCTTTATAGCAATGTGTGATTTATAAAGAAGGGTAGGTCTACTGCAGCCCTTCCTACGATTTTCCACCAGGGAATAATTCTTTTTTTCAAGAGTTATTTTAACTATGTATATTTATTTTAATTTGACCAGAGAGAGAAAGTGAGAAAGCAAGCTGTCAGGTCTGGGACTCGAACCACGATCAGCCATGTGGGAGTCCAGTGCCCTTAACCACCACGCCACCTGTCCCCCCTCCCCCGAATAATTCTTATTACTAGATCATGCCTCTGTCCTACAACATTTCATAGCTCCTCCGTTTTTGTAAAGCTTGTTGCATTATGTTAGTTGTCATCTTTTCCCTTTGCAGATAAGAAAGCTAAGGCTCAGAAAGGTTAAGTAGTTAGCTCAGGGTCACACAGTTAGCAAATGGCATATCTGGTTCCAACCCCAGGTACCCTGGCAAAGTTTCAACTGGATACTGTTGATGTTTGGGATGGATAAATTTCTGATGGGGAGCTAGTCTGTGTGTCATAAAATGTTTAGTTCATCTCTAGCTTTTACCTACGAGATGCCAATGAAATCTCCCTCTCACAGGTTGTGGCAACAAAAATGTCTCCAGACATTGTCTCTTGTGGACCTTGAGAACCACTCCAATTGGGAAATACTGCTCGGAAACCACTATGCTGTGCTACCCCATAGGGGTCACAGAGTCCGTTTCATTCAGTGGATTATCAAGTTTTCCTGCAGATATGTGCTTTCTGCAGACGCCACCTGCCACCAATACCACCGCCATTATTCACTTTCACGTTCTATTAACATAGCAGTAATATGTATGCATAACACCCAATTTTCAACCATTCCTTTTGTTTAGATTTTAAGGTCACAGGCTTTTGTTTTTAAGCTACTTTTACTGTGAACTAAGTTCTGTTCACACATTCTGCTTTCTAATTTTTACAACTCTGCAATTCCATAGTCATTAAACTCACCGAAGTGTGAAGTACAGTATCTCTGTTTTTCACCTTGGAAGGACCCAGGTTGGTTTTTTGGTAGCCTGGTTCATTATATTTAGATACAGGAGGTTGAGAATACTGACGTGCTTAGCAAGGTAACCTCAGAGCATGAAAGCATTCCACAATTTGTGGAATACAAGGATGCACAGAACTAGGGCTTTCTGGGGCTGCCCGGCAGGCCCTGCTTAGGGTTTTCAGGAAACACGGAAGCGGTGGTGCTAGTTGGAGTCTAAGGACTCTTGTGACGATCTCCAGGTGCCCTCAGAGAGGAAACGGGAGGATGCCACTGGAATCATCCTCTTCCTGCCACTCTCCTTCCCTTCTCCTTCACCCTCAGTACCAGACAGTATCACTAACTTCCCCTTCCCAGGAGGTGAAGAGGACTCTTCCCTGGTTTGCCAGTTGGTCAGGTCCCCAGCGTGAACATTTCCTGCAGGACCTGGTAGCTAAGGCAGTGCCACCTCTAGATGGTCTGGGGCAAACTGACCACCTTGGATCTTCGAGTGCTAGCTACATCTTCGGGATCAGTGGTTTCGAGGCTGGGCTGAGCCGGAGTGCAGTGTTGTCAGACAGCTGGAAACTAGTGAGCCAGACATGGTGGCCAAGTGTTACTAAGCAGTGGCAGCTACAGCTGGTAAGGACCGAGAAGCGCTCTGATCAAAGAAGATAACCACAGTTGACGAAGCTGAGGTCATGACTGCAGTGAGGATTCGATTCAGATATGTCGCATAAAGGCCTGGACCCCAGTCAGCTGGCAACTTGCTGACCGCACAGGCACGATTATTTCAACGGTAACGACACGTCAGCTGCACTCGCACTGGAGTTGTGATTCATCTACGCAAATCCAGGCCATCAGTCTGTCTCCTACACTGCTTTTTTCCAAGAGATGTCAAACCCCGGAGAATTTGATGGCTTCTTTTGCAACTATACCCAAAAGGAACCTACACGTGACATAAGCCTACCGCTAGCCTAGGAAAGTATAAAGGAAAACCTTCCTTTCCCAGAAACAGAAGGCAAGGACAGTAAAACTATCTTTATAGTTTAGCTGGATCCACGTGGCTGGTTTTACTACCCTTACCTTACCAGAGTCTAGCGTAATTATGTGACATCTCCACCACAAGCTTACCTGGTAATGACTTAGTAAAATTATGGAAATCAGTCACCGCCTCCATCACAGTGTGGTAGTAAAGCGTATGGGATATCCATGGAGTTAAATAGATGTTCCTCGTCTGTAAGTTTTCTTTACAATAGTGTGATAACAAGCAATACTCTTTACAGGTTGATTGGTTTAGTTTTTATACCAAAATGAAGACTGGATCGTCAGAAAAATAAATAAAAAGAAATAGGGCTTTCTGGAATCTAGTTCCAGAAGTTGGACTTTTATATACTTATTAAAATTGATATGAATGAGAAAATTTTCATAACCATATCCTTCCACTTTACAAAAGCAACAAATACTTCTCACTATGGGCTTTGCCAGGCTGTAAAAGTCTCTGAAGTGCCCCAAACAGGGACAATTAGAAATACTGCTATGGGGAGACCAGCAGGTGATAGGTGGTTAAGGTGCTGGACACTCCCACATGGCCAACCAAGGTTTGAGTCCTGGACCTGGTGGCTTGCTTTCTCACTTTCTGTCTCTTGTGTGTGTCAAAATAAATGAATGAAAAATTAAATAATTCTTTTTTTTAAAAAAGAAAAGAAATACCACTATGGGGACCAGCAGCTGATGTAATGGCTATGCCACTGGACTCCCATGTAGTCGACCGGGGTTCTAGTCCCAGACCTGGTGGCTTAAACTCACGCTGGGCACGTGTGTATGTGTGCCCAAGATCCCGAAAGGAGATTGGAGGAGAAGGGATTGCAGCACGGCCATCCCCCCCGGGGGGTGATTTTTCTCTTTCTGTCTCTCTGTCTCTCTGGCAAGCACATGTGCCCTAGAGCAAAAATCTCTCTCAAAAAAAAAGAAATGCTACTATGGACATGAGAAATGTAGATGATTCTCAGTTTGGCAGCCATCTTTTTGTAAATAAGAATTTCACTTCTGTGCTTTGAAAAAAATGAAAGGAGGACTCCATGAAATTTTCAGCAGGTATATAAAAAAATAACTTCTTAAAATAGAGTACTGGATTTCTGGCATTTACCTTTGAAGATCAAAGAATTGAGCGATATTTCTATAACAAAACTTTTTCTATTTCCATCTACTAAATTGTTTGATCAATGTTTCGCAGCGCTTATGTCTATAAACATGGGAGGAAAAAAGCATAGATGGACGTAATATTCTCCCACGGATACAGGCTTTTTCTTTTTCTATAGGGCATGTGAACTCACTGGAGAGCGAGAGAGGAAGAGTGAGAAAGCTCCCCCTACCGGGTATAACCGTGTTGCAGTCCCTTTTCCTCCAGCCCCCCCTCAGGATTTTGGGCGTGCATGCACACATGCCTGACGTGTTTTTCAGGTGGCCAGGGCTGGGACTCAAACCGTGCAGTCAACTATGAGGGATCTAGTTGCCTTAGCCACACCACCACATTAGCTGGCCCTAGTTTTATTTTATTTATCCAGTTTTAATATCCAGAGAGTGTGTGTGCTTGCCAGAGAAACACAGACCCGAGAAAAGGGAAGAGAAAACACTCCCCAATGGGACATGGTCATGCCACAGTTCTCCATTTTTCTGTCCTGTTGGAAATTGGGGTACACCCGTGTACCTGGTGTGTTTTTCAAGTCACTAGGGCTGGGATTTGAACCATGTGCTTGGCCATATGGGATTTATCTACCTTAATCACTAGGCCAAGATTTATTTATTATTGATCACTATTTTATTAATGGATATATTTCCCATTTAAAAATTAGTTTTAGGACGAGCAGATGGTGTAATGATTATGTTGCTGGACTCTCACTTAGTCAACCATAGTTTGAGTCCCGGACCTGGTGGCTTAAAACTCAGTGGGGGGGAGGAGGGAGGGTGGCAGGTGGCATGGTGGTTAAGGCACTGGACTCTCACATGGCTGATTGCAGTTCAAGGCCCAGACCTGGCACCTTGCTTTCTCACTTTTCCTTTCCCTCTCTCTCTCTCTCTCTGGTCAAATTAAAAATAATAATAATGATAATAAATAAAATAAAGAATTTTTAAAAATCTAGGACTCGAACTGCTTAGTCGGCCATGTGAGAGTCCAATGTCTTACATCATACCACCTGCTAACCGCAGAAGAAATTTTAATGCTTAGAGCCTCTGAGTCACAGGAAATAAGAAACAGCATTTTTAATCTTCATGTTACAATTCTTTGGAACAGAGAAATAAGGTTAAGTGATAAAAGTTATTCAGTATAAAATATAGGCTAAAAATCTAAAAGAAAGAGTTCAAACAGAAAAAGGAGCCATATGAAATATCTGACTCTTGGGCCAGCCTGTGGTGTGTGGTCGTTAAGGTGTCTGGGTCCCACATGGCTGATTCCACAGTTCCAGTACTAGACCCGGTGGCTTGAAAAATACACTTGGCATGTGTGTGTATGTGTGTGTGTGTGTGTGGGTGTGTGTGGGTGTGTGCGTGTGCCCAAAAATCCTGAGAGGAGAATGAAGGAGAAGGGATTGTGGCATGGTTATTCCTCCAGGGGAGGGGAGATGCTTTCTCTCTTTTTTGTGTAGCAAATTAAAAAAAAAAAATATATA